>NC_044912.1:26663459-26987670 GCF_001633185.2 Quercus lobata | reverse complement strand
TTAAATCCAAAGCCCAGGTGTTTCTATCATACATGTATTACATGGCTAGTTGCATGCCTTTTAAATTATTTTGTTATACACACTGTTGAATCCAGTACCTGCAAAACCTCAGGGTTTGGCTGGTTATTACTTCGTACAGTGGATGCATCAGATTTCAAATCCATCAATTTTGGTGGGACTGGCTCACAAGTTTCTTGAGAAAAAAGGTTGCACATACTCAAATGATCAAATTCTCCTGGATAAAGCTGATCTGACCAATGCAACCCATTCACCTGTGGATCGTTACAACTAGTAGACAGTAACTCTAGTACCAGCAACCGCTGCCCAGACCAAACAATACTAGTTATCGATAAAGAAGAAATATAACTGAAAATGTTCAAATTAAACAAAATTTCCCTGTGGTCAAAGAAAAATACAACTACCTTCAAATTTAGTTCCATTATAAACATCTGAACAAGCTCCTCTGCCAATTGCTCTGAGATTGTTCAAGGATAAGAATCATCACATTATATGAATTAAGTCAAAAAATGTATATCGATTTAGACATAAATAAATATATTTAGAAGTGAGGCTTAAATTTGTCATGGATTTGACATTGTTACCTTAATTTTAATTTTTAAATAAGCAAGTCATTTTTTTGAAAACATTTAAGGGGCACAACCTAGTACACCAAAGTATGCAAGGGAAAACACCAGCAACAGAGTGGGAAAACAAAAGGTAAGAAAAAAAAATTCAAAAGACAAAGATTCAATAATCTAAAAAGATAAAACATAGAAAAGTAAACAACTAGCAAATGAATCCACCATCCATAATTAAAATAGATCACATAAAAATCCCTTAAGCGCCAATAAACTCTGCTCCTCACCATCAAACATCCAGCAAGTTCTGACCAAATATCCATCCATTGATTTGACATTGTAGTTTTTCTTTAACTATTCATTAATTAAAAAGTTTTCATCATCCCAATTTCAGAGAAAATACATTTTTTTTGATAGGTAAAAATTGTTCATAAAGAGATATGTCTTCATCAAGAAATAAAGAAATAAAGCTCAGCCAAGTTTTTAAAATTGGTGTGTTTCAAACTTCCATGCAAAAATGATCTGAAAGTACAACTAATTAACAAAATAGTTAAAAAGGATAAGTTAGGGATGATGTAGATTGATACTGTCAAAGATAACTTGGAAATACCATACTGTAATGGGCATAGATGCATATTAATTTATACTGAAAAACAAGATCCAGTAATAAAAATTGCAATCAACATACCATGAGAAGAGATTGACCAAAATGCAAAGACTGGAATTCCACCACCATCTCCAGAGTCATTCTGATCTCCAGAAAAGCTAGAAAATTGTACAAGCGCACTATTGCTTGGCCCTTTGAGAAAAGTTCTCATGGATTTGCTAGCATTGACCATTTGAGTTACAGCAGCCACCTGTAGACAAACTTGTTAAATCAAACAGAATAGATACATCTTGTAAAATATTTGAATCACGTAATCTGAAATGCAGATAATAACAATATAGTTACCAAAATATCTCTTGAAATATTCCATTCTTTCTGAAGTCCAAAAGAAGCTAAATTAACACATGCTGACATGAATCACAAAAAATAGCGTATGTATTCTGTTTGTTTTGGCTTGTTCTTGGTACAACTTAATATAAAGGATTTTACCAAATCAAAGTAAACAATGAAAAGATTGTACCCAATGCACAAAGCTCCGAATTTTGGGGGATTTGGGAAAGGTGATTGGTAGAAAGAAAAACTCAACTGATGCCTTTCCAATTAATTATATGATTAAAATTTTTTTTTTAATAAAAAAAATCAGCCATATTGTCAGGCTTCCAGCTATACTGGAAAATTGCTTTTGCATTTAGGTGGCAAGCCAGATCAAGTGGCCAACACCAAACTTTTGACCACAAAATGAGAAACCCCACTGAAATATATTGCTACAGAGTAGATTCTTGGAAATTCTTTGACTGCTCTAAATGAAAAAGAAAAAGTATAATACAAATTTTCTTAGATGCTCAAGTATAATATTCTAGAACACACATTTCATACTTTTTGGATGATGAATACATTACCATGTCTTTGTATGATGATAAAAGTTTGCTCTGAAAAGTTTCCTGAAACAACAAGATTCAGTAAGTACCAACAGACACACAAAACTGGATTATAAAATACCATTAAAGATTTGAATGCATCATATCATAAAAGTAAGTTATTACAGGAAACACTTCTATGCATGATGGACTAAAGGTCCTCTTATAAGCTTAGTAGTAATATTAATTGCCAAATTCATGTTGTTGTTCGGTTTAAAAAACCACAGTTCATTATAGAAAATCTGCCAAAACCATGCAGAAAGTTCATTGCAGACAAATTGATCTTCAAAAACAGAACATATCTAGCTATCTACAATGCATTATAATCTACATAAAATGTTATGAAGTAACATGATCTCCAGGCTTCATGGTAATTTTATAGTTTGTGTCATACTATAAGCCAAGTTCTGTGCAATCTTTATCCAAAACTTCAAACTTGGCTTCCAGAACTTCAATGAGCTGGTCATTCTCAAATTTTCAGAAATTATTTGGAATACTTACCTAGTTTGCAGTCTCAACTTACATGATTAATGTAAATTAAAGACTGGCCAAATTTTTTTTTTTCTGATAAGTGATTTGGCCAAATATTTTCAAAAATATTCCCGTAATCCAAGATTCAGATCAATTTACGAAAGTGAAGCATGAAAACTTTTCATCAGCTTTACCCAAAAAACTTGATAAAAATGGTCTTTAGCCAAAGATTCTGACAAAATCTCAATCACTAGCACATGCAAAGAAATTAAAAATAGATTCAACTGATAATTACCTGCTGCTTAAACAATTTCTGACCCGCTTTCTTTCTTATATTGAGCATGTCACTTAGAACACCCAGCTCCATTGAAGGCATGTATCTGAATCAATTATCAACCCATATAAACCCTGAATTTCAGAACTCACATAAATCACCACAAAAAAAACCTTATTAATGTACAAACTAATACTTCATTGCTGCCAATTTTAACCAAAGTCAATCCACAATAAATGAAGCATAAAACCTTAACTAAGCCAGAGCAGACCAGGCATGGTTAAGCTAAGTTTCACATTATCTAGTATCAGAAAATAACAGAAAAATGACATACCCATAATCCAAGAGAACCAAAACTTAAAACCCAAGTTTTTGTCTTCCCTACATTTTCTCAGGAACCAACCAGAGCAGAACACTTTAAACCAAATATACCTACCCAAAGTGCAAAAACATAAAGCTAAGTTACAAAGTACAGCCTTTATTTTTGAATTGTATTCAATTCATTAATCTAAAAGTTTTTTTCCCCCTCACTCAGTCTATTAACATTCATTCATTTCTGAGGTAGTCATTTTGTCTGATCCACTCCATTAAGTCCACCAAAACAATTCATTTTGGAGAGTAAAAAAAAATACTAAAATTAACAGCGAGAATGGACAGAACTAGGCGGAATAACTAAATTGAACCCAAAAAAAAGAAAAAAAAGAAAAAAAAGAAAAAGTTAAAAGACTAATTTTTTATTTATTTTTTAAATGAAACTTTAAAATACTGAATTGTAAACGGTCAAATTTAAATGTGCAAAGTTGTATTTTAGGCAGAACATCAATACCCAAAATCAAAATCCCACATTTTCTCAGCAAACAAACAGAGCATAACATCCAAACACAAACACAACCCGGAAAACCACAAAATACCCACATCACAAAAATGAATACTGAACCAAAAAATGAACAAACAAAAAAAAACCCAAAAGAAGAAAAGAAAAGAAAAAGTATAAGATAGATACCTCTGAGAGAGATGGGCATTGACGAGAGAGGTAGCGTGGGACTTTCCACTAGAAGAAGAAGAAACCCATTGTTTCCTACAGGAAACCAATTTGGACCACTGGTTTCGGAGATTTCGCTGCGCGGCTGGTCTCCATAGCCTTGTCAGTGATGGTGGCATTGGTGAAGGGTTTTGATTTTGAACACTTGGGTTTGTTGGCTTTGAATAAGAAATAGTAGAAGAAGAAGAAGAGGGAGAAGGGGTTTGTGGGTCTAGGGTTTCCATTGTTGGGGTTTCAGGTTGGTCCGCCATTGATGAAGCTGATGCCAATGTGAAAAGGTGGGTTGGGGGGGTTTAACACGGAGGGGTTTTTGATTCTGTACTACAAGTCATTTTGTGTTAATTTCTATAAATACATTTTTATTTTATTTTTAATTTTTGGTTTTTAGAATCCAATTTTTATAAATTCTACTTCGTGCTACTGCTACAAATAGTTTATCCAATTCCATTAAAAAGTTGTAAATAAATATTTTGGAAGTTTTTAAAAATAAAATTGCAATGTAAGTTTTTAAGTAGCTCAATTAATAAAGTTTCTTATTATAGAATAAGAAATTTAGGATTAAAAAAAATTATAGTCAAGTTACTTTATTCAATATAAATAAAATGTTACATAACAATTTAAATAGAACACTAGCTTGATACATATAAAAATAAACATACTTAGGTCCATATTAAAATTGATTTATAAGTTAAATATAAATGTTGGTTATTCCTATATTTTGTCGACTCTTAAAAAAATCTTGTAAGAATATTATTTGGTAGAATATGCAAATTGTTTATTCTTGTTTATTTTATTTTAACAACAAAATTATTTTGTTACTTTTTAAATTATCTTTTGTTATTGTGATATAATAATTTTTTTTTATGAGTGCACTTTTTAAATAAGATATAAACAATTGATCTTTATATAACATAGCATGTTTGCATAGCTTATTATTATGGTAGGTGTCACATACAATCTTAACTCAATAAATTATAAATAAAAGTGTTAAAATTTGGATTTTTACATTATTTACTTATTTAGAATATAGGTAAACTAATAATTAATTTTTATTAGAAAATATGAATAGTTTTAAATAGATTAAAATTGGTTTCAAATTAGATTTAAATATAATGGGTTAGAAGTAGTTTTAGATGAACTTAAATAGTTTTAAATAAGTTGAAAGTATTACATATTCAAAGTTTTACATAGAAATATTTATAATTTTTAAGTCTAGATAATGAATTTACTTGTAAAAAAACTTGATATAAAATGAGAAATGAAATGACACTTAGCACAAATCAAAGCCTATTTAAAATATAGAAATACTTGGCATCAAATTAGTGGGCAATTAAAGACACATGACACAAAATTAGTGTTTGATTAGAATCAAATTTGGATTTTTTAGATTCAAGTAAATTTAGACCCTGAATTGAACTTTTACTCAATATATATTGTTGAGAAAATTTAATATAATATATATGATTTCATTAAGAAAGTTAGATATTAATATTCATTCTTGCATTTATAAAAAATTTAAGGGAGTATCATTTTATTCCTAGTTTAGGGAAAAAGGATCCTCTTTTTTTTGAAGGTATACAAAATACCACAGTATTATTCGTATTATTTTAAAATTTAAATAACTTGATAATTTATACATGATTAGTTCTTTTGCTAACAAAACTAAAATTTAAAATTATATTGGAACTTACTAGGCTACCACGACTAAAAATAAGTGTGACATTAAAATGTCATATGGTTTTGTGTGTCACTAGACTTTTAGGATTAAATTAAGAAGTGGGTTCTAGTTAGCTTAACTGGTAAAGTCTATGATGTTTGTATAAGAGATCTGGGGTTCAATTCCTGCTTAAAGAGTTCATCAAGAGCAAACGCCATAAATTGGAACTCTCTTAAAAAAGAAGAAGAAGATTAAATTAAGAAAATAAATTTTAAAAGTGTAATTAAAATTAAAATTTTGGGTAAACTACATAAATGGTTCTTATCCTTTACATCATATTTCAATTTAGTCCCTAACCTTTCAATTGTGTGAATTTAGTCCCTAACCTTTTAGTGCCGTGTCAACTTAATTCCTACCGTTATCTCATAGATGGAAAAGTCTGACATGTCAAATGGCTTAAATAAAAAATTAATTTATTGGACACATGTCTTGCCACATTAGTTCCTTTTTTTTTTTTTTTTAACCAAAATCACTTTTTTTTTTAGAAAGTTTTCTGGTTTTATTAAACTGGGCAGACCCAAATAAAAATACATATCTCCCTAAAATCCAAAATCCCTAATCGTGAGGAAGACGACGCCTTCTCCTTCCGACAGCTTCTCTCTTCCAGCAGCACCTTCTCTACTCCAGCAGCACTAGTTGTGTCTCTCTTAATTTTGTATTTTCATTTGGCTCAGTTTTGTGTATTTTTCGTACTTTTCTACTTCATGTTTTGGCGTTTTGCTTATATATAATCTTTTTTTTACTTGATTTTTATGCTCAATCTCGCATTAGTGGAGATTGGCCCTATGGTTGCTGCAATAAAGAAACTCCTTTTTTTTAACCCTTTAACTTCGTTATAGTCACAGCTCGGGAAAAAAAAAAAAAAGAACTTCGTTATAGTCCACTGTGAATCTGTTTGAGACCATCTCTACCTTAAATGCTTGGACCCACTTGTAGTAATAAACTCATACAGACAAACACATTCAAATGAACTTTTGCACAAGAAGTCACATGATTCTAAAGGTACCAGATTCACACAGGAGAGATAAACTTGGTGTTGCTGGAGTAAAGAAGGCGCTGCTGGAAGGAGAAGGCGCCGCCGTCCTCACCATTAGGGATTTTAGATTTTAGGGAGATATGTGTTTTAGATTTAATTTGGGTCTGCCCCTCTTTAATAAAATCTGCAAATTTTCTTATCAAACCCAAAAAAAAAAGAAAAAGATTTGATTTGGGTTAAATTAATTTGGGTTAAAAAAAAAAAAAACTAACATGGCAGGATATGTGTTCATTGATGTGGCAATGGCAGGATATGTGTTCATTGATGTGGCAATAAATTAATTTTTTATTTAGACCGTTTGACACGTCAGACTTTTCCATCCATGAGATAATGGTAGGGATTAAGTTGACACGATACTAAAAAGTTAGAGATCAAATTAACACAATTGAAAGATGAGAGACCAAATTAAAATACGATAGAAATCATATTTATGTAATTTAGTAAAAAAAAAATAAAAAAAGAAAGCGTTGAGAGTTGGTCCCACATGGTTCCAATGATGATGAGGTGGTGGGGAGACCTTTCTTTACATACTAGTCAGCTGAGCTGAGGCGCACGAGGTAGCCACCGAGCCACATTTCCACGCAGAGCAAGAGAGAGAAGAGATCGAAACGAATCGTTTCTGAGATGTCATCGCACGGGAACTCAAACTCGGCCAACGATCCGCGTATGCCGTCGGCGGCGAAGCCATTCGTGGCTCCGATGGTGAACCCTCAAGATCTCCCCGTCGATTATTCCGGCTTCATCGCCGTCATCTTCGGCATCGCCGGTGTCATGTTCAGGGTCCCCTACTCTCTCCTCTACCTTTCAATGTTGATCTTAATCTGTGCATAGATTTGAAATTCTTATGTTTATGGTTTTTTTTTTTTTTTTTTTTTTGGCAGTACAAGCTAAGCTCGTGGCTTGCTATCATTTTCTGCGCCCAATCGCTCACCAACTTGCGCAATTTCGAAACCGATCTCAAACAGGTCTCCATGGCCATGATGTAAGTTCACTTTTTCCTTTTCATTTCTGTATGTGAATCAACTTCATTTTCATGCTCATGAAACCATTAGGGATTCTAAGATTTCTTGATTAAACACATCGGAGATATTAGGAAATTTCTGGATCTGTCAATTCTTGAAAATTTAGTATATGCTAAGCCATTGATACTACATATTGTGCTAATTTTTAGTTTTAAATTTTTTTTTTTTTTTTTTTTTGAGAGATAGTTTTAACCTATGGTGACTGCTCGATCGAATCCCAAATCTCTTATTCGATGATAAGAGACTTTTCGAGTTAAAAAAATTATAAGAAGTGATAAAAAGGCATAAAATATGTCTAAATAATAAAACTAGTAGTTAAGAAGCTACTATTAGTTTGATTGAGTGTGCGTGTGAGCCAGAGGGAGGGAAGAATTTAAGAAAAAGGACTAAAAAAGTATCCCATTGTATTCTGGTCAATATTGGATATGTATATGATACAGATTCGGCTGCTAGTTTCAAGTATCTGTGCTTTTTAGTTTTTTCACAATCGAAGATCTGAACAAATTCATACTACTACTCTGTATGGTCCGTGTAGTACAAGCGAAGACCCTTTAGACGCTAATGACGGGTATTGACATTTGGTTATGAAAACCTTGGAAATGGCTATTTGGTCTAGAATGAGCAGTATTTAGCTTATTCAAAGTTGCCAAAAGACTCGAAATGCCCAAGATTTTACTGCTAGAAGAGAGAACCGAAGTTGACATGAATAGCCTAAACCTCCACTTCTTGATGTCCTAGATATTTCAGATCAGCCCATAATTAAATGGATAAAATCAGCACTCAATGTCTGATTTTATGCATTGTATTTCCTTGTCTGATTTCCTTATTTCTGTTAACTCTTCCCTTTGATTTGTTTGTATTCGCTTCAAGTGTAGTGGGTTTACTATTTTTTTTGATAAGTAGTGTAGTGGGTTTACTATCGTAAACACATTGTACTTTTCTCATCAATAAAACTGTTATTACCTATCAAAAAAAAAAAAAAAAAAAAATTCAGCACTCAATGGCCTTCTCTTAGGAGGAAGTGCCAATTTTAGGATATAGTAACCCTTTTTTGCTAATTATTTGCAGACATGGAAATTTGAACTGACTTTTGGTGAAATTGTTGAGGATTCATTGGCCTTTTATTCTATCTGTTTTTGTCTTGTTTTACGGTTGACCAGGTCCATTTCTCTGCCATTATTACAAAGAAGAAAATATTCTATTGCAAATTCAAGTTATCTACTTGGCAATTTCTTTCGGTAGTTGATTTTTAGATTGTGTTAATGACTTAATGGTAGGTTTTGATGCAAATGGTCTCTTTGGTTATTTACTTGGTGATTGTAATTTGCTGCAATCCTTTGGACCTATATAGAGAGTAAAGTTGTTCCCACAAATGTTAACAAATGTTTTAAAATGATTTGATTTCTTATATTTTGTCTTCCATAAAATTAATAAGATATAAAGTATGATGAGGTGGTGCCCTATTAACATTGGTGAGACCTTGCCTACTTTTGTATAAACTGATAAAATTATCTATAGATCAAAGGCATTCAAATAAATCTTTAAAAAATATAAATGTACATCTTTTAAATTTCGCATGAATTATTAGAGCTAAATGGCTTTTTCTTTCTCCACTTGAGTTTGAATGGTGGATAGCTCTGCATATATGGGCAAGATTAGAGTCCCCCTTTTTTTCCCATAGGAAAAAACATTTAAATTATTAGTTTTCACTTTGTTATCTCTTCTTTAGGAATCCTTAACCTATTGAATATCTTAAAGTGTTAAAAGTTCCATCCAATATAGGTAAAAGGGGTGGTGCCCATCAAGACTGATAGGGCACACCACCCTATCATAGTTTCTCCCTTGTAATAGTCAGTATCAAATGAGACACTATGAGTTCCTTGTAAACAAACAAATAAATAAAGGGTAACACAGCCATACCTTTTAAGAAGCCATATACAGCTGAAAAGGGGGAGTAACTTATCACTTTGAGGCAGCATTTTTCTTTAGAGTAGGTTTGAAGATGTCCTCATCTTAGGATTCTACACAAAGTGTAGTAATTGTATGTCTATTTTAAGTTTACATGTTTGTTGGATAAAAGGACACTGCATGGCTAGTTTGCTAATCTGTTCCAGCTTTGTGTAATCTTACCTTTCAATGCAATTTTAGGGCTTCATTGTGTACAAACGATTGACATATAATTAGAGAAGAATATAATATCTGCAGCCAAAAAACAGATAAGCTAAACTATATGGGATTTCGGTAGTCATTAGATATACTAAGTGTAGTGGAGCTCCACTCCAAATTGTTGGTTTAACTTCTATGGGAAAATTTTACATCAGTGTCGAATTGTTGATCTTCAAGCTTGTGAGAAGGATACTGATTCCTTTATTTTTATTTAGTTTAAGACTTTCAGTCCTCAACGTATTTGCCTTTTCTCATCTGTGCTTCAATATGATGGTGTTATTGGTTACTTATCTTACATCTTTTATGTTGGAATTATGAACACCAGGTTTGCTATTATGGGATTTTCTCATCTGTGCTTCAATATGATGGTGTTATTGGTTACTTATCTTACATCTTTTATGTTGGAATTATGAACACCAGGTTTGCTATTATGGGATTAGTCACGAACTACTTTGGGCCTGCTCGACCAGGCAGAAAAGGTTAAGATTTCATGGTTCACATAGTCAAGACAAACTCTTTGAAGGCTCCGTTCTTCTGATGGTGATTTTTTTGTTGTTTTGGGGTATACTGTTAATGAAATTTGTAATTTTGCTTGGACACCTTCTGTGACAATGTTATTCAAATTATATGGATGCAGTTTTAGCTCTACCATGGAAGAAGTGCTTCACATAGCCCCCCTTCCCCCCCAAAACCCGACAAAACCTAATGACATTGGTGTACTAACTACCAAGACTAGTAGGCAGGTTGTAGCATTACCTACTTAATGATTCAAGTATCAATAGAATAATGAATGGTGAAAATGCATTTTTGGTTCTCAATTTCATCTATTTATTTATGCTGATGCAGAGTATACTAATATAGTGTTGCATTTGCTATAGCACTTAAAAGAGTATTACGTCATGCATGTTTGAAATATGTTTACAGTCGCCAAGAGCTTTTTAGCTCAATTGGCGCCTTTGTAACGGAAATGTTTAATGTTCAAATCCCCCCCCCCCCATCTATTGAATTAAAAAAAAAGAAAAAAAAAGTATTTGAACAGTCAGAAACCAATTACATAGTTCTCATGGAGGACCACAGTGATCTTAGAGCTGGCCAACTTTTCTGAGCTACAGTAGAGTTGAAGCCACAGTGACCAAATGCTCTGTTTTTATTTCCATAACATGGATGTTTTGCCTTTTGGTATTGTTTCTTAAGGGAAAATCATGTTTTTCTCAAGTGCATCAATGTCCAAATTGACGTAGGACAGCAGGACAGGGATGTTTGTCTTCGATGAATTAAGGAAAAGCTTAAGGGAGGATTTCTGCTTTGAAGGATAAAGGATGGGAAAAGAAATTAGAGGGCTTTTGATTCAAAATTAGGCTAGCAAAGATTGAATTTTACGGGGGTTTGAGCCTTTGAGGGACTGGATACAGGAATCAAGTTGCATGATTTTTCTGTGGAGCAGCTTGTAAAATTCAAGGATATTTAGGGTTAGGGTTTTATGGCGGCAGAGGTAGGTGAAACTTGAGGAATTTTGGGTTTCTAATAGAGCAAAGTGTAGGGTATGGAGGTTCAGGAAAACTCAACAGTACTATAGCAGGTCTGGTTTTAATGATTAGGGAAGCTAATCAAAGATGGGTTGTTTGGGGTTATTGCCATAGTTGTTAGCATCATACAACATGTGATTAGTATTTTATGATATATATCATATGCGTACAAAAAGTTTTGTATTGTAAGGGCATATTATAAGTGTTCATAAGTTGTACGATACATAGGTGCTTATTGATGAATCATATCGTACTGGTGAATTGTACGATACATAGATATGTGAATTTAAAATGAGTTTTTTGATCAAAATTTGAGATTATATTTGATTTAAACAAGTTGTTAGATTTTTTTAACACAAAATTATTGGAATACTTAATTGAGTCCAATAAAATAAAATGTCCATGAGTTTTTCCCTTCTATTCTCTTTCTTCTACAAAATTTGGACTACATACTTGACATTTCACTTTTATATTTGCAAATTTATTTTTGTTATTATTGTTATAAGTCTAAGAAGCAAGAAGGCTAAAAAAAAAAAAAAAAATATAAAGAAAAAATTATTAGAATACACAATATAGAAAAAAAAAAGAAAAAAAGATTCATGATATGATCTATGTTTTGACAATTATGGTTCTTATACTATCAATTTTTGGGGAAGAAAATGGTAGCAAAATCAAGTCTCTCAAAATTAATTGAAAATTGCTAAAAACGTAAGGAGTATAGGAAAAAAGTATACATTTAACACCTAGTTTTCAAAAGTAATGCTACCTTTTTTTTTTTTTTTTTTTTTTTTTTTTTTTTTTTTTGAGAATAAAGTAAACAACAAAGTTTGACTACAAATAAGGCTACAACCAACAATAGAAAAATGACATATGTCACATGTGTAACAATACTTAAGTGATTGTATACAACCATATTAAGTAAGTTATGTGCAATTCGTTTTCTTATTATTGGTTGTAGCCAAACTTTGTCTTTACTAAATAAACAAACATAATCCCAACCCACCCCAAAATGACATGGGTTAATTTACAATCGTAAATGTCTCCCTAAATTATGAGATCGCATTTAACACAAACTATAAATTCTTGCAATCAACACATTAATTTGAAATAAAATTTTAATTTTCACCCCATTATAAAAAAATTCATTGCAAAAAATTTATTAGTTCCTAATTAAGGGTGGCAACTCGTGGTCGCGTGTCGGGTTGGTGCCGTGTCGACTAATGAGTATTTGACTATATGGGTCAACACTAGCTAGACACATTTATTAAACGGGTCAAGATTTTTCAACCTTGGTACAACCTGTTTATTAAACAGGTTAATCGTATCAACCCATTTATTAGGTTTTATCAAAGCAAAAAAAAAAAAAAAAAAAATTTAGTATTAACCAAATTGATCTTGTAAGGACTCAATTTGTAACGATCCCAAAACCAGTCTTAGGTTCGTACGTTAAAAGGCCCAAACAATATAATTTGTATAGCGTGGGTGTTCAAGAACTAGATTAACCTCCGTAAAATAAAAAGATTCAACCTCACGTTTATTGATGGATCAGAGCTGATACAACGATCGGTTTTTCTTTGAAACAAATACAATTCTTTTCTTTCCAAGTTTCTTTCTGAGTCTTCTCTTTGTTTTTCTCTCTCTGTTCTGATCCCCCTTCTGCATGCCCTCCTTTCATGTTATATACCGCCCCCTTTATTCCATTTTCACCACACACGTGTAGGTTGGGTTCAGGAGATCTCTTTCTGTCCCATCTAACACCTTCTGGAACCTCTTTCTAGTAGCTGTAAGGCTGTTTCATCACTGTTCAGGCATCACTTCCACATTAATGCGGCTAGAGAGTGGTTGAGAGGTAATTAATGCGGAGGCAGCTGTTACCATAGATATTTGTTGGCCTTCTCTCTCTCTCTCCCACCTTTGGCCCCTTATCCCACCTTGAGTGGTGACGTAGCTCCGAGGTATGTTTGTAACCAGACGAAGTCCTGATCGTCCACGGACTCGTATTGCCGAGAAGGGTTTTGTCCTTAGACGAATACTGAACTCATCTTTCATGATATTCCCTCTTCCCTTCGTTTGGTTAACCCTTCAATCTGATATGGGCCTCCTCAGGCAGATTTGCCTCCTCGGATGGGCCACAGGCCCAATTAACTTGACTTTAATAACTTTAGTGACTGACCGGCCCTTACAGATCTAAATAATGAAAAACTAAAAAATTTTTTTTTTAATATAAAATTCGGAACTAATAAGTAAATGCATCACAAATAATCATTTAAAATTAAAATATATCTCAATATCACAAATAATCAATCACAATATGTTAAGGAAAATAAATCACAACAACTAATATAACAAATTTATATACCTAACCACCGCACACCCTTATTGCGATGGTCACTTCACAAGTATAATTGCTTGTGGGGTGTGGAGGGTAAGGGCTGGGGTTCAAGTCTCTAGGAGGGAGATTTATACATATATACACTTAAATTATGTTAGAATAAAATTTTTATCTTGTATATATAAAAAAAAAAGTTTATATACCTAGGGTCTAAAGGGTATATTGGTAAAATATCATTTAATTAAATGGGTTAGATGGGTAAGATAGGTTCCATGAATTAGACACTAATGCTACTTGTTTATTAAACGGGTCAGTCATGTCAATCCAAATATGACACAAACCCATTAAATCTCAACCCATAATCTACTAATTTTGTATTGAGTTGCGTCGTGTTCACAGGTCATGTTAAATTTTGCCACCCCTAGTTCCTATTATTTGTAAATAAATATCTATCCCAATTCCCAACTAATATTTTGATTTTGACAATGATTTTGGATGGTACGGTAAACATTGCAACTTAAAACATTAGTATTACTATTTTTATGTGTGTTCTAATAAGTATTACTGTTTACTAAAAAAAACTATGGATGTTTATCCCACAATGGTTTTGTGTATCTAGTGTTTGCTGTTTATAATCCTAGTCTACAACTATAAAGGCCCTTTTGTAGTTATACTCTGATTATGTAATGTATTATAAACTCAGTGTAAAACATTAGTATTACTATTTTCGTGTGTGTTCTAATAAGTATTACTGTTTACTTTAAAAAAAAAAAAAATCTCAAATTAAGATATTGATTGCAAAAATTAATAGTTTAGCATGCATATTAAATGATCCATAGTTTCGGGCAGATAGTTATAATACACCATTTTTTATAACCATGAAATCTCTACTATTAGAGGTTGCTGTTCATAACATATGAATGACAACTATGAATGGTTTTTATTTTAACAACCATTAGGCTTCGATTGGAAGACTTAACAATAATATACCTACAAGATGTTTGTAAAAAATAATATACCTAAAATAATGGCAATGCGTAATGGAAGGAGTATGTTTCGGATGATGATTTTGCATGACCATTGGGAATAACCATTGGGATTGCACGGATAAGACGTGTTGCTAACTATAAATTTTTTAGATAGATACAACATGTTGTAAATTTCGCAGTTCAAAGTGCTAGCACTTTGTGCATGGAGAGGTGCCAATTAAGTTATAAACTAGGAAGTACAGACACTTGATTTAAGGTGCTGTACCCATGTCAACACTTGACATTTCTTGGACACTGCTAGCTGTGTCATTTTAAAAAAAAAAAAAAAATGTAGGACATAGTTGGGATACAAAAACAAGAGGAATCGAATACCTCTTCACAAAACAAAGAGAACATTCACGCTTTGAATAACAATATTGCATTTCTTTATTTTTTATTTGTATTATAATTGATGAACATCATTTAATAGTAATAAATATGCTTTATATCAATTATTACTCATATTTTATAAAAACAATAAATGATTTTTTTAGATAGTTACAATATGTAACTAATCTTGCAGTTCAAACCTTTTCGCCCTAGCACTTTGTGCATGGAGAGGTGCCAATTAAGGTACAAGTTAGGAATCACAGATACTTTATTTGAGGTGCCGTACCTATGTTGGACACTTGACGCTTCTTAGACACTTCTACATGCGTATTCTAGCTATGTCATTTTTAAAAAATTAAAAAAATGCAGGATAGTTGGGATACGAGAACAAGAAGAATCAAATACCTCTTCACAAAACAAAGAGAACATTCACACTCTGAATAATAATATTGCATTTTTGAAAATTAATAAATATCTTTATTTTTTATTTGTATTATAATTGATGAACATCATTTAATAGTAATAAATATGCTTTATTATCAATTATTACTTATATTTTATAAAAAAAGTAAATGATTTCTTTTTGGTGTACTCCAAATTTATTTATTTTGGATAGTTACACTATGCTGTTAATTTCGCAATTCAAACCCTTTTGCCTTGGCACTTTGTGCATGGAGAGTTGTCAATTAAGTTACAAACTAAGAAATACAAACACTTTATTTGAGGTGTCGTACCCATGTTAGACACTTCTACATATGTGTCTCAGCTGTGTCATTTTTTTAACAATTTAAAAAAATGCAGGACATATTTGGGATATGAGAACAAGAGGAATTGAATACTGTAAGGTTGAACTTATTCAACCATCTAATTGGCTTTATTCCGTGCCAAATTTGCTTGTAATTCAGCATTTAGTAACCCTGTATTTAGGTGGGTTTGATGTAAGGGTAGTGAGTGAGATAGAGTGAAGATTGCTCAAGAGTGTGCAAGAAAACAGAGACTCGCGGTTGGGACTCGCGGGTGACTCGCGGCTGCAAGCCGCCAGAAGCAGCATACGTGCCAAGCATGCTGGAAGATGAACAGTCATGCTAGCTGGAGCACTACAAGACAAAACAGGACAACTGGCCATATGGTTATCTCGCGACTGGATCTTGCGACTTAGTCAAGCCGCGAGGTCAAGCCGCGAGCCACCCCTGTTTTTGTAAAACCTGACGTTTCACATTCCTCTCCCACTCCAGTATAAATACCCCTTTTACCCACGATTGAAAGAGAGCTTCCAGAGAGAATTTTGAGAGAGAAACTCTAAAGAAAAACCAGATTGTTTCACCTACAATCTCTACCTTAGAGACTCTTCAAATTCCTTAACTCTCTTCCTCTCCATTGTCAAATCCTTAAGAGGTATTATATCAAACCTGGTTCTCACCATCATCATCACTGTGAGACAGTTGTTTGGATTTCTGGGAAGCAGTTAGGAAGGAACCAATTTTTATTGGTTGATGCTATGGTCTAGTAGCGGAATCCGGGAAGCTAGAAAAGAAAAAGGTTCGGCGCAACCTCGTTGGAGCAAGAAGCTTGGAGGGCTTAGGTGCACTGGGTAGATTAGGCTTGGAGGGTCTATTGTTGTCCTTGTATCCCAACTGTATTTTCTAGTGGATTGTTTACTACTTGGAGGGCGGCAGAGAGGTTTTACGCCGAGGGCTTCGGTTTCCTCTTCGATAACACATCACGTGTTGTCTTTGCGTTTGCATCTTCCTTCCTCTCTATCTTTGCTTTTTTATTATCTGCTGTGGATTTTATTTTGTTATGGCTTAGATAGTTTTTAACCAATTTCATATTATAGCATATGTTAAGTTTCCGCACACTAATTGTTTGACATATTGCTTGAATTGGTTAAGTTGTAATTTGGGGGTCTAAACGTTCAAAGGTGTTTTTTACACGTTTTTGAACATTCAATTGGTATCAGAGCGGGTACATTGCTATTGGTTTCATTACCATTGTGTGATCCTTGACTCCCTTTTGAGATGGATAGGTCTCAATCCCTAAATGCACCTCCATATTTTGATGGTAGTAATTATGCTTTTTGGAAGGTTCGCATGAGAGCTTTTTTGTGTTCTATTGATGAATCCGTTTGGGATGCTGTTGAGATATGTTGGACCAAACCTGAGGCAGCCAAATCCACATGGGATAAGGCAGCACTTGCTGCATCTAATGTTAACAGTAAAGCACTCAATGCTATTTTCTGTGGTGTGTCTCCAGATGAATTTCACAGGATTTCTCATATTACCGTTGCCAAAGAAGCATGAGAGATTTTGGAAACCACCTATGAAGGCACGAAGAAAGTGAAAGACACCAAGTTACAAATGCTGACCACTCAGTTTGAGGAGCTCAAAATGAGTGAGGATGAGTCTTTTGATTCTTTCTATGGGAAGCTAAATGAAGTGGTTGTCAGCAAGTTCAACTTGGGGGAGAAAACGGAGGACTCAAAGATTGTAAGGAAGATCCTTCGATCATTGCCGGAAAGTTTTCGTGCTAAAGTGACATCAATTGAAGAGAGCAAGGACCTTGATGACATCAAAGTACAGGAGCTGGTTGGTTCTCTGCAGACTTATGAGATGTCGCTGCCCAATCAACGGAAGAGTAAATCTCTTGTTCTTAAGACCATTAATGAGAAGGTGGAAGATCAAGACTCATCGGAAGAAGATGTGGTTGACAAAGATGTTGCTTACCTTGTCAAAAATTTCAGAAAGTTCTTGAAATTCAAAAATAATGGCAAATTTGATGATAAAAGAAAATTCCAAAGTTCAGGAAGGGAGAAAAGGGGTTTCAAAAAGAAAGATGGAAAAGAATCTCAACCTACACAAGGTGTCACTTGTTTCGAATGTAACGGGCATGGACACTTTAAGAAGGAATGTCCAAATTATTTGAAATTGAAAGGTAAAGTGTATGCCACGACCTTGAGTGACTCGGATTCGTCTAACTCAGAATCTGAAGAGAGCTGCGATGGAGAGGGGAACTATTCGGCTTTTATGACTATTGCTCATGTTGAGTTTTCAGATGAGTTGAATTTGCTTGTACGAGACCTTGGAGAACATAGTGATGATGAATCACTAGGAATTGTTGAAGAATCAGATGCTGAAGAGGAAGAAAGCACAACAAATCTTCAAGAGAATTATAACTCACTCTTGGAGAAGTCGGGTGAGTACACAAGGGTGGCCAAGACTGTTGTGAGAAAAATGAAGAAGGCTGAGGAGGACTACAAAAGTCTCCTAATCCGATATAGGGAGGCCAAATGTGAGATAGAAACCCTGAATGGTGAGTTGTCCGAAGCTTACACAAAAGTAAGATTTCTTGAGAATGAGGTTGTGCAAGCAAATGCTAAAGTAGAGAGGGTCACCACCAAGAAGCTAGATGATGTTATCTCATCTCAAAAGAGCTTTTCAGACAAATCCGGATTGGGATATATCGGAGGAAGTAGTTCATCTGGAAATGTCACTAAAGAAGTGAAGTTTGTAAAGGCCAAAGATCCAGTTGTAGCTAACCTTACTGGTGAGAAGCTCGAGGTGGAGGAGAAGAAGAATGTGGTGAACCAACGGATGTTAAATCCCCGTAATCAGTCTGTGGGCAGGTTTGAATCTCGTGCCAAGTCACGTCCACGACCACAAAGAGGTCCTAGAGGAACTTATGTGTGCCATTATTGCGGACTTCAAGGGCATACTCGACCAAATTGCCAAAAGCTGAGAGCAAAGAACAGTGCAACTCCTCAAAGGTCAGGAGGACCCAGAAATGATAGGAGAATTTGGGCAGGTGATCAATCTAGAGATTAAAATGGAGATCTTGGAATGATGAACGTGATGAAGATGATTGGTGCATTCACCAACTGCTTGGAAAGCTTCTCACGAAGGTTTGAAAGCCCTAACTCTCGTACCCAATCCTATATGGAAATCACCCCAAATGCAAGTGACGTGTGGGTGAAAAAGGGTACTCATGCATAAGCATTACAACATGTCCATGCATTAATACTTCCTATGCTTTGTGACAATGTTTGTTTGTTTTGCTTGCTGTTTTTGATGTTGGTTGTTTGCTTGTTTACTTGTGAATATCTTTAATTTTGTCTTATCAATCTTTTTGTTTCTTGTGTCAAAAATCCAAAAATCACATAAAAAATTAGAAAATCAAAAAGCTTGATTGACTTTGTTGAGTTTTTGTCTCAAAACTTGTTTTGCCTTGTACCTTTGTGCTAATGGCTTTGTGCATTTTCGAGCATTGCTTGTTTTCATGCACTCATATCACTGTGGGAAAAATCTTGAAATCTTTGTGATTGTTGTAAATAGATTTTCAAACTTGTCATGAATGATTAGTGAATGGTTATGTTGATCTTGAGACTTGCATAGACTTGTGTCTATATATCTTCCCACTCTTTATTTTTGTTTTGCTAAAAAGAGCTCACCAAATGTAAATCTCCAAATGAAAAGAGATATTGAGCTGCAAAAGCCTGTCGCACATTCTAGTATTCGACTTTGAAAAAAGGGTAAGCGACCTTATATTAAAGTGAATGTTTATTCAAAAAGGCCAAAGGCCTGTTCTTTAAAGTGAAATGTCATATATTACTCTCACAATGAGAGATGATTGCCTCAAAAGATCAAATAGATCAAATGTTGATTAAAAGTGAAGTCAAATGTAAAGCTCTAAGTCATGTTATCAAGTTTTGTGGGAGATCATATATACATACTTCTATAATTGAGATGGGTCACTTGATCTAGTGCTAATTGTGTATGTCTTGGTTGAATTGATCATTGAAGTTTCACATTAGACTAAGGACTATCTCATTGTTGATATCCACACACAACACACAAGTTTATATTCAATAAATGCCATATTCATTTGTGTGATTGTACTTAATGAAATGTGTTTTCACATGCTCAATCTTTGTTAATTCAAGCACAAAAAGATTTTTGAGTGTTTTAAGTGTTTTTGGAAAGTATTTTGTTTGAAAAATCTGAAAATTTCAAAAATCCAGTTTTGCCCTGTTTTGGCGGCTCAGTCGCGGGTATGTCAAGTCGAGCCTCAGTCGCATCTTCGCTGGTCATTTTTGGCGACTTGTTCGCGAGTGGAAGGTCTAGTCGCGACATTCACTCAGAGATTTTCGCGGCTCAGCTCGCGACTCACTCGCGGGTAGACCTTCCAGTCGCGAAAAACACTTAGAAAATTTTTTCAAATTTTTGTTCTTGAGTGCTTTGGCGGCTTGAGCTGGCGACTGTGTGGCGACTTAATCAAGTCGCGAAATTCGCGTGTTTGGCAGAAACAGGAGTAGTTTTTAAACCTTTTTCAGTTTTCCCTCGAACATTTGTAACTGTTCATCTTCTCTCTAAACTTCCTCCTTTCCAAACACTTCGTGAATCCATTTTCAACCCTCATTGGTGCTTCATTTCTTATCCAAATCATCAAGAAAAGGTATGGGTTTTGCTTTCTCAATCTCATTTTCCTTTTCCTGGATATTTTTGTTACTGTTTGGATTGATTTTGTGTTCGAAATACTTCTCTCTTTGTGTAATGGGTATGGCGTGTCTTGTTTGATATTGTCCTCATCTGTTTTTATGTTGAGCGGTCACAATGTGTTTTTCATTGTTCTGATTTTTGCCTGTTGTTGAGTATGAAAATCTTTTCTTAAATGGGTTTGGTGTTTATTTGACTTACACATTTCACTTGCCTGAGTATTGATGTTGGTTTTCAGTATTGGTTATTGAGTTTTTATGATATCATTATGTGTGTCTCTCAACCATGTGCTCTAGTGTGGATGATTTGTTCTTCATGCTGAAATATTTTCCCATTTTCATATCTCTTGTGGAGTACTTTATGTTATCTGCTCTAAATGATCGAATGCTGTATCTGTTTGCATATCATGGTCATGATAAACTGTCTCACTGACAGTTGTTAGTTGTTTTGTCCATCTATGTCTTTGTGCACTATCACCATATTGTTGCACCTATCATTTTGTGCTCCTTTGTATTGTTGGTAGTTTGGTTGGGACAGCACTATCTTTAGTTTGTGTTTATATATTGAAATTTTGTTTACACTGAATCTTGTTGACAGTTATCTTGTGTGGTATTGTTGTTTGGTTCTTTGCTGTGGGCCTGTTCTCTTGCAGATGTCTTGTCGATCTTCCAGGGGTAAAGACATTGTTGCTGACGAACCAGCAACACCAGTTGCTAAAAGGACTCGACTATCATCTCAGGCATCTCAAGATCCCAATGAGGATAGGTTCAGACTTCCGCTTAACTCACACGTCTACTCAAACGTGTTTGACAAGTCAACCACTATAGTGGAACGGGTGGTAGAGTTCAACACCTTAGGGACCACTTTCATCCCTCGAATCTTTGAGAAACGAGATTGGGCAAACTTGTTCGGGAACTTTGATGATCCAATGGATGAGCTGGTCAAAGAATGCTTCTCCAATGCAACTGATCTTGGACCTGAACTCATTTTCTGGGTCAGAGGAACAGAATTTAGTGTTACCCCAGACTCCATCGCAGATCTTCTCGGCATCACCAGACCTCAGAATGTGAATATAACTCCTTACGATGAACGAAATCCAGAAGTTGGAGAGATTTTACAAATCCTAGGATACGATCATGAAGTATCCAGTGTAGGAACATCCATCAGCACTGCAAAGTTTGCACCTGAGCTGACCACACTGAAGTTGATCATGTTCACCAATCTCTACCCACTGTCCAACACTACATTCATCAATCTTGGGAGAGCTCTATTTCTTTGCGACCTTATTACAGGAGCCCCCATTGATATATGTGCACACATCTACTACACCTTGAGGAAGACCGCGTGTCGATCTGCAGCTCGAGGAGTTATTCCATTTTGCAGTCTCATCATGAAGCTCATTCTTCGTGAAGGCATTATTCCTCCTGCAGATGGAAAAATGTTGACTCGTCAACGTCCCATTTCCTTGTTTACTCTTCAAGCTAGCAGAAGTCACTCCTCTAAATCACCAAGGAGTGCTCACATCTCTCCGGTTACTCTATCTGTCCCTGACTCAGAGACACCTGCACATACCACATCTACATCACGTGCTGTTCCTGAAGCTTCACCGGCTAGTATTCCGCAAGCACAGATTGCTCCTCATACTGATAGAGTCGGCAGTGTACTTGAGCATATTCAGAAACGCGTTGATGAGCTTGTGGCACTTCTCTACTCCACAAACAACCATGTCCAAATGCGTCTCGAGACTATGGAGAATCAGCTAGATGATATTCAACGAAAGTTGGACGAGAGCCTTTAGCTATTCGTGACAAAAAGGGGGAGAGCATTCAGTAAGGGGGAGAAAAGTTCAAAGGGAAGTGTGCATAGTGATAGGGGGAGTACACACATACTATTGTTTTTAGTCTTATCCTCTAAACTTATGATTTTAGGTTTATGTTTGTTGGGTACTATTTAATGTTTTTATGGGTTTGATACACTGTGTTTTGGTGTATAGCTGTTTCTAACTCTTTACTTATACTCTTGGTTTAAACTTTAATATATTTTGATGATGTTATTCAGGATGTTTTGTGATTTGTACCCTTGTGCTTTTGTAAGCTTTTAGGGTTATTGTTTTATGCATAGTTTGTAGGCTATATGGTTTGTGAAAGTTCAAATATGTGTATAAAACACTCTTGAACGTTTAGACCCCCAAATACAAAATAACCAATTCAAGCTTTATGACAAACAACAAGTGTGCGGAAAATGAACATAAGCTATAAACAGAATTGGAAATCAATCTAAGCCAATTATAAATCACATCCACAGCAGAAAATAAAAGGCAAAGATAAAGGGAAGAGAGATGCAAACACAAGGACAACACACGATGTGTTATCGAAGAGGAAACCGAAGCCCTCGGCGTAAAACCTCTCCGCCGCCCTCCAAGCGGTCAAAAATCCACTAGAAAATGTAGTTGGGATACATGAACAGCAATAGACCCTCCAAGCCTAATCTACCCGATGTACCTAAGCCCTCCAAGCTTCTTGCTCCAACGAGGTTGCGCCGAACCTTTTTCTTTTCTAGCTTACCGGATTCCGCTACTAAACCATAGCATCCGCCATCCTTGGCATCTTCCAATGCTTCCCAAAACTCCAAGAACACTCAACACTCTAAATGGGTGTGGGTAGTGTTTGGATAGAAATCTCCTCTTAATACATATGACAATGAGAGAGGGAATGAGAAGAGACTACAAAGATTTCTCTCTAAGAATGAGTAGCTCTCTCTAATTGGGTAGGTGTTTTGAAGAAACCTCTCTTAGGGTTTTTCTTTCTGAATAGCCACCCATATCTTGTGGGAATGAGGGGTATTTATACTGGTGTGAGAATGGAATACGAAGAGTCAGTTTTTCCAAAAAAAACAGGGCTGGCTGGCGAATTGACCTCGCGACTTGACTGAGTCGCGAGTTCAAGTCGCGAGCTAACTTAATGGCCAGTCTGAATTTTTGTCGTGTAGTGCTCCAGGTGGCGTGACTGTTCAGCTCCCCTGCATGCTCTGCACGTGAGCAACTTTTGACGGCTTGCAAGCCGCGAGCCACCCGCGAGTCCTAGCCGCGAGTCTCTGCTTCACTGCACTGTCTTGAGCATTTCTTCACACTCTCTCACACACTACCCTTACATGATTCCCACCTAAATACAAGGTTTCTAAGTGCTATATTACAAGCAAATTTGTCATGGAATAAAGCCAACACATGGTTGATTAAATTCAACCTTACAGTTTGTACCTTGCTTAGTGCAGCCTTTATGCTATGTTGAAATCAGTACTTTAATCTAAATGTTCTGCATTTTGGTTTATGTACTGTCACTCTTGTGCCCTTGTAGGATTGTTCCTAGATGCATATACCTTGTGTGTTATGCATTGGTTGAGTGTTAAGCATACAAGTGTCTTGCCTTGTGCTTGTTAACTTGTATGTCCTTGTGTTCATTCCAAGTGTGAATGAGCACTGTGATCACTACCTTGTGGTGTTCACTTGGTTGATCAAGCTATGATTTGTTTCTTAACTCCTTCTTTGCTTGATCACATATTGCCTGTTTCATATGCATTCTATGATTTTCTGCTTACAATGATCATGGTGTATTGTTGTGTTTCAGGAGTATTATATTCATATGATTCAAGTGCTTCACAGCTTCTAGAGTTAGGTGTGAGTGAGTTTTGTTCAATTGTTCCCAACTCACATGTTAAGTCTAGAGTCTGTTGTAGGGTTTTGTCACGGAATAGCCAAAGGGGGAGATTGTAAGGTTGAATTTATTCAACCATCTAATTGGCTTTATTCCGTGCCAAATTTGCTTGTAATTCAGCATTTAGTAACCCTGTATTTAGGTGGGTTTGATGTAAGGGTAGTGAGTGAGATAGAGTGAAGATTGCTCAAGAGTGTGCAAGAAAACAGAGACTCGCGGCTGGGACTCGCGGGTGACTCGCGGCTGCAAGCCGCCAGAAGCAGCACACGTGCCAAGCATGCTAGAAGATGAACAGTCATGCTAGCTGGAGCACTACAGGACAAAACAGGACAACTGGCCATACGGTTATCTCGCGACTGGATTTCGCGACTTAGTCAAGCCGCGAGGTCAAGCCGCGAGCCACCCCTGTTTTTGTAAAACTTGACGTTTCACATTCCTCTCTCACTCCAGTATAAATACCCCTTTTACCCACGATTGAAAGAGAGCTTCCAAAGAGAATTTTGAGAGAGAAACCCTAAAGAAAAACCAGATTGTTTCACCTACAATCTCTACCTTAAAGACTCTTCAAATTCCTCAACTCTCTTCCTCTCTATTGTCAAATCCTTGAGAGGTATTATATCAAACCTGGTTCTCACCATCATCATCACTGTGAGACAGTTGTTTGGATTTCTGGGTAGCAGTTAGGAAGGAACCAATTTTCATTGGTTGATGCTACGGTTTAGTAGCGGAATCCGGGAAGCTAGAAAAGAAAAAGGTTCGGCGCAACCTCGTTGGAGCAAGAAGCTTGGAGGGCTTAGGTGCACTGGGTAGATTAGGCTTGGAGGGTCTATTGCTGTCCTTGTATCCCAACTGTATTTTCTAGTGGATTGTTTACCGCTTGGAGGGCGGCGGAGAGGTTTTACGCCGAGGGCTTCGGTTTCCTCTTCGATAACACATCGCGTGTTGTCTTTGCGTTTGCATCTTCCTTCCTCTTTATCTTTGCCTTTTTATTATCTGCTGTAAATTTTATTTTGTTATGGCTTAGATAGTTTTTAACCAGTTTCATATTATAGCATATGTTAAGTTTCCGCACACTAGTTGTTTGACATATTGCTTGAATTGGTTAAGTTGTAATTTGGGGGTCTAAACGTTTAAATTAAGGTGTTTTTTACACGTTTTTGAACTTTCAAATACCTCTTCACAAAACAAAGAGAACATTCACACTCTAAATAATAACATTGCATTTGAAAATAAATAAATAAATTTATTTTTTATTTGTATTATAATTGATGAACATCATTTAATAGTAATAAATATGCTTTATTATCAATTATTACTCATATTTTATAAAAACAATAAATGATTTTTTTTGGTGTACTCCAAAATTTTTTTTTAGATAGTTACAATTTGTTGCTAATCTCACAATTTAAACCCTTTCACCCTAGCACTTTGTGCATGAAGATGTGCCAATTAAGTTACAAGCTAGGAAGCATATACACTTTATTTCAGGTGCTCTACCCATGTCGGAATTGACACTTCTTGAAAACTTCTGCATGCATGTCCCAACTGTGTCATTTAAAAAAAAAAAAAAATGCAAGACACAATCGGGATACGAGAATAAGAGGAATCAAATACCTCTTCACAAAACAAAGAGAACATTCATGCTTTGAATAATCAATAATATTGCATTTGAAAATTAATAAATATCTTTATTTTTGATTTGTATTATAGTTGATGAACATCATTTAATAGTAATAAATATGCTTTATTATCAATTATTACTCATATTTTATAAAAACAATAAATGATTTTTTTTTTTTGGTGTACTCTGATTTTTTCTTTTTAGATAGTTACAATGTGCTGCTAATCTCACAATTCAAACCCTTTCGCCTTAGCACTTTGTGCATGGAGATGTGCCAATTAAGTTACAAGCTAGGAAACACAGACACTTTATTTGAGGTGTTGTACCCGTGTCTAACACTTGACATTTCTACATATGTGTCCCAGTTGTGTCATTTTTAAAAATTTTTAAAAAAATACAGGACACAGTCGGGATACGAGAACAAGAGGAATCAAATGCTTCTTCATTAAAAAAAGAGAACATTCACGCTCTGAATAATATTATTAAATTTAAAAATTTATAAATATCTTTTTTTTTATTATTTGTATTATAATTGATGAGCATCATTTAATAGTAATAAATATATCAATTATTACTCATATTTTTATAAAAACAATAAATGATTTTTTTTTGGTGTACTCCAATTTTTTGTTTTTTGTTTTTTTCTCTGAATAATAATATTGCATTCGAAAATTAATAAATATATTTTTTATTTTTATTATAATTGATGAACATCATTTAATAGTAATAAATATATCAATTATTACTCATATTTTATAAAAATAATAAATGATTTTTTTTTTGTGTCCTCCAATTTTTTGTTTTGATTTTGTAGAGAGAGTTTCAGCCTATGACGTTTACTTCTGATGATTAGTCTTTATTTTGGTGTAGACAGAGATTAAACTCCAGATCTCTTATTTAACCATAAGAGATTTTACTAGTTAATCTAACTGATTAATAGTAATAAATTTGCTTTATTATTAATTATTACGCTTAATTTGATAAAAAAAGAAGATTAATAGTAATAAATTTACTTTATTATACATTATTACTCTTAATTTGATAAAAACAATAAATGATTAATAATATATAGAAATAAAATGTTCATTATTTATCTTAAATTGTTATATGAAAAATAAATTCTTAACCATATTTAATAATTAATCGTGGAGAAATTATAATTTTGATCTCATTGTGGAGAAATTATAATATTCTCATAATGAACCATATCATTTGTCGATCATTCCACTAAAACTGCAAGTTAGATAATGGACATTGGAATTTAAACTCAATATTCACTGCTAGAATTCTATATTAATCTTCCTACAAAATTCGAACAAACACAATTGTACGGAGAGACTGAACCGCACCATAAAACAAAGACCCAAATAAACTCCAATTCTAAAAGCATGGGAGCAACCAATGCTCATGTGTTACTGATATCATACCCATCACAAGGGCATGTTGCACCATTCATGAAGTTGTCACACCTTCTAGTTGATCATGAGGTAAAGGTGACATTTGTGATAACAGAGTTTACACATGTACGAATGAAGAATGCATTGCCAGAGCTGGGAGAGAAGCAGCACCTGATGAGGCTAGTCTCACTCCCTGATGGTTTGGAATCTGAGGATGATCGGAAAGATGAAAGGAAGCTCAGTTCGAGTATTGCTCAAGTCTTGCCTGGTCATCTTGAGGACTTGATTAAGAAGGCTAACCAATTGGGTGGTGATGATGATCAGATCACTTGTGTTATTACTGATGCAGCTTTTATGTGGGCTCTGGAGATTGCTGAGAAGATGAGGCTCAAGCGGGCAGTGTTTTGGACATCCGAACCAGGACTCTTGGCCTCGGCACTTAACATTCCGAAACTTCTTGAGGCAGGCATCATTGACAAAAATGGTTAGTCTGTGACAGTGATTGTTGTGTGTTAATTTTGTTTCTTTTCATTTTTACTTCTGCTATTGGATCATTATATCTAGTTCTTCATATTTTGTTTTCCATTATGAGTAAAATGTCTATAGCATAACAGGATCGCAGTGCCTTGAGGCCTGTGAAGCTATGGAAAGACTGCCAATTATTGTTTATAATGTATGTGCTTTGTGACAAGATCACCACTTATAAATATGATTTTCTAAGTCAAGAGCCATATAGCTCAACTGGCACCTCTTGCCTCTTGGAGATGTTCAGGTTTCAAATCTCCCCTCCCCTAACTATTGAATTATGAAAAACAAAAAAAACAAAGAAAAATATATGATTTTCGAAATTTCACTAGGGAGAATGAACCTGCAGGAACTCCGAGAGAGGATGGGAAAATACAATTGTCACCAAACGTACCAGCTCTGAGCACTTCTGAGTTCTTCTGGAACTGGCCAGAGAACCTAGAGATGCAAAAGACCATGTTTTCTTATGCCCTTGCCATCCAGCAAAAGATGAAGGTATCCAACTGGCTACTGTGCCACTGGTTTCATGACCTCCACCCTGCAGCCAGTGATTTACTCCCAAACATGTTACCTATTGGTCCATTGCTGGCAAATGAGCATCCTGTTGGAAACCTTTGGAGAGAGGATTTAACTTGCTTGAGCTGGCTCAATGAACAACCAGCTGGATCAGTCATTTATGTAGCCTTTGGCAGCACGTCACTTGTATCCATTAGCCAGCACCAGTTTGATCAAATAGCACTTGGACTTGAACTTGCAGGTCGGCCATTTCTGTGGGTGATAAAGTCAGACCTCACCAAAGGGTTCAACCCCAAATACCCAGATGGTTTTGCTAATGGAAAAATTGTTCAGTGGGCACCTCAAGAAAAGGTGTTGGCTCATCCTTCTGTTGCCTGTTTCTTGACACATTGCGGTTGGAACTCAACCTTGGAGAGCTTAAGCAATGCAGTTCCTTTCCTATGCTGGCCTCAGTTTGGAGATCAACATTATGTCCAGAGCTGCATATGTGATGGTTGGAAGGTTGGCTTACCATTAAAAAAAGATGACAATGGGATCATTACAAGCCATGAAATTAAGAGGAAGATTGAAGAGTTGTTTTCTGATGATGACATAAGAGCAAATTCACTGAAGCTGAAGAACATGGCCAGAGAGAGTGTTGGGAAAGGGGGATCTTCTGCAAAAAACTTGGAGTACTTTATTGAACAGATCAAGCATTAAAACGTCTCAAGGTGTGTTGGGCAAATCATAGTGTCGAAACATGTCAAAATAAGGCTGTATCAATTAGGGCCAAAAGTTGTTTAAAAGACAGTTAATAATGTTTTGATCTCCTCAAAGATGAGTAGTTATTGGATAATAAACATCTAAAGCTTCAAAATAAATACAAATATTAGATTTGTTTGAAAGTTGACATAGGGTTGCTCCAACTAAGCACAAGCAATTTTTTAATATTTTATTTGCAATCTAAATTCAGTTAAAAAAAAAAAGGTTTTTGCTATGTTTTGAGTTTTATCCCTACTTTGTGCATATATATAAACCACTTGTTGCACAACTTTTAGAGGCAGATATGCCAGAGCTAAATAGAGAAATCATCTTTATGCTAGAGCTAAAACAAGAAAAACCATTTGTGTGTTCCTATGCATCTAAAGCCTCAAACATTTGAAACCACAAAAACTTTTCCAGTGACTTTTCTAGTGAGTTCACTGTAGCAAATCTTCAAGAAGGTTCCTTGAAGTTCCAGATGTTCTCATTTGTGCGGATGATGAGTTGCTATAAGAATTTAGGTCTTTAGCGACCAAATTATCAACGAACAACCAAAAAGTTGCTACTAATAAGTACACATTATGTAGGCGGACCCTCTATAACATAATTAAAAATGACTAAAAATAAATAAATAAATAAATTTATTATTTTATTATTCTATTGATTTCTAATTGATCTAACTATTCAAAAAATAAGTACACAATAGCCACGACAACTTATAGTCTTCAATAAATGCCAAAAAACAAAAAAAATGTTCGTAGTTGATAGGTCTTTAATAAGATGGTGTGACAACTTCATGAATGGTGCAAAAAACTTTTCCGCGACAACCATAAATTTTTTAACGATGAGATTTGCGTTGCTAAAATAAGATTTATATTCGTGACAGACCTTGTTTTTGCTAGTGATGATCTTCTGTGTCATCATTGATATGTGGCCAAGATAAATATAATATATGTGATTTTTATATTGGTGACGACATTTGTCGTCATTAAAAAGTGAATTTTAGTGACAACATTGCTTCTTGTCACTAATAGCGAACTTTTAGGCGTTTGTAGAGGTCATAATAGATAGTCTAGATGTGCAAAGGTTTTGTAAGTAACTAGGTCCTTAAGTTACAAAATCTGTTTTCCAAGATCATCTCTAGGGATGGCCATACCCATTGGGTAATGGATATCCAACCCTACCCGATCCAAATGTTTCGGGTAATACCCGGTTCTTAATGGGTAGAGCTTAACCGGGTAGGGTATGGATATTACCCGAATTGTTCGGGTAGGGTATGGATATTATCCAAACTCAACCCGTAAAAAAAAAACCCTAATCCTCTCTCACTGTCACTCAGTCTCACACTCTCTCTGCCTCTCCTCAGTCCTCACACTCTCTCACCCCCCAGCCTTAGTCAAGAAATCCTCCAAAGTCATCTCCTCCATTGTGTTATTACCATTGTTGCTGCTAATCTCCTCCACCTTGCTGTGATTGTCGGCGTTGGTCATGGTGGTGCCGACGACGATCTCTTTCCAAACCTCATCGACAGTCTTGTCTCCTTCTCCTCCTGCTCCTCCTCTGCCAGCTGAGGTGGTTCCTTCAGCGAATTGGTCAGACGAGGTGGAGTAGAGATTCTTCAAGAGATCGTCCATGTTCATAGACTGATTTTGCTGCTGTTGTTGTTGGAGATCAGCAAGCATAGTAGAGAGAAGATTGCCGTGGCAGATCCGGATTCGTCGTTACAACTACCTTCGATGATGCCATGCCCTCCCCGGATTTCTAGGGCTACCCAGATTCTTCTCTCACACACACACACTCTTGAGATTTAAGATTTTCACACACACTCTCTCTCTCTCTCTTTCTTTCTCTGTGCTTCTTTTTTTTTTTTTTTTTTTTTTTTTTTTGCGGTTTTCTTAGGATCAGGATGAAGAAACCGTGTGTGACTATTTATTTTATTTTGAATTGTTTTTTTTTTTCATGTTTGTTTATTGGAAGTGAACTAAGCTAAAGCTAAATAGAGCGTGAGTCTCGCGGAACAGTTTGAAAAAAGCCTACTCTATAGCTGGAGTTGCCATTTGCTTGACAAACAATTGAAGATGGAGAGGAAAATGTTGCTTCTTTATTTTATTTTTTATCTAATAAAATTTCTATCTCTATCTCAAAAAAAAAAGAAAAAAGAAAAAAAAAGATACAAACTAATCAATACATTTTTTTTATTGATTAGGTTTTTCTTTTTTAAGATTGGTTAGTTTTTATGTTAATGTTTTGAATTTAAAAAAAAATTAAATGGGTTTCGGGTAGGGTATGGATATCCATGGATAATATATTCGGGTAAGATTCGGGTATGGATATTAACGGATATTGATGATCGGGTATCCATGGGTAAACTTTTCGGGTCGGGGATGGGTATACTCGATCCATACCCTACCCATGGCCATCTCTAATCATCTCTGAGTGGACTTTATGTGCTTGTGCAGTAACCCTATTTAGGGGTGCACATGAAATCCACCAACCCGATGCCTCGGTTGGTTTTCGTAGGTTGAGAGTTGGGTTGGAATTTTATTTTGAGCATTAGGTTAGCTCAAGTTTGGGTTGATAGTCTTTTCAACCCACCTAACCCAACCCAACCCAACTATTTAAGTTTATTTTATTTCCCTTATTTTATTTTTTTAGTTTGTGTTAGATTATAGATTGACCCCCAGTTAATTAACCAATGGGCTAAGTTGATTAATTAGTCCAAATTACATGCAAAACTAATTAAAGCACAATCAAATCACCAAACTAAATTAAATGTAATGGAAAATAAGTTTGATAGGGCGATTTGATCATGATAGGGAAAACTATAGCAGACAAAACCCCACCTAGTGAATTTTAGGTCATCACTATTGAAGAATCCACTAACATGAATAGAATTTACAAGTACAAGGAATCTTACCCAATCTTAGAGTACCCACCTACAATAGAACCTACTGATCTATATGAAAACTAATTAGCTCTAATCCTCAATTGGACTACTTCTTGGAGAAGACTTCTCCTTCACAAAAATCTCCTATTTTTGACTAACATCACATCAACCTATTTGATTGTTGTAGCTTTGTAATGTTCTTCAAATCACACCTTGATAAGCCGGTATCATCTTGGTACAAAACCCTAGGTGCACAAATGTTGTAGCAACTCTTGTTATGCGTGTCTTTCTATATTATCATGACGACGATAAAATATCTTTTATATACTATGGAACCCTAGTGCATGAATCTCTAGAAAGGCCAAGTCATTGTGGGTTAAAACATAATTTTTTTTTTCCAGTTTTCTTGAGGCTTGATGGATCAAGAGGTGTTGAGACATATAGTGAGATTCATTTATTCTTAGTAGATCAACAAGTATCGAGAACTGTAATTTCAGCATTTCTTGAGTAGTATTGTGTCTTCGATTTTTCCCACTTGTAGATAAAATGTGACGAACTTGAACTTAGATTGAATTGCATAAAAAGTGCGTTTTGATCTCAGATATGCGTATAAATAAAAATATGACCCTTATAGTGTTTGATTGATTTTGGTATTTTGAGAATTAGTTTTGATGAGCTTGGGAATTTGGAATATAATTAAGCATATTACATAGATTGTAATAATTTATTGAAAATAGTGTTTAAATAATTAATGAAATCCCAACTTTTACAAGGAATAAAATATATATGCAAAACCCATCAACTCGACCCATGTGTGTTAGGTTGGGAATTTCTCAACCCAACAAGGTCGGGTTGGGTTTAAAGCCCTTCCAACCCAACCCAACCCAACCCAACCTAACCCATGCACACACTTAACCCTATTTTACAACTTGCATTTAATTCATATAAGGGTAAAATGGTAGTTTCACATATAACGGTTAGAACTATAATTTTAAAGGAGCCAGCCATTTTAGAACTATAATCTTGCCTACTTAGAGGAGCTAGGCATTGTATTTCCTCCTATGATCACCCTTATCTCTCTAAGTGGGGCCCTCGGCTGTTCTTTGACTTGTCAGTTGGGTTCGGGGTCCCTTGGCGGGTTCTCTTTGCCTCTGATAAATTGCAGTAATTTTCCTTGCTTGATGAGGACTTCTATATGCTGCTTTAGGTCATAACATTTGGAAGTGTCGTGCCCATGATCTCGGTGGAAACGGTAATACTTGTTTCTAGGCCTTTTATTTGGATTGCCCTTTAGCTTGTCTGGCCAAGTCAATGCCGCGTCGTCTTTTATCTGCATGAGGACTTGGTCAAGTGGGGTATTTAGTGGGGTGAAGTTGATAGTCCTTCCGGGAGGAGGTCTTGATCTCCTATCGTCCTTTCGGTCACTCATTTGGGTAGACTTTCTTCCTCTGTCGGGACGGGGATAGTCTTGTCTTTCCCTTTTCTTTGGTTTGCCCCCTTGGAAAATCATGGCGTCCTCAGCATTCTTATACTTCGTAGCCTTATATAGCATGTTGGCCATTGTCTTCGGGTTGTTCTTGTAGATGGAGAAGAGGAACTTTCCTAATTGGAGTCCATTGGTGAACGCGATGACCAAAACTTTGTCGTCAGTCTTGTCAATCAAAAGGGCCTCCTTGTTGAAACGAGTCACGTATGACCTCAGGCTTTCGTCTTCCCATTGCTTAATGTTCAATAGGTTTTTTGAGGACCTCTTGTACCTCTTCCCTTCGATAAAGTGGGTGACAAAGTGTCCGCTCAACTCCTTGAAGGTAGAGACGGTGTTGGGGGTCAGTTTGCTGAACCATACTCTTGCTGGTCCTTTGAGCGTAGTGGCGAATGCCCTGCACATAATCTTATCTGGAATCCTTTGTAGGTGCATAAGGGTCTTGAATGACTCCAAATGGTCGAGTGGGTCCTGTGACCCATTGTATGCTTCCACTTGCAACATCCGGAACTTGGTTGGAAGGGGGAAAGAAGTTACCTGTGCTATAAAAGGTGAGTCTGTCTGCTGAACTAGCTTGTTTAGGTTGGTGGATACTTGTCCCCTCATGGTGTTCATCATCATGTCCATTTTGTCCTTCATCATCTGCATGTCTTGAGCCATGTGCATTGTGCTAATTTCTAGTTCCAACAAGTAGTTGGTGTCTTCCTGCCTGTCTCACCTGCTAAGGACTTTGCTTTCTTCCTGATCCTCCCTCTTCTGTCAGTCTTCCATCGGGAGGTGGCTGCCGTTCTATTCCTTGTTGTCCCATCCATCGCACTGATCTTCGGGCCGTCACTCATTCCTTTGGTTTAGCTACAACTCCAACTCCTGGTTGCACTGGGTGAGCCGTTCAATTGTTGCTGCTAGGGTTTGCACTTGTCTTTCCAAGGCATTGGAGGGGTTCCTTGTCTCCTGGTTGATGGTAGCCATTGATTGCGTCTGGACCATGCAGTTCTTTTTCTTAGAAGTGGTGATATGGCCAATCACTCATCCTTACAAACGGTGCCAACTGATGATGCACAAAAATCATCAATGAGTTGATTGTCCTCGAGCGCTTTAATGGGTACCTAAAGAACAAGAAACCAAGAACCTAATAGAGAGTACCTGTAGGGTGTCGGCCAAAGACCTTCCGAAGGTTAAGTCAGTGAATGAGAAATCTCCAAGAACTCTATAGTGAGAGAGCTAGGAATTTTCTGCGTACCTTGGAAAGGAGGAGACCTGTGGTTTTTATAGTGATGCGTAGGAGACCTAGATCCTGAGAAGATAGAGTTTTCCTTATAGGGAGGAGGTGGAGTTAATGACACCGAGATCTTGGGGATACCTTCCATACTGGGAAGGCAAAAGTCGTGGAGTAGGTTCTTTGTGCGTGGTGTGCAAGATATTTCCATATGAGAACGTGCGTGGAGACCACGCAAGGCCACGTTAGATCCGTCGGTATGCCCATCCTTCTGTTGATGTGATCCGTTCGCTTAGTACAAAAGTGTATCTGTCAACTTAACAGGGGTCCATCTGCTCAGCCATTAGCTTCTGCTGGTGTAGGGCTCAAGGTTCCAGACGGACCTTCCACGAGACTGATGGCTCCTTTGGGGATTGGCACCGTCGGCTTTACTTTTTACTAATGGGCTCTTATTGTTTAAGAATTAATTTTTTATTCCAAAAATACCCTTATCAGTATCCCAAAGTTTATTGAGTACGGAATCATAGATATTGAAGGCAATATCTGGCTTCTATTAACAAGTCTAACTTGTTTACGTTACTAAAAAAGATTTTGCTTTACATGTTGATACCTAATTGAGCAACTCATAATCAAGCATGTTCAGTATTTAATATTTGGTATAAGAAATGTGAAAAAGGATAAGAATGTACCATCCACATAATTAGTGACATATACTTGTTTAATTTTGATAAAAAAAAAGTTGAACCACCTTGTAGGAACTCTAATAAAAGGTTACTTGATTTGGTTGTCAAAGGAAATCCCAGCATGGAGTAGCACTGAGCTGCCTTGGAGCTTTTCAGGAGACTCAAAGATGCAAAACATTATTTTTGAATATTATTCTTCAAGAGTGACCCATTATGTGAAACAATGCAACTGGCTTCTCAGTAACTCATTTCATGAACTTGACTCACTGGCCTGCGATTTAATTCCTGGGATCAAACCTGTTGGCCCATTACTTTTGGGCAATCAATTAAGCAATTATGTTGGAAGCTTTTGGCCTCAGAATTCAACTTGTCTATGTTGGCTTGATAAACAACCTGTGGGTTTAGTCATTTATGTTGCTTTTGGTAGCTTAGCAATCTTCAGGCAGCAACAGTTTGATGAACTAGTACTTGGTCTTGAACTCATAGGCAAGCCATTTTTGTGGGTTGTTGGATCAGACATAACAGATGGAGCACTTGCTGAATTCTTGCTTGTGTTTAGAACAAGACTAAATGATCGTGGAATGATTGTTGAATGGGCACCTCAAGAGAAGGTGTTAGACCATCCTTCTATTGCATGTTTTCTAAGCCTTTGTGGATGGAATTCAACCTTGGAGGGTATAAGCATAGGAGTCCGATTTCTATGTTGGCCTTTCTTTATAGACCAATTACATAATAGGTGTTACATATGTGATGTTTGGATGATTGGTTTAGGGTTAACCCCAGATGAAAATGGGTTCATCACGAGGAATGAAATCAAAACAAAAATAGAAACACTGCTCTCTGATGATGGTATAAAAACAAATGCACTGAAGCTAAAGAAAATGGCCAAAACGAGTGTAACTGAAGGTGGATCCTCTTTTAAGAATTTCGAAAGCTTTATTGAACAATTAAAGCATTAAGGATGTTATAAAGTGTTACTGTTATACTGTTTCTAAGTGTGTCCAAGCACGTCCTTATTAAGATATTATTTTGAATCGTGTTCCTTAAAAATGAAGCTTTAGATTGAAAGAAATAGTGTGCGTGTGCGAATTTCCTTATACCGGTATCATCTTGGTGCAAAACCCGAAGTGCACAAACGTTGCAACAACTCCTTGTTATGCGTGTGTCTTTCTATATCTATGATGAAGATGATAAAATATCTTTTATATGCTATGGAACCCTAGTGCATGAATCTCTAGAAAGGCCAAGTCACTGCAAGCTAAAACAGAAAATTTTTGTTTAGTTTTCCCAAGTCTCTATGGATCGAGAGGTGTTGAGACATGTATTGAGATTCATTTATTCTCAATAGATTGACAAGTAGCCAGAATTGCAATTTCAACATTTCTTGAGCAGTATTGTGTTTTCGATTTATCCTAGTTGTAGATAAAATGTGACAAGCTTAAACTTAGAATGAATTACATAAAAACTACGTTTTGATCTCGGATATGGCAATACATAAAAATATGACCCTTACTGTTTGATTGATTTTGGTATTTTGAGAATTATTTTTGGAATTTAGAATATAATTTAAGCATATTAAATGGATTGTAATAATTTATTGAAAATAATGTTTAAATAATTAATGAAATCCCAACTTTTATAAGGCATAAAATATATATGCATAACCCATCAACTCGACCCATGTGAGTTAGGTTAGAAAATTCTCAACCCGACAAGGTCAAGTTGGGTTGAAAAACCCCTCCAGCCCAACCTAACTCAACCCATGCACACCCTTAGGCCTCATTTGGGGGGAGGAAATGGAATAGAATGGAAAGGAATGAAAAGAATAATTTTAGAATATTCTTTCATTCTCCTATTTGAGAGTTTTAATGGAGGGAATGGAGAGTTCATTTCCTTGTTTGGGAGTTTAAGTGGGAGGGAATGGAATGGGTAGAAGGGAACACTCATTCCTCTTTATTACCCTAAAACCTCAAATTGTCATTCCCCTCGAAATTGGGAGGAATGGGAGGGAATAGAATTAGATTTAATGATTTTTTTACTAAAACTCCCAAAATACCCCTATATATTCAACCCTTTATTTTAAAATAGGGGTCTAATAGTAATATTGTCATAAAATGAATCAATTCCATTCCTTCCATGTTACTTCCAAACAAGATTACTTACATTCCATTTATTTTCATTCATTTCCATTTCTTTATTTTAAAACATCCAATCAAGGTTGCTTATTTCCACTCCATTCCATTCTTTTCCATTTCTTTCTCTTACTTAAATACATTCCATTCCATTCAATTCCTTTCCATTCCCTTATGATCATTCCATTTCATTCCCTTATGAACTCCCAAATGAAGCCTTAACCCTATTTCACTACTTGCATTTAACCTCATATAAGGGTAAGAAGGTAGTTTCACATCTAACGGTTGAATTATAATTTTAGACTTTGGATTTCTAATTACTTCTCACAAAATAAATCTTGAAGCTTAACGATCAAAATGATATGCCATGAGCTCCAATTGAACCATTGGATTGAAAGATATTGTGAAATCAAATTTCAATGGCTGAATGCATTTGCATGATTTAGACTAATCACGTGTAATTATGAAAATTTGATTTTGATTGGTTCCATAAGGAATAAATTTAAAATTAATGACGTGTCACAATATTTTTGGATTTGACTTAAAATAATCATGAGGGAGCGCACATTGGACAATTTATATTGTCAAACATTAATAATCCCTAATTGATTGGTTAAATAATATTTTAAAAGGGATACTGGATGATTAGGCAATAATTAAGGGTTATTATTACTAAAGTCAATGTAATTTGGCCTGAAATTGGCAAGAGTCCTAGTTTTACCTTAATTTTTATCCCAAAAAAGAATAAAAACGTAGGCTGGCATTGGCTCTGCTACTCCATCTGCTGATCAGTAGACATAGGGCAATATCCAAGTGTTGAAACCAGCTGACTCAAAATTTCAAATTCTAGCTCTTTTTTTTCCCTTCGACTTCAAAATATGAATTCAAAGCTCCCAAAATCCAAGTTAGCCAGGGGTGGCTGAATTTTTTTTTTTATATAATAATTAAATTTTTTTTATTTGTCTACCCTTCAAAAAAAATTTGGGAACATCCTCAGTTTTTATTTTATTTTATTTTTAAAATTTTTATGCCAATAAAATTAAATTTTGCCCCATAATTTGTTCTACATTCAGTGGATGAATGATTACTTGGTTGTGTAAATTGAAAGAGATGTAGCTTGTAGCATTGATAATGAGACTATCATGTATTGATTTCAAAATATGAAAACTCGTAGAAGGCAATTGTAAGCTTTATGTATTTGCGTATTTTTTTTTTTATATTATTGTTGTTGACAATATATGAATTTCTCTTTTTATTAGATTGTATAATTTATGCTTCTTAAGGAACACCCTAAGAAAAATTCTTGGAGCCACCATTGAAGTTAGCCCACCTACCCCCTTTCTAGGGGTAATTCTTACATGCTCCGGGAGCAATGCTCCCTCCTCTCACATGAGAGGTGAGACCCACCCCTCATGTGAGAGAAGGGAGCATTGCTCCCAGACCACCTAAGTTTTTTCCCCTTTCTAGAGTCTTCTTATGCTCTTTAAATATACAAGGGATTCATAGTTCAAGGCACCCCACTCTTCTAGAGCTTGAGTGGAAGAAAAAAAAATAATGGTCATTGTGCATCCAACCTTCCTAGTCTTGGATAGCGATGAAGTATTTCATTGCTCGTATTTTATGGTTCTAGAGAACTTCCCCCCCTTTTGTTGTTTATTTAATTTTATGCAGGTTAGTGTTGTTATGTTTTAGTTCTATTATGATAGAATAAAAACATATTTTGTGGTGATGTTATCATGGTAACTAGGTTCAAAGCATGTTAGTGATGTTCTTGTGAGATTAATTTGTTCATATGTAGTTCATGAGATAAAATTAATCATGGTTAATCTTTAATTCCCATTAATTACATGCAATAACATGTTTATTTTTCCATTCTCTCATAATTTTTTTATATCATAGGTCCATGATCATCACTAATCACAAACAATCACATGTTCTTCTTTTAAATTTCAAATCATGTTCTTATGGCATGTTCATCATCGATCCCCTTCTTTTCAATCTTGACATGCGCTTGTTTGCTTATAGCACATTATTTATTTGGGGATGTGACATGTTAATTGGCCACCATAGTCTAGTAGACTAATTTTATCTGGTGGTGAACACCATTCCACCTTGTAACTTAGCATTCAAACTTAGATTACGGGTTCTTAGATTAAGGTTTTGTCCAAGTATCATCTTTTTAGAATGTAACTAGAATTAAAGCCATGTAACTTTTCTCTTAGATTATATCTAGGACTGCAACCATATAATGTTTTAAGTTGTAATCAAATTGATGTACATTTTTATCAAACCAATGGAATGAGACATTTTATTTATTTGTTTATGGTTTTCTTAATTTTCCAATAAAATAAGTGGCAACTCCATACAAAACCTTTGATTTAGGAGGAAATATATATTAAGTTGAATCACCACCATGAGGGACACGAACAAGATCTCAACCATTTATGGAGGTTTGGCCCAAGGTAGAGGTGGGCCAAGGTCTCGGTTGTGGTCTCTCATAGCTTGCGTTGTGGAATGCACATTTGTGTGGGTTCAAAGTATACATATCTCGACTTTACTTCCATTCCAATTGAATAGTCTATATATATATATATATAAAACCGAAACTTTTGAAGCTCCCACAATTTTCCACGTCAGCACAATATTAAAAAAAAATCATAAACCAAAAAAAAAAAAAAAATTTTTAAACCCAAAAAAAATACTTAAACGCAAAATCAGAGCCCTAAGCCCCTAACACGTTCTACCTTCTCCTTCCTAAAAAAAAAAAAAAAACTTTTAAACCCAAAAAAAAAACTTAAACGCAAAATCAGAACCCTAAGCCCCTATCATGTTCTACCTTCTCCTTCCTTCCTCCAAAACGCAGACAATGCTCTGCTGTTCCCCCACACGCAAATCGCAGCTCAACGGCTCAATGCCTCCACCTTCTCCGGCACCACCCTTCTCCAGTTCTATATTTGTCGGCTCCACCGTTTGATTATCTCTTCAGCCCTCAAGTATGCTCATCCAAAACCTTCTTCTCTCTAACCACTTCACCCCTTCCTAACGCAGGCCTCTGGGTTTCATCCTCTGGGTTTCAAAATCTGGGTTTAATCCTCTCAATCATTCTCTCTAAGGTATTAGCCCAAACTGCCGACTCTTCCAAAGAAGGTAACTCTTTTCTCTCTTTATGATTAAATTTGTTAGTATGAATTGCATCAAATATCTGTGAAACGTTTTAACTTTTATTTATTTTTACTAATTCGTTAATGTTTGAATTGCTTTCAGTTTGATTATTGTTGATTTCATTTAATTTACACCTAAGGATTTGTTAAATTAAATTTTTTTTAATCTGATTTCTTTATGATTAAACCTGTTAGTACGAATCGCATTAAATATCTGTGAAACGTTTTAACTTTTATTTATTTTTACTAATTCGTTAATGTTTGAATTGCTTTCAGTTTGATTATTGTTGATTTCATTTAATTTACACCTAAGGATTTGTTAAATTAATTTTTTTTTAATTTGATTTCTTTCTCTGATTTCGTAGCTGATAAATCATGTTCTTCTTCTTCATCTTTCTCCTCCAACCCAGGTTAGTTAACTTTCCTAGAATCAAAATAGTTTCACTTTTCATAGACACACACCATCTGCTTGATATAAAGCTTCTGTTTTGCCATAAGAGAAAGGGAACCAAAAAAAAAAAAAAAAAACTAATTTTTATGACCAGGTTTAATGTTGTGCACCAGTTGTTGAACTTTGTTTTGTCCTTTCAATATTTGAACAATTGATGAAAGTTATATTCCACAAAAGCTTGTAGAACTATATTTTTAGGCAGAGCTTTATGGGAAGAAATTCTAACATTTGTTGAACTTTGTGTTGTCCTTTCAATATTTGAACAATTGATGAAAGTTATATTCCACAAAAGCTTGCAAAACTATATTTTTAGGCAGAGCTTTATGGGAAGAAATTGTAACATTTGGATTTAATTTAAGTTTCTGGGTTATGGTCAACGTATACCATGGTGGGTTTTTTTTCTTTTTTTTTTCTTTACAGATATGGAGCAGGTTTTTAATAGTTACAGCAAATATTTGGTTGCTGTTTTAAATCTGCTTTTATGCTTGGAGTTTTAATATCATAGTATATTGTAGTGTTCTATTCACAAATTGTGATGAAGAAATTGCTGTATATATATGTTTCTTTTCATATATATAAATTAATTTTCTGTAACATTTTCTTCTTTGGTATATTTTGTTGTTAGTAGTATGGTTTTGATTATGTGTGGTTTATATGTAAAATTTGTATATTGACGTCTTGAATTGAGGTTGATTTTGGGTACAGTTGAGACTTTTTAAGGGGTTGGGGTTTCATACAATATTTTCTCAGCTAACTTATTAAAGTCTTGGATCCCAATTCCTTATTAGTTTTTCCAATCTTAGTTTGATATGGAGCTCCTCTGTCAACTTCTGGTCTGTAATGTATCTAGCCTTCTAAATTCTAATGTCATCATCTTATTCCTCTCATTGCAAATTGAACTAAATTCAATGGAAATCCCCCACCTGGGTTTTGCCCTGTTTATGGGTTGAAAATATATATCTGGGTTTTTTGTAATGCTGTATTGGTGTGTAAAATTGTTGTGCCCAATACATTGGACAATATGGAGATGCTGTAAATGACACATTTGAGGTTGATGACCCCCCCCCCCCCCTATTGTTTTCCCAATTAGGTAATAGTTAATAGGATGAACTTGTGGAAACATTGTGAATGTGGTTTTGTTTTTTGTTTTTTTGTAAATTGCGTAATTACTAGAAATGTGCAAATACAAATACTTTGATAGTGGCCAGTTTGCGTAATTGGTTTTTGAGCATCGGTTTGGGTGTTGAGGAAAAAAAACAACAATGAAGCAAAAGTAAATGGAAGCACAATCAATTGTGAAGGTTCCTTTTAGATACCTTTGTGAATTGTGAATTTTGCTTTGTTTATTTGCCAATTGTGAATTACTTTATGTTATTTCTACTAAGATTTTTCTATGGTATTCTATTTTATTTCACTTTTGTTGTAGGTGCTTGCATTTTTCTTTTTTCTTTTTTTCAAGTTTGTAGCTGAACATGATTAAGGAGGGGTTACATATGATTCTTTGTACTACAAGACGAGGACAATCAGGTATTTACCTTTCCTTTATTATGTACTGTTTCTTGCATATTTATTAATAATATGTTTTGAGAAAGAATTTGAAATTGGAATGTGATTGCATATTTAAGTTTCTTGGTTATCTCAAACTTGGGGGTATTCTTGAGTCTGTTGACTTTGTTTTGTATTTGTAGTTTTAGCTGTCTATTGACTCACAGCTAAACCCGATACCAGAACCACCAATCTCCACTTTCGAGAGAAAATGCAAACCCCTTCACTTTCCTCCACCGTTCCCCTTCTCCTTCTTCCAAAACAAAGACCCATAGCCAAACCCACTCCCCAAACCACCATTCTCCACCTTTGTGACATGAAATCAGTTTTTTTAAATGATTAGGAAGAGCACCAATCTGTCTGTAACCAAAAGAAAAGGAGAATTAAATCGTGCGGATGGTTTCTGATCTTTGTATTCTTTATTTTATAAATGAATATTATATTTTTATAATTAAAAGTGCTGTATTTGAACAGGCACAACAATTGTTTCAAATACATGCACAAAAAATTACACCAGAAGCACTTGAGAGCATAAAGGCTGCCCTTGCAAGCAATGAGATTGAGCACAAAGCAGAAACCAAGAAGAGAGTAGTTCCTTGCAAAGCTGCTGGCCAAGCTTGGGAGGACCCGACACTAGCAGATTGGCCAAAAAGTACAAATTATTTCTCCCTTCTGTTATTCACTATGTGTTGGTACTTCATTTATATGATACTAAGGCCAGATCTGCTGGTCTATAATGGGTGCAGGCTAATATTCATAATTTTCTATCTGATTTTTTTCACAAATTTTTTATAAAACTCAATTCCTTCAACTACCAGGTCTTACTCATGTTATCATTTTATAACATTTGGTCTGATTCTCTTATGATGATACTATGATAGTAACGTGGGAATTTAATAGTAAATTTTTTTGTCTTGATTCTAAGCAAAAAAATAAAGTTACTATGTCTGATTTTTATTTTATATAAATTGACAGAGTTTATGTTTGATTGAACTTGGATCAGTTGAAGATTTTTTCACTAATTCAGTTTGCTGTGTATGTGCTATACTCAATTTTCTTTACTGAATTTAATGTGAAAAAAAATGTTTTCTTACATGGTCTTGACATTGATTTGACTTAATTTATATTCAATTTATTTTCCATTTTTAAATTATTCAATCAAGCTCACAAATTACAATTCAGACCCTGATATTAAATTCACTTACAAATGGTTTTTTTGTCAAGAAATGTTTTTTTGCTTGATGATTTTTGTTTCCCTTATTACATTTTGTTATATGGATTGGTAGTAATGGTTTGCTGCGCGGTTTTGAACACACAACTCAGTTTCTGAGATTATAAGGAAGACAAACACACATTCAAAATTGAATCTATATTATTGGGTTGAGAGTTTGGGTCTTTGACAGAGATATAATGATTAATTGAGAAACAGAGAAAGAGAGAGAGAGAAAAGCTATTTATAAATAAATTACCACTTATCTAAAAATCGTAAATTTAATCATTCAATCAAAATTCTTAATTGCTCTTTTTGAAATCCTATTGCAAGGAGGGGGGAGAATATTGTCCAAAGAATGATGGAAAACTAGCAGTTTATTCACGTGATTTCAAATCAATATCTAATCTAATACTATATATGTTAAAGCAGAAGATAAGAGAAAGTAAGGACCTACAATCAAGGATGTTGGGAAAGGTAGAGATAGAGTTATTTTCTGTTTTTTGCTCCTATGCCTTGCTGCTTGCTTTGTTGTATATGTTCTTGCTGTTGGTTGTGCAGGGTGAATGGGAAAAGAAGCTGCCTTTGCTGGGTTTCTTGGTTCAATAAGAAAAAGGAGGAAGCTTTATATGTTTTTGGTTGTGCTTTCCTTGGGTTTCTTTGAGAGGTTGGTCTGACTGCTGTGGAGAGTTGTTGGTGGTCTTGGCCCTCTCAGGTATGTGGGGAAGGACAGAACTTTTTGTATTTCTAGGCTAGGAAAGGATTCTGTTTATGGAGTTATAGAGGGCTGGAACAATGGTATTTTTTGTATTTGTTATGTTACTTTTTTTCTTTTCTATCTCATTTGTCTATATTGAATTGTGCTTAAGAACAACCAATGCTATTGCCCATTATACCTAGATAAATAAATCACTTTGTTGTATATTGCAGAATATGAGCAGCAAGATAGAGTTACAAAAAATTGCCCCCTTTTGTAAAATATGTTACTATCTAATTTTATAAAGAACATTTTTCTACCATTGAGTTGGCTTATCAAACTTGGAATATATGTAGTTTGTTTTAAATCTATCCTACATATGTAAAGAGTTTGTGATGTTTCCTTCCTTAGAGGTATAGAGTATGGGTATGTACACTTTACATGAAACTGTAATTTGTCTTTACACAAATTTTACTATTAATAGAAAATTTTCTACTGCGATTGTTTAAATATGAGCTATGAAAACAAGAGGGTTAATTTTTTTTAATAATTTGATAATTCAAGAAGGGGGTGTTTGAACCTAACAAATATAACTATAATGTTATATAGATTTTGTAGATATTCTTTGTGTTTTCCCGTGCATCGCACGGGTTAGCGACTGGTTAATATAACATATAAGGACACTACTTATTCCAAAAGTTTAAATCTATGAGTTTGGGCCTAACTATATATAATTAACTACTCATTCTTATCATTATTATTCACCGTGAGACTTTACTCATACTTACATACTCAACAATAATTATACTTTAAGACAATGTCAATGAAGATTGCATTGTACCAATGTTAATTGGAGTTGAGGATCAGCACTGCCATCTGTTCAGTTCGTGAAGGGTTGGAGACTGGTGATGACCCAAAAGATGAAAGGAAGCTAGGTGGGATTATTGCTCAGTAGAGTCATGCCTGGTTAACTGGAGGACTCGATAAGAAGACCAATCAAAATGATGTTGTTCAGATTGTTCTCATCATTGCTGATTTTGGTATCTTGTTTTTTCACATTTTCTATTTTATAATAATTAATGAGAGTAAATTACACTGATCTCTCTTGAGTTTTTCAGAATTTAGACTCACCTCTCATCTGGTCTGGAATAAAACACTCACCTCTCTTAAAATACAAATTATTTACACTAACATGACTAACCTCCCTTAGATGACTGAAAAGAAAGTTTTAGAAATGATGAATTTCGTATTCAACCCTTAACTTAAACTGCCATCCTCACACTCTCTAATAGAGGATTTGAATTTGTTTTTTTGAGATTTTTAGCTCATTTTTTTAGTCATCAAGAAAAGGTGAGTGTCTTATTTCAAAATAAAGGAGAGGTGAGTGTAATGACATAAAACCTTAGGGAGGTCAGTGCAATTTTCCTGCCATATGGGTTAATTAAAGTTGTGTTTTTACAAAGAGTGTATAACAAGATTTAGCCTATTTCAAAGATTTGCTTAAGCCAGCAAATCCGTAATTACTTCACTTATATAAATGTTTCAAGGCAAAAGGTTATACTGAAGGTCTAAATAATATTGTACACGTAACTTTTACTTTTGCAGAATTTGAGATCAAAACCTCATTCTTAATATATATATATATATATATATATAAAATTTATTATTTATTTTTTTAAGAGAGACTGATTCATGGGCTTAAGGGCATACTACTGATACAAATATGTATATGTTGGTGTATGAAGGTAGTAAGTGACCAGCACATATTATGGGCAAGCGAACACGTGCTAGCAATAGCATACCCTGCACAAGGCCATGAAGTTGTATCCGGAGAAAAAAAAGTGAGTAGCAAAAAGGAAATTGGCCCAAAATGTAGGACCAAACGTATATTTACACTTTAAAAAAATTATAATAAGTGTTTTAATAAAACATATAATATGCATCTAAGTATCACTTGATAAAGACAACAATTTATTTGATTTTAAATGATAAGGTAAAATAACAATAAATGTTTTAACAAAATACGCAACATGCATATAAGTTTCAGTTGATGAAGACAACAATTTATTTGTTTATCAATTTCTTTAGATTAAATAACAATAAGTGTTTTAACAAAGTATGCAACATACATTTAAGTTTCAGTTGATAAAGATAACAATTTATTTGTTTTTATCAATTTCTTTAGATTAAATAACGATAAGTTTTTTAACAAAGCATGCAACATGCATTTTAGATAAAATAACAATAAGTGTTTTAACAAAAAGTGTGTTTCAATTGATAGAGATAACAACTTATTTGTTCTTGTTAATTTTTTTTAAAGTAAAATAACAATAAGTTTTTTTTAACAAAGCATGCAACGTGAATCTAAATTTTAGTAGATAGAGACCAACTTATTTGTTTTTAACAAAGTATGCAACATACATCTAAGTTTCAGTTGATAAAGACAACAATTTATTTGTTTTTATCAATTTCTTTAGATTAAATAACGATAAGTGTTTTAACAAAGCATGCAACATGCATTTTAGATAAAATAACAATAAGTGTTTTAACAAAAAGTGTGTTTCAATTGATAAAGACAACAACTTATTTGTTCTTGTTAATTTTTTTAAAGTAAAATAACTATAAGTTTTTTTTAACAAAGCATGCAATGTGAATCTAAATTTTAGTAGATAGAGACCAACTTATTTGTTTTTAATCATTTTTTTTTTTGTTAAAGTAATAATAAGTGTTTTAAGACATGCAACATGCATCTAAGTTTTAGAAATTTAAATCTCACTCCAACTAAAAATCTATTATCATTATTTTAATACATATATTCACCCATAGACTTTCCATAGAATCCCTTTTGCACCCCACGTTTTTGTTTATTTTATTTTTTGTTTTTTTCAAGTTACAACTTATGCATATGTATTTGTTTTGGATAGATATACATGTTGTATATAGATTTATAGAAGTTGATAAATTTATATTATACTCTCTCTCACATTGGAACAATTTTTTTCCTAATAAACAACTATTGTCATTAATTATTAAATTATTATTTTTTAATTATTAGGATATATTTCCTTAAATTAACGGATAAAATTAACAACAGTTTAATCTACGAAAAATTTTATCAAATTTATATTCTATTCAAACTAAAAATCTATTATAAATATTTTTAAACCTCCTTCCCTCGAAACAAAAAACAATTCTAAACTGAAAAACTGGAATCCCCTACAACCTCCCACACTTTACTTCCCCTCAAGTAGCATATTTGGTTTTATTAATTATTTAAAAATATTATTTTATTATTTGTAGCCCGTCCCCCTTCCGATTTCACGTTTGTGAGAAAGAGCTATAAAAATCCGATCAATACCTCTTAAAATGCGTGAGCCCGAAATCCCTTTGAAACTTTGTGTCATGGACAGCCGGGGCAGGCAACCACATGTACTGGTCATACCATGTCCTGTATAGGGTCAAGTTGCCCCTCTAATGAAGTTGTCACACAAGATTGTTGATCATGGGATCAAGGTCACATTTGTTAACACTGAGTTTATACATGCAAAAGTCACAGCTTCAATGGTAGTGAAGAGTGAAGAGAAGAGCCCAATAAGGCTAGTCTCAATCCCAGATGGGCTAGAACCTGGGGATGATCGAAAAGATGTTCTTAAGCTGACACAAAGTATGCTGAAAGTTATGCCAGTCCATTTGATGGACTTGATTGAGAAAATTAATCCTAGGTTGCACGGACACACCATTTTTGGCGTCGTGTCTGCGTCCGACACGTGTTGGACACCGGAACGGGGACGACGCGCCAGATTCCGGTGTCCGGCGGTGTCCCTTTTCTTTTTCTTTTTTTCGCTTCTCCGACACGGCGCCGACATGGTTCCGACGCCTCTGACACGCCACCAGTGAAAAAAAAAAGAAAAAAATCACAGATTTTGACCGGAACTTACCAATGCCGTTGATTTTGTGATAACCCTAAAATAATATAGCAAGTTTAGAGTCTCTTAGACTGAAAGTTGAAACCACATCTCAAGATCTTCTCAATCCACCCTCCCTCTGTCGCTGCCGCTGCCGCTGCCGCTGTCGCTGCCGCTGCCGCTGCCCTCTGTCCCTCGCCGGAGTTAGATCGGATCGATCGGCGAGCTCCGACGTCGACGCCGTGCCATCTGTCCTCTGTCCCTTCCTTTCTCTCTTGGCGCGGACCGATCTCTTCTCTGTTCTCTCTGTCTTTTTTTTTTTTTTTTTTTTTTTTTTTTTCTTTTCCGATGTTAACTTGAATCTACTGTTACTTAGGGTGTGTTTGGATAGAACTTATTTTGCTGAAACTGAAAACTGAAAATACTGTAGAAAAATAATTTTTAAATGTGTGAATAGTATTATGTGACCCATTTTTAGTGAAAAAATTGATAAAAAGTGGAGTTTGTGGGACCGTGAACAGTGCATAAATACACTGTTCACCAGAGAATGGGTCAACCATTGCGGCTGAAAAGGCAAAAAAAAAAAAAAAAAAAAAAAAAAAAAAAGAGAAAGGAAGGGGGAAACGCAAACGCAGCAAATAAAAGTGCTATCCAAACTAGCACTTAGACATAATATATAACGCGTTTTTTTTTTTTGTTTTTTTTTGTTTTTGTTTTTGTTTTTTTTTGTTTTTTTTTTTTTTATTTTTACTGCTGCTGTGGCGTGTGGCCTGTGTGCCCTCCGTCGTTTTTTTTTTTTTAATATATATTTATATATATTTTAATATTAGTTATAACTTATAAATTTGTTTTTGTGTGTCCTGCTATAGTTTTATTTATTTATTAAAGTTAAATATTGTAGGTAATTTTACTAAAATAAATACTGAAAGTGCTTGAAGATTTTGTGTATTATTGTAGTATTTTGGGTGTTAGTTTACTTATTTGTAGTTCTTACATAATTTAAATTCTAAACATAAATGTATTTTGTCTAAAAATATTAAAAAATATGCCTAAATATAAAATTTAATTAATTATTTAACCGCCGTGTCCCCGCCGTGTCGTGTCCTTATTTTTCAAAAATTTTCGTATCCCCGTGTCCGTGTTCGTGTCCGTGCAACATAGAATTAATCAGTCAAATGATGATGATCAGATCAGTTGTGTCATTGCTAGTATAGCGGCTGGGTGGGCACTAGAAGTTGCTGAGAAGATGGGAATTAAAAGGGCGGCAGTTTGGCCTGCTGGACCAGGAAACTTGGCTTTTTTACTTCATGTCCCGAAGCTTATTAAGGATGGAATAATAGATACTAAAGGTAAAAATCTTGCTGCTATTAATAATTCTAACTTGTCTATGTTATTAGAAAAGATTTTGATTTACATGTTGAAACCTTATTGAGCAACTCATAATCAAGCATCTTCAGTATTTTAATATTTGGTATAAGAAAGGTGAAAAAGGATAAGAATGTACCGGCCACATAATTAGTGACATATACTTGTTTAATTTTGAGAGAAAAAAAAAAAATAGTTGAATCACCCTGTAGGAACTCCAATAAAAGACAACTCGATCTGGTTGTCAAAGGAAATCCCAGCATGCAGTAGCACTGAGTTGCCTTGGAGCTTTCCAGGAGACTCAAAGCAACAAAACATTATTTTTGAATATTATGCTTCGAGAGTGAACCATTATGTGAAACAATGCAACTGGCTTCTCTGCAACTCATTCCATGAACTTGACTCAGCAGTCTCCGATTTAATTCCTGGGATCATACCTATTGGCCCATTACTTTTGGGCAATCAATTGAGCAATTATGTTGGAAGCTTTTGGCCTCAGAATTCAACTTGTCTAAGCTGGCTTGATAAACAACCTGTGGGTTCAGTCATTTATGTTGCCTTTGGCAGCATAGCAACCTTTAGCCAGAAACAATTTGATGAACTAGCACATGGTCTTGAACTCATAGGCCAAACTTTTTTGTGGGTTGTCCGATCAGATATAACAGATGGACCACTTGCTGAATTCTTGCATGTGTTTAGAACAAGACTAAATGATCGTGGAATGATTGTTGAAGGGCACCTCAAGAGAAGGTGTTAGACCACCCTTCTATTGCATGTTTTGTAAGCCATTGTGGATGGAATTCAACCTTGGAGGGTATAAGCATGGGAATCCGATTTCTATGTTGGCCTTTCTTTTCAGACCAATTCCATAATAGGAGTTACATATGTGATGTTTGGAAGATTGGTTTAGGGTTGACCCCAGATGAAAATGGGCTCATCACGAGGCATGAAATCAAAACAAAAATAGAAACATTACTCTCTGATGATGGTATAAAAAGAAATTCATTGGAGCTAAAGAAAATGGCCAAAACGAGTGTAACTGAAGGTGGATCCTCTTCTAAGAATTTCGAAAGCTTTATTGAACAATTAAAGCATTAAGGATGTTATAAAGTATTACTGTTATATTGTTTCTAAGTGTTTTCAAGTATGTCCTTATTAAGATATTATTTTGAATCATGTTCCATAAAAATGAAGCTTTAGATTGAAAGAAATATTGTGCGTGTGTACCAACCTATGTAAGGGTTTGAATTTCCTTAATGGATTGCAAAGTTAGCATCATTAGTTGAACAAGCTTTTAGTGCTTCTTAGGCTAAACTAGCTTCTTTTTCTTTATGGCAAGAGTCTTATAACTCAATTATTTGATATCTCTTGTAATATTATTTTTTCTCATATCAAGTGAGAGCAGGGGGTGAGATATATAATAATGTCAATATGGAGTCTTTTGATAGTTGGCCAGTTAATTTTGTTTCAATGCGTACGGTCAAACTAATCAGCCATTTGTTAGCTAAATGGTTTTTATTTATTTTTATAGATGTGGTAGAATTTTAATCTATAATGTCTGTTTCATAGTGATTACTCTTATTCATAAGACCAAGACATGAATTGATTTTTGGTGTAGGGGGTTTGAATCCCACATTTTTTATTGGCGTAAATGCACTTTTGGTCTCTACATTTTGCACTTTTTTTTCTATTTTGGTCCCTATATTTTATTTTTACCACTTTTAGTCCTTAAACCAATTAACACGTGACATTTAAGTCCTTATCGTTAGCCAACTAACAGGGAAAGCTGATGTGGCTTACGAAGAGAATTAAAAATCATTTAAAAACATTAAAAATCCACCTTGGCCAAGTTTGCCATGCCACATGGCCTTCTCGCCCAATTTACTTCACACGTGTTTATCATATGAGTCAACCACCCAATAAACATGGCGCTTATACATCGAAAATCCCCAAATCAGCCATAAATCCCTGGAATCACCATCAGCCTCTCCCTAAAACCACCATCATCCAGCTCTGTCACTTGAAACCACCATCATCAACCATCACCAACCAGCTCTGTCACTTGAAGCCACCATCACCATCAACCATCGCTCAAAACCCATCTCTGCCACTTGAAGGCAATATTTTCTCTCTCTCTCTCTCTTTGTATGTGAAAAGGTATTTGCTTTCACTATCTATGTTCTTATTTATAACTTTACAACATGCTTGTTGGTTGGTTTTGGTAGTAGGGGCCACAATGTTTTTGTATGATTTTTGTATGCTTTTTTTATGTTACTTTTGATTGTGGTCCATGTGTTCCCTATGTGCCCCTGTTGAAGAGAGTTAAGTAAGCCACAGTATTGTTTGAGGGTTTTTTGTGTAATTTGATAACAATGCATGTCTATTTTAGTATAACAGAACTATTGAAGTTAGTGCTGTGTTGTGAAAAATTATTTGATTAGTGTTGTATTGGTAAATACTTTATTGAGTGTTGTGTTGTCTGTATGCAGAATGAAATATTTTATTAGGTGTTGTGTTGGTAAATGAGTGTTGTATCGTTCTTGCATTGTTTAATTGGTATTGAGGGTATGTTGCATGCAGAGTGAGCTACTTCATTTAGTGATGTGTTGGTAAATGAGCAGTGTTTTCTTAAATAGGAGTTGTTTTGTTATTTTTCTTTAACTAGCATTGTTTAATTGGTTTTGAGTGTATGGCATGCAGAATGGATGACCTATTCATTATATCTGTGCATCATGGTGGCTATTTTACTGAGAACCCTAAAAAATGTGTGGGAGGTGAAGTAGATGTAGTTGATAATTGTGACCTTGATAAGTGGTCCAAGGCGAGATAGAGGGTATATGTAGGGACTTTGGGTACACACCTGTTAGTAGGCTATGGTATACAATGCTTGGTATGGACCAAGAAAGGGCAAATTTCCATTTGGTTGTTGGTGATGATGATGCCATGTACATGACAAAATTAGTGAAGGGTCATGAAGAGATTCACGTGTATGTGGAGCACCTAATAGATAATCCTATACTAGTTGATGAAGAGGATGTTAGTGAGGGTGTGCAGCCATTGGCAGTGGAGCAAGGCCCTATGGGTTATTATAGTGATGATGATGACCATGATGGGGGTGAATTTTATAGTTTTTTATGATAGTGATGACATGTATGCTAATGATCAAACTTTTAACAATAAAGATGAGTCAACTGAGGTGGATGCTGAACAAGTGTATGTTAGGAGAGTAGGTGCAGAATTTGTTATTGAGGAGGTTAATGCTGATGTTCCCATTGAGGTTGTTGCTTCCCATATGGGTTCAACGAGAGTAGGTAAATAACCTATCATTGAGCACCCACTTGAGGTCTTTATTGTAAGTGATGGTAGTGATAGTGGGGGAAGTGGGCTAGATGATGAGGTAGAGTTGAACCATGGTGTTCGGGACTTTGTTGAAGACAGTAGTGACAATTGGGATGGTAAGGATGATGATGATGTTGTTGAACAAGGCCAAATGGGTACTGGTGTAATGAACTCTAATTATGAGAGTGAGGAATTGCACAGTCTGGTGGAATCATAATCTGATGATAAGCTTGGGTATGACAGTGATGATATTTTTTGAGTATGATAGAAGTATGCATGTGGGAAATGGTAAAGGACAGAAAAATGAGGAAGTGAAGAAGTTCCCTGTGTTTAAGCCAGTGGCTAAGGCAGAACGTATTTCTTTTGAAAAAGATATGCTGTTTACAACACCCAAGAAATTCAAGGAAGTTATAAAAGAATATGTAGTTCATGGTGGATGGGGGATCAGATTTGTAAAAAATGACCTTCAAAGGGTAAGCTATTTTCTAGGAAAACTACAAGTTCATTGCCTATCTAACAAAGGTGCCAAGGGAGAGGAGCTACCAACTAAGGACATTGACTTTGGAACATACATGCTTGAGAAGTTTTAAGATCCCTAGGTGTACTTCATCTAACATTGGGAAGAAGTTGATGAAGAAGGTGAAAAGACATCCTAACATCAAGCTGAGAGACATCCAAGATGCTGTCCATGAGAAGTATACCCTAAACATAAGCGCAGGAAAAGCAAGTAGGGCTAGGGATAAGGCTAGAGATTATGTGGATGGGGCTTATACACAACAGTACAACCAACTGTGTGAGTACTGTGAGGAATTAAGGAGGTCTAATCCTGGCAATACAATACTTATGAAGGTACATACCTTCAATGATGGTGATTTAGTAGCTGAGATGGACTTGGTGTGTGGAGTGTCTTATTTTGAGAGGCTATATATATGTTTGGAGGGATGCAAGAATGGGTTTCTGGTTGGAAGCAGGCCATTCATTGGATTGGATGCCTGCCATTTGAAAACCAAGTTAGGGGGACAATTGATTATTGCAGTATGCAGAGATCCTAATGAAGAGTATTTTCTACTTGCATATGCAGTGATAGAGGCTGAAATCAAGGACTCTTGGACTTGGTTCATCAACCTGTTACTTGCACACATAGGTTAGAATAGGAGATGGGTGTTTATGTCAGACCAGCAAAAGGTGTGTAGTTAATTCTCCATTTGGTTGTTTTAATCTGTATTTAGTCATTGTACTTTTGGTCCACTAATTTCACATTCTTGCCTGTGATATTGTTTGTGACAAGGGTTGGTGCAAACATTCATTGACAACTGGCCACAGTATGAACATAGGATTTGCTGTAGGCACCTCTATAACAACTTCAGGAAGAACCATCTTGGTGTTTTGATCAAAGATACGTTTTGGAGGGCAGCCAAGGCAACTTACAAAAAAGACTTTGATAAGGTGATGGATGAGCTGAAGGAGATTGATGCTAATGCACATAGTTGGTTGGATGCTCACTCAACAACAAAATGGGCTAGACACATGTTTAGTGAGGATAGCTTGACTGACAGCATACTCAACAATATGTGTAAGAGCTTCAACAACAGGATTCTTAAATTCATATCTAAGCCCATAATTAGCATGGTATGAGTATTTATGATCACCTACAGTTAATTATAGTGATTGTTTGGTATTGTTTTTGGTAGGTTTTGTAATTAATATCTAACTAGTCGCTGACTCGTGCGATGCACGGGGTAAGTAAAATAAAAAATAAAAATAGTTATTATTTTTTTGGAGCAAAAATTAAAAATATTTATTTTGCTTAAAGGTTTATGACTTGCCTTAAAAAAGGTATGACTTGAAAACAATTGAAATTGAATGAAAATAAGTAATTTTATTCAAAATAAAAGTTTAGAAAATTCTTTTTCTTTCATTTTATTGGTTCCACATAAAAAAAAAATAAATAAATAAAAATCTAATACAATCACTTTTCTATTTATTTATTTATTTTTTCTAGATTGTGAGTTCTTTAATTCTATTAACATTAAACCTGATAAAAAACTTACATACCTTTTTGACAAAATAAATCCAAAACCCAAGTTTTGAAGGCATTCCAAGAACCAAATCAATGCAATACCTTACCAATGTGAGCAAAGAGGAAGAGGACATGCAGCATATGAAGAGACTAAGAAAAGAAGTAGTGGATGGTGGGAGTGTGTTATTGTATTTGGCTAGAAGTCAAACATACAACCATGTTGATTACCACATAACAATACATTGCAGAACAATATGAATTGCAGAACACAAACTTAGAAAATTCATCAAATATTAAAACGTGAAAACATACTAAATAAAGAATAAATGCATCGACAATATAAAAGACTATAAATAAATTTATTGAGTTTATCTAAAAAGCCAAACAATCATCATTAGAACAACCAAACATCCTTAAAAAAAATAACAATTCCATTCAAACTATGAAAATAAACTACCTTTAGAAATTTCAATAGATGAAGAAGAAGTAACAGCAAGAGCCATTTGGTTTTGAGAAATTTTCTCTAACAAACTTTGTTTAAGGATTTGGGTTTGTCGGTTTTAGATTTTTTTGTTTCGATTTAAGTTCTAAAATTTTAGTGTGTGGTGGTGAATAATGAATTCAGATTAAATAAGGAACCAAGGGGGGAAAGGCGTGTTTCAATTTGTTTTTGTGATCTAAATTACTCTTGCAGTAGCCGTGTAATTATGGGTTTGAAAAATTGTAAACGTGAGTCCTTATAGAATTTTAGTTGAAGTAGAATTTCAAGCTCTTGAAACATATATTTGATAGAGTTTTACTTAAACTAAAATATTGTAACACTTGATAAGATAATTACACATTGAAGAAAAATAATAAATATATAAGATATAAAACCTAAAATAAAAAGAAAAAGAAAATAGTGATGACGTGGAAATTGTGGGAGCTATAGAATTTTAATTGAAGTAGAATTTCAAGCTCTTGAAACATATATTTGATAGAGTTTTACTTAAATTAAACTATTGTAACACTTGATAAGATAATTACACATTGAAGAAAAATAATAAATATATAAGATATAAAACCTAAAATAAAAAGAAAAAGAAAATAGTGATGACGTGGAAAATTGTAAGAGCTTCAAAGGTTTCGGTTTTATATATATACTAGTCGCTAATCCGTGCGATGCATGGGAAAATTATTGAGTATAATATAAAATTTAATCTTGGTTTATTTTACTACAACACCAAAATTAAAAGAAAATCATGTATCTAAAACATTTGCTAACAGCTATACGTTTCAGACATTTGAAATGAAAAATAATGATTTTTTAAGTCCAAGAACCATCTAAAAGTGACAACATTGTCTCAACACATACAAACATGATGAATATATCATCATTCATTATAAGTAAAGAAAATGTAGAAAATATATAACATGTTTGAGTTTTAGTAAATCTCTTATGATTTTTGAACCTTTTTTTTTTTTTTTTGCTAAATATACCCGCTGTAAAGTTGAATTATATATGAAAGGTGCATGATAGGCGTACGACTTACTTTTCCAATATTACGTATTATAAACACATTAAAATTACTATATATAGGGTTATAGTAATTTTTTTGTGCAAACATATTAAATATAAAAATTACATATATTATTATAGAGTCTATTATAGTTCGTTTTTAATAGATATGCTGCATAGTATAGCACAAGGAAGTCAATACCATCCGTGGCCATTTCAGTTTGATAAAAAAAAATGAAAGATTTCGATACCGATTAATACTGGTGTACGATTTCGGTTTACCTTTAATTTTTTATATTCATTATTCAAAATCTATATAATTTGTTGCAAATATTTAAAATGATAATTTACATATATGTTTAACCTTTAGAATTGTGCTAGGACCACATAAATGGACACAATTTTGTACTACAACTTGCCACATGACGAGTTGTAATTGGCAAAGATGTGTCAATGTGCCATGTGAGAACATACTTTTACCAATCATAACTCACCATGTGACACAAAATTTTGCCCATTTATGTGGTCCTAGCATAATTCATAAATAAAAGAAAATACATAGATTATACTTTTGATGATTTTTTTTTGGATGAATAATAAAAATTACTTAAAATAAATAAATAATTAAAAAAAAAGGGGTTCATGTGGGTCAGGGCACACTTCCACACTTTTAACAAAAGGTAAAAGTCTCTTCTTTGATGAAAAGTAAGAGCAATAGGCAAAGAAAGTTCAAAGAAACATTAGTCAGTAAGAACAACACGTAGACTATCATGAGAAATCAACAGGTGGACTATCATGCATGAATCAATTGAAACCAATATAACAGGTGGACAATCATGCAAAACCAGTTAATTGCCAAAAATATGAGAAAACAACAGGTGGACCATCATTTATACATCAAGTAAGACCAATACAACAGGTGGATAACATGCATCCATCAAATATAACCAATACACACGTAGACAAAACCATTAACATCAATTTCTCAGAATATTTAACACCACCTATTCCTTCGTTAACTATTTTGTAAGGTCATTTATCTATTCCCAACAGATAGCAGAACACCTTCCTAATGGTGATTGCATTATTGTAAGAAAAGTTGAAATAATTTGTAACATAAGTTTCAACATATTAAAGGAGTTTTTGTTTCCTTTTCCTCTTTTGTCGATCTGCAATAGGTGTGAGCTGTACATGACTTGCATCATTTGTAGGATTAGCATCTTTTTCACTTGGTAAGTTGTTGTCAGAATCATTTGTAGCATCGCTCATATAATACTGTTAAAAGAATATGGTGTAAATTTTATTCCGATATGAATAAGTAACATTAAAAATATCTAATTTTTTTTATTTAAATTTAATATAAAAGTACTCACATCAGTTATTTGATCAAGTTTAACTGAATTGTCAATCTGCATAACAGGATCAAAAACTTTCTTTACTGTGTAGATCTCCCATCCTTGTTTGAGGTTATAATCATTGAGTTCCAATTGGAAGACAAATGTTTTCCCAATAAGGTTTGCTATTTGCATAGGCATGTCAAACTCTTCAGGTACCTTGTAGAAATAGTAGGACATAAATTGTAAGATCAATTATACTAAAGAATATATTAAGTACTATTTGTGAATTTCAAATTCTCACCTGTGAACATTTATTTATAAGTTCTTTTGCTGATATATGGAGTAATTTTTCAGCCATAGAATCAAATAAAATGAATGTTGTCAATCATGTGTCATCTTCAACTTTCAGTTCAATTCTATACCTGAAAGAAGGCATGGTAGATATAATTTTAATTAATTTTTTTTTTCACTTTTCTTTATATATATATATATATATATATATATTTATACTTTTATATTATACATACCTTGGGATTGGGAAGCCTGCCAGTTTGTTACAACGATCACACCACAAATGTTCACCTCTTGGTTTAACCTTTTTACGACATGTTTCGCATGACATAAAGTACCAACCAAAAGCTGTTTCAATTTTTGTAATCTTTCCATGGCAGGTGAAGATAGTCTCCTGGAATTTCAAATTTATTGAATGATTTATTTGTAAAATTTAACATGCCATTGACAATTTCATTTTAGGATTTTTCTTTTGTAGAACTTTTCCCTTACCTTATTTTCAGAGTTCCAGACCATGTTTAATATTTCAATTATGGTTCTTCTGCTATTGTTCATCTCTTCTTCAATTGTTCTCTGTGGCTTAAATTGTCTTGGCAGCTCTTCTATAAGATGATCATTTTTCACTTCCCTATGATTGTAACATAAAGAAGTAGTATAAGCTTGCGTATACTGTAAAATATTATATAACATATATTGCTAAAAAGATATAGACTACTTACTGATCCATAAACGCAGAAGTCTATGGAATCTCCAAATTTATATAAATTTTTGTTCCTCTTGTAGATGATAAGTTATATTCCCCTACATTTATATGGAGGAATTTTTTAAAATGCACATATAATTTATTAATGTAGTTATAAATATGCAAATGAAAGAAACAATGTACTGACCTTTAAAAGTTTTCACAATTAGACATGTAGCAACTATAATAAAAGGTCCCGGATTCCTTTTGAAGAGGTTATCATCAATTTCATTTGCAACTGGTCCCCAAAGGGTAAGCTTTATTTTATTTCCTATGTTCAAATATTGTTATTAATGTAAATTTATATTATATATATTCAATGTATTGGAACTTGTAAGAATTAAAACGTACTGTATAGTCATCAATGTTATGTTTCTCATTGCAACTTTTGATCCTTTAATGGTAGGATGTTCAATTGGACCGATAGAAACCACTTTTGCAATAATATCTATGCATCATAAAAATTCTAATGTTAGTTATTTTCATTTATGATAATGATATAATTTACTTTATATAACAACAATATAATGTAAGATTTTCTAACAATAATAGAATGCAAAATTTATATTTAGTCAATTTAATACCTGATAGCTGGACATGGTTGTTAAGTCGTTGAACGATGGTGTTGTAGTCAACAAATTCAAATTTATGATGAGGTATATTGACTTCAGTTTCTGTTAATTCTTGAATGTTGGTTGTTGGCAAGAATATGATCTTTTGCTCATTTTGAATTGGCCTATAGAATTCATTGCAATTACCAACTTCAAAGTTTGATAATGCATACAGTTGCCCTTCTTTCAGAAAAGGTTTGAGTTTTTTTGAAATATTCTTATGAATGGTAGAATGTATTGCATTATTCTGCAAGCAAAAGATGTTAGTTGAATGTATATAAAGTGAATAATAAAATTCTTATAAGGTATATCAGATCTATACCCATCCTCATCGTAAGGAAAAAGCAATTGATATTGTAAAGCCATATAGCTCGGATGACTTCCATATATATGCTGCAATCCTGAACTCTGGTTTTCAACAATAATATCCCTTTCACAATTTTCGGTATTTAAATCTCCAACAATAATAGCAGCAACTTCAGTAGTATCAGGTAAGTTATATTGTCTAGAATCATAATTGCGACTTCCAATAAGACGTATCCTTACATCATGCAGATCAGACTCATTGAATCTATCCCTAGCCATCCTGAAGTACTTGACCAATTGATTGCAATTGTCTAACATATTCAATAATCCAATGACAATATCTATATCCACATCTTTTCTATGATTAGCAGATGTAACGGCATCAATTCTGTTTGCTATCTCATTCTTAGTATCATAAATATAAAGCTGTGCAAATTGTGTCTTTTGGCCATCAACAGGAATAAGAGATCCAATTCTACAATGATTTTGGCCATTTAGACGGAAAACATATGGAGCAGTACCATTATTCACTGAACGATCTATATTACCTCCCAAAGAAGTGAAAGCGAAGAGAGAATTATAGATTCTTATCCCCACTCGAAATTTATTTGATTTCTGATCATTGCTTATGCTGACCAATCTTTTAAGAAAAGGTGGAGGATCCTTCTAAAATGTAAGTTCAACTCTGCCTTCTGAACAACATAAACTGAATTTAGGCTTCTTAGGCTTTCTAGATTTAATTGTTCTCTCCTCATACCAAAGTTGAGCTCCACAGTGTTCACATACTTGTGTTAGAGGTCCTAAATTCATTGCGTCCATAAATTTTCCTACAAAAAAATTGAAGGATCATTTTTTGGGAACCTAATATTTAAGGTTGGTATTGAGGACTAAAAATTGTAATACTTACGATGTTTTCGTCTAGGGTCAAAGGTTGAAAGATTATTTGCTTCTCTATCAGAGTCATCACAAAAATCATGTTCAGCAACTGTAATATTCATTGTTGAGCTTTCACTATCATTTGTCCGTTCCAAGTCTAAGATGTAAACAAAATCAAAAACGAATTCTTCAAAGCAAAATTTCTATTTAATATAATAGAATTCTTAATATACCTTCAGCTGCAGCAGATAGAATGCTACCTTCTAGCAAAGGCAATTGTTGCTCAGTTATATTGGTGGTAACACTCCCATCTTCATTCACAATAGTTCTTCCTAATATATTCACTAATGAGTTTGTATTTTCAGCTTCGGGATTATATTGTCTCCGTCGAGTTCTTCTTACAAATGTTTCATCATTGCTTCTAGAATGCAATGATTACGTTTCATGAATAGTGGTGTGCGACAATACATTCCAAGAAATTGAGTCTCTTTCTATTGAAACTTCTCCTTGTAAAGCATCACCACAAGATAAGGGATTGGATACACCATCAGAAACATTTCTTTTTTTATTTAACAGCATTCTTCTAGTTACTGAAACATCTGAAGGACTTCCCTTTAATGAAGAATTTGTAAATTTGGTAGGTACATTTCTGTTTCATTTTTGTGATAGAATCAGTTTTCTTCTCGCTCTTGAAAATAAAGTGGACTCCATACTAATATAATAAAAAAACATAGTATTTATAGAAGATCAAATCATAACTATTATTGTATAAATAAAAGATAGCAAATAGACGTTAAAAAGGGGAATATTCTTTCAAGCATGTATCTATTGTTAATTAGCATTTTTATGCTGTAAATTTTTGTTGAAGATGACATTAATAATTATTATGAATATGTAGAAAAGAAATGCAACATAAACTTTTTTAAAAAAATAGAGCAATTGTTAACAAACCTGGACTTGACACAGTTAACTATGTAGCTCTTTCCCTCAAAAAGTATGCAGCTCTTTATCCAAAAATGAAAGGACCTGCAAAATAAGTTTTATTATAACTTTTTAATTTTAAAATTTAAACTATCAGTTAGGTTCATAAGCCATATTAGTTCGGTTCATAAGCCATGTTCACCCAAATTCTAAGCCATGTTCACCCAAATCCATTCATGTTTATTTGATCTGCTTAGAAACAGCCATTTGCTTTCCATTTTTAATGCATTACAGATATGATATGGCTTCAAACCATTGGTAGGAGGAGCTACATGTTCCAAAAGAAACTCATTTACCAAGCATTAAATTAAATACCTTAGAAACAAAGTTCTACCATTGTCTCAACATATACAAACATGATGAATGTATCATCGTTCATTATAAATAAAATTTTTTTAGAAAATATATAACATGTGATTGAGTTTTATAATTAAAGAAAAACTTATTTCTTGGTGTTCTAGTTTTCTGTTGTGATTGTTTTTGTAAATCTCTTTTGATTTTTGAACCTATATGCTATGCTACATTTAACATATGAGATGGAGGAATAAAAGTTTTTGTGCTAATAGTGAAGAAATTCATGATTATTATTTTTTAATAATCATAGCATGTTTATGCTACGTTTAATATATTAGAAGCCACATGTTCGTAGCTTCTTATTGTAATAATAATACTAAGGTTACTTTGATTTTTTTTTTTAAAAAAAAATTCTATTGAATCCTATATCATCATTACAAATCAGCACTGTCATAAATGAATCCTATATTAAATACGGTAAGTAAGAGTAAGTAAGGCAAGAGTAAGGCATTTTATCAAACAAATTAATGCAAGAGTAAGTAAGGCATTTTATCAAACAAATGGTATGCACAAAATTTTAATGTCTTAGCTATTAACATTCCTTATTATTAAGGAAAAAAAAAATTAAAACAGAAATATACAATCTGTTGACAAATTGAACAGTTCCTGTAATGCCAAAAACCTTCCTCCATGGCTTTTATATTTCTCATCAACATGTCTAACATTTGTTTTTAAACGCCAAAACAAACATATTCTATTTACTATATTCGTTTTACTGTTGCATTGTAAGGTTGTCTAAAGTTGTTGTTTGAAAAAGTAATAATATTAGAAAAGAATAAATCAGTTACCGTAATGATTTTGCTGGGCTACTCTGTTTTTTTTTCTCCACAACCTTTGCTGGGTTCCTTCTAACAGAGGGAAAAAACAAAACACAAAACAGAAAACGAAATGTCAACAATGTGGGTTTGAAAGAGTTAGATCAACTAATGCAAGAATAAGCAAGAACAACTAATATTTGTGAAGAACCTTCGCTGGGTCTGTTGTCACAGCCGGAAAAAAAAAAAAAAAGAAAACGGAAAAATTTAGAGAAGAAAACAAAAAGCAAACAAAAGATAGTAACCCAACGTTACTATGTAATCCAACATCAAAATCTATATGACCACCGAAAGTAAATTGAGTCCTAAAATCTGAAAAAGGAAAACCCAACATTCATAGAGAAGAGAAAAACGGACACTAAGAACATCAAAATCAGAGTATGGAAACATTGTTTTTTTCTATTGCCAAAGCAAACATAGCGTAATTTAGAAAATTTACTGAAGTTGTATAAATCAAAACATACAATGGAAAACCAATATTTCTACCAAATTAGTGGAAGGTTACCGTAGTGATTTTGTGGGTTACTCTGTTTTTTCTCCACCACTTGTGCTGGGTTACTCTGTTTTGTCTCCACAATCTTCGCTGTAAATAACTACCCAATGAAACGGTGTGGGTTTGAAAGAGTTAGACCAACTAATGCAAGAGTAAGCAAGACCAACTAATGTTTGTGAAGAAAAGAATTATCAGTAGCAGTAGTATCAAGGACACTCTGTTTTTGGTTCACAACGTTCGCTGAGTTTGTTCTTGTAGCGGGGGGGAAAAAAAAAAAAACAGAAAATGGAAAAACGGAAAGAAGAAAACACAACATAATCAGCGTATATAAACAAATAAGTAGTTACCCACTGAAACTAAATAAGTCACCACCGAAAAGATACATTGTTCTACTTTTTTTAATGGTAGACGTGGCATTAATTTATGTAGCCACATGGTGCAATGAGGTAAGGTCAACAAAAAGTCAAACGTTTCGGCTATTAGTTATTATATAGATATAGATGTTTCATTGTACTTGTATATGATTGTATCTTGAGTGTATTAGGCTATATTTGATGACTAGGTACCCGTTTGGATTGCACTTAATTTGGTGTTTACGTTTTTAGTCTTTTTTTTTCCTGCGCGTGAACAGTAAAATCACATGAATTTACTGTGCAGGGGACAAAAAACACTGTTCATGCACTATTCGTGTACTGTTCAAGGATCCCACATCACTATTCACACATTTAAAAATTGTTTTGCTGCAGTGTTTTCAGTTTCAACAAAAATAAATTCAATCCTAACGGACCCTAGGTTCCAAGAGAACAGAGAGAAGGGTGTGAGGCTAGAGTCAGATATTTGTACCAAGGTGATGAAGAGGTTGCACAAGGAAAAGCTGGCAGCCAATAGGTGGTTAGCTTGCTGGGTAGGGCAGACATAGTTTGAAGTGAAAAATGGCCTGCAGAGTTTCACTGTTGACTCGGCCATAGTACACCGCAGTTGTAGGAAGTGGAACATAACTAGCATACCATGTGCTCATGCAATCACTTGCATATTTTTCAACAAACAAGATACCGAGCAGTATGTTCACCCCTGTTACCATGTCTCTACATGCAGAGCATGCTACGAGCCAATCATAGCACCAATCAATGGGTAGAATATGTGGAGACCAAGTGGTGTGACCCTAGTTCAGTCTCGTATCAAAAGAAGACCACTTGGCAGGCCCAAGAAGAAGAGAGTAAAGGAACCTAATGAGCCAACAAGTAAGAGAGCTGGCATCTCTAAGCAGTGTAAGGCCTGTGGTAAGTTAGGGCACCATAGGAGAAGTTGCAAGGGTGAGATTAGAGGAAACTCTTCACTGCCAAGCACCACAAATAGATCCAGCACATATAATAAGGTAATAAAGTGACATTAGGGTGAAATAGTTGCTGTTCAATACTTACTATTAATGTTTGTGAATTTCTTATTTGTAGACTCGTAGAAGCACAAGTGCACTATCATAGGCCAAGACAGCCTCAGCCACACCATTTGCACCACACCAGGCCAACATGCATAGCTTTAGTCTAAGTGCACCACCACAATTTAGCATGCATAACCTATCCACTCCAAGTGCACCATACCAGTTCAAACCAGGTGCTCCATCCTAATCCAGGACAAGGTCAGCCATTCAATTTGCACCATATCAGACCAGTATGCTCCAATCCAATCCATTTGAAGCAAGTAGAGGCACATTCAACCACTCTTATACATAGCAGCATAGCTCTACACCAAGTGCACCACACCAGTCAGGTGCACATCACAGCTCCAACAGCAGCAACCTAACTTCAAGGCAAAAAAAGAAAAGGTTGGTCACATCAAAGAATCTGAAGGCTTTTAAGAATGCATTTAGATACATGGAAGCAATTAGACATGCTGGGAGTCAATCATCTATGCAGGGTCCAAGGAAATGAAGAGAGCAAGAAGTTGATTTTTCCTTTTATTGATGAGGGTCAATTGTTTTGTGTATTTATGTTGATAGGGTTAACTATGGAATAATGCCCTATTTTGGCTTAACTATGTAATTATGGTGATTGTGTACCAACTGGTGTTTTGGGTTAACTATGGTAGTTAGTGTTGTAGTTGAACAATTCCAGTGTGTTTTGCGTAATTCTGGTGATGATATCAAGTGTTGTTTTGTTTAAAAATGAACCCTTTGTCCTGCCTTAATACTCATACCAATGAGTAGCAATCAATAATAAGTTGAAGATGTATTTCCATTCAATTTGTGTTGTTTAGTTTAATATTGAATCTTGTGTCCTGTTTTGGAATACACATCAATAGTATAGTTGATTCTTGTGTGAACTTTATTGTAAGTGATGGCAGTGAGGTAGTTATTGTAAGTGATGACAGTGATAGCAGGTGTTGAACATATATATCTTGGCATACTTTTGGTACTCACATCAATGAGAGGCAGTTAATGTATTTGTATTCAAAATAGATCTTATTCTGGTTAATATTGAGTCTGTTATTTTCAGTAGTTAATGAATTTGTAACGCAGTTATTTTTTGCAATAGGTGTATTCATTTCATTCACATTGTGGAATCTATAGGTAGATGCATTCCAATCAGAATTTACATTTACATGGGCACAAAAAGTGTATTCATTTCATAGGGAAGTGGGTTACATTGCTAATAACTGGTAGGAGCACAAAATTACCAGGAGCTAATACATGGCTAAACACATCTCATACAAAATTGTACATATGCCAGCCCAACATAAACTAACACTGCCCTACATACATCACCACTACCACTACCAGCCCTGATAATGCCCATAACAATCACTACCCTACATACATTTAAACTGCCAGCCTTACTATTTCCCTGTTAACAATATTTATTATATTAGCAGCATCAGCAACAGCAACACACAACATTAGTAGAAGAAACAGACACCAGGAGTAGCACTTGTTGCTTGCACACAGCAGATGGTGCTCAAACACAGAAACAATTTACTCAGCCCTATCTCATTAACACTGCCAACCCTACATACATTAACATTGCCAACACTATATATATTACCTAACCAAACACAAAACTACACACATCACCACTAATAATGCCACAGCCACAACTAAAAACTTCTCCCTCTTCTTGCAGCTTGCAACCTCAGCCTCAAGTGTGATGATCCTCTGCCTTTGCTATGGGATAAACACCTTACCACGATCACATATCTCATCATCACACCATTGGAAGAACCTACACTTACGCCCAACTTGAAATGCAAATAATGCTTAGAAAATGAAAACCCATAAACTATTGTAGCAACAAATTGAAACAAAATACTTAAATTAATTAATGTAGTAAAGCCCACCTAAACAATTTACCTAGTAGTTTGGACAACCGTAGAATTTTTCGCCAGGATTGTCTGATGTCCATGACACAACTAGGACAGGTTTTTGATTATAGTAGCACCTCATTGGTGCTCTCCTCCTCACGTTGGAACTTGTTGAAGAGCTTGCTTTTGTTTTGGTCTAGGCTTCAAGGAATAACTGTGTGGGTGGAGGTGAGGAATGTTTTATGTTGTTAGGGTTTCTAGTACTGATTTGGGGGATTTTGGGTTTCCTGGTATTGATTTGGGAGATTAACGTGGTAGTTGTGGTCACGTGAAGGACACGTGCAAAGTAAATTAGACGGGAAGGCCATGTGGCATGGCAGACTTGGCAACAATGGATTTTTAATGTTTTTAAATGATTTTTAATTCTCTTTGTTAGCCACATTAGCTTTCCTCGTTAGTTGGTTGACGGTAAGGACTTAAATGTTATGCATTAATTGGTTTAGAGACTAAAAGTGGTAAAAATAAAATATAGGGACCAAAATAGAAAAAGGTGAAAAATGTAGGGACTAAAAGTACATTTACGCCTTTTTTTATTTGATGACAAGGGATTTTACAATTTGAGTTAACTGAAACCTACTCTCAATGTGTCTTTTGTTGTAATAAATTTGGGCAATTAATTTTCTTAAATTGTTTGCAACCAAATAGGAATGCCTGAGAATTTAAGAGAATTCCTGGGATCGTTGAAAATTACCTTGAACCTAACACAACTTAGGTCTAATATCTAACTATTAAAAATTCAACTTGTTTCTGTTCTTAAAAATTATTCTTTAGATGTTGCAACTCATAGTTAATAAGCATATTTAGTATTTAATATTTGGTGTCAAAGAACAAAGGGGAAAAAAGTATAAAAAGATGAAGTCCACAAAATTTGTGTCATCTAGTCATTTCACATTTTCTATTTTATAATAATTACACTGGTTTCCCTTGAGGTTTTTTTTTTTTTTGGAAATTACAATCAACTCCCATCTAGTTTGGAATAAAACACTCACCTCCCTTAAAATGCAAACTATTTACACTAACCTCTCTTGGATGATTAAAAGAAAGTTGGCATAAATGCACTTTTAGTCCTTACATTTTGACCCTATTTCTATTTTGGTCCCTACATTTTATTTTACCACTTTTAGTTCCTAAATAAAAAAAGCATTCCATTTTAGTCCCTACCATTACTTATTTAACGGAAATATCCTACGTGGCAAACAGAGTGCACTGTTAGCACCGCAAATGCTGACGTGACCGTTAAAAATAATATTTTAAAAAATTTTATTTAGCATCCACATCAACATGTAATTTAAAAAAAATTAATTTCTCAATTTAACAAAATAAAAAACAAAAAATAACATGAATTGAGATCTGAATTTATTTTGAACAAAAACAACAAGAACACAAACCTAGAAAATTTAAAATCCAAAAAATTAACATTCAGATCCACACGAACACAAAATTAAATATGAACAAATCCAAAAAATCAAACCCCCACACAACTTCAAAACATCAAAATTGAGTTTAGATTTCCCTTTCAAACCACACAACCACACTTTTCTTCTTCTTCTTCTTTTTTTTTTTTTTCATTACTTTTCGGAAGAACACTGAACTTTTCTTCCATTTTCTTATGCTTTTTGAGAAACCAAACACAAACCCAGAAGATCACACGAACAAAGAAAAATCAAACCATCCACATATATCAAACCTAGAAAACAAACCCATAAATTTCAGAATTAGAAAAATTCGAAACAAACAAAGACCATTAGATCAAAATCCCTTCAAATCCAACCGATCCTTGCAACTTCCCAATACAAACAAACAAACCCCATATGAAGCTGAGAAGCCAAACCCATATAAAACTAATATAGTGACTGAAGATCTGAGATTTTGAACCTAAGAAGCCGAGTCTTCAAGTGGATCCATTGAAGTCTTCGATTTTGGCGTGGTGCATAAGACATAAAATTTGGGGATGTGCTGGGTTTACTAATGATATTGAACTGGGTTTGTGTTTTTGTTGTTTTTGTCCAAGATAAATTTAGATCTCAATTTAAAATAAATCTTGAAGCTTAACGATTAAAATGATATGCCATGAGCTCCAATTGAACCATTGGATTGAAAGATATTGTGAAATCAAATTTCAACGGCTGAATGGATTTGCATGATTTAATCTAATCACGTGTAATTATGAAAAATTGATTTTGATTGGTTCCATAAGGAATAAATTTAAAATAAATGAGGTGTCACAATCTTTTTGGATTTGACTTAAAATAATCATGAGGGAGCACACATTGGACAATTTATATTGTCAAACATTAATAATCCCTAATTGATTGGTTAAATAATATCTCAAAAGGGATACTGGATAATTAGGCAATAATTAAGGGTTATTATTACTAAAGTCAATGTAATTTGACCCGGGAATTTTGAAAAAAACGGTTCGGCTCTTGGTTCGGTTTTTAAAATCATGCATCTACACCCTTTCTAGAGTCTTCTTATGCTCTTTAAATATATGGGGGATTCATAGTTCAAGGCACTCCACTCTTCTAGAGCTCTAGTGGAAGAAAAAAAATAATGGTCATTATGCATCGTGCATCCAACCTTCCTAGTTTTGGATTGCGACTAAGTATTTCATTGCTCCTATTTTATGGTTCTAGAGAACTTCACCCCCCCCCCCCCAACCCTTGTTGTTTATTTACTTTTATGCAGGTTAGTGTTGTTATGTTTTAATGCTACTATGATAGAATAAAAACATATTTTATGGTGATGTTATCATGGCAACTAGGATCAAAGCGTGTTAGTGATGTTCTTGTGATATTAATTTGTTCATATGTAGTTCAGGAGATAAAATTAATCATGGTTAATCTTTAATTCCCATTAATTACATGCAATAACATATTTATTTTTCCATTCTCTCATAATTTTTTACATCAGAGGTCCATGATTATCACTAATCACAAACAATCACATGTTTTTCTTTTAAATTTCAAATCATGTTCTTATGGCATGTTCACCATCCCCTTCTTTTCAATCTTGACATGCACTTGTTTGCTTATAGCACATTATTTATTTGGGGATGTGACATGTTAATTGGCCACCATAGTCTGGTGAATCAATTTTATTTGACAGTGAACACCTTCTCACCTTGTAACTTAACATTCGAACTTAGATTACGGGTTCTTAGATTAAGGTTTTATCCAAGTATCATCTTTGTAGAGTTACTAGAATCAAAGCCATGTAAATTTTCTCTTAGATTATATCTAGGACTGCAACCATGTAATGTTTTAAGTTGTATTCAAATTGATGTTCATTTTTATCAAACCAATGAAATGAGGCATTTTATTTATTTATCTATGGTTTTCTTAATTTTCCAATAAAATAAGTGGTAACTTCATTCAAAACCCTTGATTTAGAAGGAAATATATATTAAGTTGAATCACCACCATGAGGGACACAAACAAAATCTCAACCATTCATGTTGGTTTGGCCCAAGGTAGAAGTGGGCCAAGGTTGTGGTCGTGGTCTCTCACAGCTTGCGTTGTGGAATGCACATTTGTGTGGGTTCAAAGTACACATATCTCAACCTTACTTTTTTTCCAATTGAATAGTTAATAAAACATATAAGGACACTACTTATTTCAAAAGTTTAAACCTATAAGTTTGGGCCTAACTATATATAATTAACTACTCATTCTTATCATTTTTATTTAGTATGAGACTTTACTCACACTTACGTACTCAACAATAATTATACTCTAAGACAATGTCAATGAAGATTGCATTGTACCCATGTTAATTGGAATTGAGGATCAGCACTGCCATCTGTTCAGTTCGTGAGGGGTTGGACCCAAAAAGATGAAAGGAAGCTAGGTGGGATTATTGCTCAGTAGAGTCATGCCTGGTTAACTGGAGGACTTGATAAGAAGACCAATCAAAATGATATTGATTCAGATTGCTCTCATCATTGCTGTTTTTGGTATCTTGTTTTTTCACATTTTCTATTTTATAATAGTTAATGAGAGTAAATTGCACTGATCTCTCTTGAGTTTTTCTGAAATTAGACTCACCTCCCGTCTAGGCTGGAATAAAATACTTACCTCTAACCTCCCTTAGATGACTGAAAAAAAAGTTTTAAAAATGATGAATTTCGTATTCTACCTTTAACTTAAACTGCCATCCTCACACTCTCTAATAGAGGATTTGAATTTGTTTTTTTGAGATTTTTAGCTCATTTTTTAGTCATCAAGAAGAGGTGAGTGTCTTATTTCAAAATAGAGGAGAGGTGAGTGTAATGACATAAAACCTTAGGGAGGTCAGTGCAATTTTTCCTGCCACATGGGTTAATTAAAGTTGTGTTTTAACAAAGAGTGTATAACAAGATTTAGCCTATTTCAAAGATTTGCTTAAGCCAGCATATCAGTAATTACTTCACTCATATAAATGAGGGTCAAGGGCATACTACTGATATAAATATGTATATGTTGGTGTATGAAGGCAGTAAGTGACCACCACATATTATGGGCCAGTGAACACATGTGCTAGCAATAGCATACCCTGCACAAGGCCATGTAGAGCCTCTCATGAAGTTGTAGCCGGGAAAAAAAATTGAGGACCATAATGGGAATTGGAAAATGTAGGATCAAAAGTGTATTTACACCTTAAAAAAAGTAACAATATATTTTAATAAAACATACAATATGTATCTAAGTTTCAGTTGATAAAGACAACAATTTATTTGTTTTTATCAATTTTTTAAGGTAAAATAGCAATAGGTGTTTAAAAAAAAAACATGCAACATACATTTAAGTTTCAGTTGATAAAGACAACAATTTATTTGTTTTAATCAATTTCTTTAGATTAAATAACAACAAGTGTTTTAACAAAGCATGCAACATGCATTTTAGATAAAATAACAATAAGTGTTTTAACAAAAAAGTGTGTTTCAATTGATAGAGACAACAACTTATTTGTTCTTATTAATTTTTTTAAGTAAAATAACTATAAGGTTTTTTTAATAAAGCATGCAATGTGCATCTAAATTTCAGTAGATAGAGATCAACTTATTTGTTTTTAATCATTTTTTTTTTGGTTAAAGTAACAATAAGTGTTTTACGACATGCAACATGCATCTAAGTTCTAGAAATTTAAATCCCACTCCAACTAAAAATCTATTATCGTTATTTTAATACATATATTCACCAATTGACTTTCCATAGAATCCCTTTTGATCCCCTTGTTTTTGTTTATTTTTGTTTTTTTCAATCTACAACTTATGCATATGTATTTTTATTGGATAGATATACATGTTGTATAGATTTACAAAAGTTGATAAATTTATATGATACTCTCCCTCATATTGGAACAATTTTTTTTCCTAATAAACAACTATTGTCATTAATTATTAAATTACTCATTCTGTCCTAATTTGTTTATCCTGTTTGAAAAGTCAAACTTTTTAAGGGAACATTTTTTATTGTCTTGTTTGGCTTATAAAAATATATAAGTTTTACAAAACTACCTTTATATAAATTTGTCAGTTTTTTTAAAAAGTTATTACTAATGAGGCAGCTAAAAAGGTGCTTCACTTAGATTTTTTTTTAAATATTTGTTAATTTTCTTTTCAAATAGTTTTGAAAATAAAGTAGGAATATAATAGGAAAATGTGTAATTAATTACTTTTATTTTTAGAAACATGACAATATTTTGGGACATCCCAAAATGGAATAGAGAACAAACAAACTAGGATAGAGGTAGTATTATTTTTTAATTGTTAGGACATGTTTCCTTAAATTATGGGATAAAATTAACAACAGTTTAGTCTAGGCAAAATCTTATCATTTAAATTTTAGGGTAAAATATCATTTTCATCCCTAAACTTTTATAAAAGTTTGTTTTTGGTTCTTAAACTTTCAAAAGTATATTTTTGGTCCCTAAACTTTACAAAATGTTCTACTTTTCGTCATTCTGTATATGTCTGTTAGTTTAGGTCCTACATGGCTTAACAGAATGTTGATGTGGTATTTAACATTGACGAAACTAATTTATTTTTAAACTTATAAACACATGGCACACAATGATTGGCCCACATAGATTAAAGTATTAAAAAGTTCTACTAGTGGGACAAATTTACCCTTACACCCACACAACCCAATCAAAACCTCAACCGTCTTAAAAATCCCCAAATTTGAAACGCTTAAAACTCCAACGCCACAATCTCACGGGCCAGTCCACGGCCCCAATCTATGACCCTAACCGGCGACCCCAAACTGGAAACGAAGTACCGACGATGATGTGTTGAAAGGCAACTCTAGCTGTCGATTAAGAGAAATCCACATGAAAGTTTTGACCAAGACACAGCTCATTAAACTCAAATCCACCAACAAATTTCAAACAATACAAGAAGAAATGTGACAAAATCAAATACTGATTCAATATGAACTATGAACTTCACTAAACTTGAAAAAAGAAAAATAATAAACCCATGCACCCATATCAAATTTTTGGCATATTATGGGCTTATCTTCAAAACAAACAACAATCGGAGTAAATTTCAAGGTAAAAAAAAAAATCAAATGAACAAAAACAAAAGACTGACAAAACAAAATTTTCTAACAAACCTCCAAGAGCAACTTTCGGCCAACTCAAAGAAGCCAAGAATCCCTCAAAGATTTCTCTTTTACTCCACACCAAACCAAGCAAGTCAATATTTAAAATCACCAGTGAAATTTCAACAACGCAGGAGAGGTTTCTTCTTCAAAAACTTTCAATTAAGCAAAAAATTTGTCTTTTGTTTGCGTATAACAAGAAGGTTCAAAGTGTTTCTGTTGCTTCAGTAACGGTTAGCTTTTCAAGCTTTTCAGATTTGGGGATTTTTGAGACTGGGTTATGGGGGTCAGTGGGTGTGAGCCTTTGAGGGTAAATTTGTCTCACTCGAACTTTTTAGTCCATGTGTTTATAAGTTTGGAAATAAATTAGTTTGGTCACTGTCAAATACCACATCAGTATTTCATTAAGCCAGGTAGGACTTAAACTAATAGAAATATATGGAAGGACGAAAAGTAGAACATTTTGCAAAGTTTAGGGTCAAAAATGAAATTTTGAAAGTTTGAGGACCAAAAACAAACTTTGTGAAAGTTTAGGGATAAAAATGATATTTTACCCTAAATTTTATCAAATTTATATTTTATTTAAACTAAAAGTCTATAATAATTTTTATTTTCACTTCCTTCCACTGAAAAAAATTCTAAACTTAAAATCAGTAGCGACTCTAAAATTTTTTCTCAAGGCGTTCCTCAAGAGCATAAATTACACAATCTAATAAAAATTTTTTTTTTTTTCATATATTGACAACAACAACAATAAGAAAACATGCAAATACATAAAGTTTACAATTGTCTTTTACGAGTTTTCATATTTTGAAATTGTTACATGATAGTTTCATTATCAATGTTATAAACTACGTCTCTTTCAATGTACATAACTAAGTAATTATTCATTCAATGAATATAGAACAAATTATATAGCAAAATTTAATTTTATTAGCATAAAAAAAACTGAGGATATTCCTAAATTTTTCTTTAAAAAGTAAATAAATAAATTTTTTAAATTATTATATATATATATTTTTTTTCAGGCCAACGTGGGGCCGCCCCTGCTTAAAATCGGGAGTCCACACAACCTCCCATACTTTAACCCCTCAAGTCGCATCTTAGGTTTTATTGATTATTGAAAAATATTATTTTATTAATTGTAGCCCCTCCCCCTTCCGATTTCACGTTTGTGAGAAAGAGCTATAAAAATCCAACCAATACCTCTTAAAATGCGTGAGCCCGAAATCCCTTTGAAAATTTGTGTCATGGACAGGCAGGGTAGGCAACCGCATGTGCTGGTCATACCATCTCCTGCGCAGGGTCATGTTGCCCCTCTAATGAAGTTGTCACACAAAATTGTTGATCATGGGATCAAGGTCACATTTGTTAACACTGAGTTTATACATGCAAAAGTCAAAGCTTCAATGATAGTGAAGAGTGAAGAGAAGAGCCCAATAAGGCTAGTCTTAATCCCAGATGGGCTAGAACCTGGGGATGATCGAAAAGATGTTCTTAAGCTGACACAAAGTATGCTGAAAGTTATGCCAGTCCATTTGATGGACTTGATCGAGAAAATTAACCAGTCAAATGATGATGATGATCAGATCAGTTGTATCATTGCTGATACAACGGTTGGGTGGGCACTAGAAGTTGCTGAGAAGATGGGAATTAAAAGGGCGGCAGTTTGGCCTTGTGGACCAGGAACCTTGGCCTTTCAACTTCATGTCCCGAAGCTTATTGAGGATGGAATAATAGATACTAAAGGTAAAAATCTTGCTGCTATTAATAATTCTAACTTGTTTATGTTATTAAAAAAGATTTTGATTTACATGTTGAAACCTTATTGAGCAACTCATAATCAAGCATCTTCAGTATTTAATATTTGGTATTTTAATAATAGTTGAATCACCCTGTAGGAACTCCAATAAAAGACAACTTGATCTGGTTGTCAAAGGAAATCTCAGCATGCAGTAGCACTGAGTTGCCTTGGAGCATTCCAGGAGACTCAAAGCTACAAAACGTTATTTTTGAATATTATACTTCGAGAGTGAACCATTACGTCAAACAATGCAACTGGCTTCTCTGCAACTCATTCCATGAACTTGACTCAGCGGTCTGCGATTTAATTCCTGGGATCATACCTGTTGGCCCATTACTTTTGGGCAATCAATTAAGCAATTATGTTGGAAGCTTTTGGCCTCAGAATTCAACTTGTCTAAGCTGGCTTGATAAACAACCTGTGGGTTCAGTCATTTATGTTGCCTTTGGCAGCATAGTAACCCTTAGCCAGAAACAATTTGATGAACTAGCACTTGGTCTTGAACTCATAGGCAAACCATTTTTGTGGATTGTCCGATCAGATATAACAGATGGACCACTTGCTGAATTCTTGCATGTGTTTAGAACAAGACTAAATGATCGTGGAATGATTGTTGAATGGGCACCTCAAGAGAAGGTGTTAGACCATCCTTCTATTGCATGTTTTGTAAGCCATTGTGGATGGAATTCAACCTTGGAGGGTATAAGCATGGGATTCCGATTTCTATGTTGGCCTTTCTTTTTAGACCAATTCCATAATAGGAGTTACATATGTGATGTTTGGAAGATTGGTTTAGGGTTGACCCCAGATGAAACTGGGCTCATCACGAGTCATGAAATCAAAACAAAAATAGAAACACTGCTCTCTGATGATGGTATAAAAAGAAATTCATTGGAGCTAAAGAAAATGGCCAAAACGAGTGTAACTGAAGGTGGATCCTCTTCTAAGAATTTCGAAAGCTTTATTGAACAATTAAAGCATTAAAGATGTTATAAAGTGTTACTGTTATATTGTTTCTAAGTGTTTTCAAGTATGTCCTTATTAAGATATTATTTTGAATCATGTTCCATAAAAATGAAGCTTTAGATTGAAAGAAATATTGTGCGTGTGTACCAACCTATATAAGGGTTTGAATTTCTTAATGGATTGCAAAGTTAGCATCATTAGTTGAACAAGCTTTTTGTGCTTCTTAGGCTAAACTAGCTTCTTTTTCTTTCTTTTTCTTTATGGCAAGAGTCTTACAACTCAATTATTTGATATCTCTTGTAATATTATTTTTTTCTCATATCAAGTGAGAGCAGGGGATGAGATATATAATAATGTCAATATGGAGTCTTTTGATAGTTGGTCAGTTAATTTTGTTTCAACGTGTATGGTCAAACTAATCAGCCATTTGTTAGCTAAATGGTTTTTATTTATTTTTGGGATAATTACACATAACCCACCTGTGGTTTGGGCGAAAATCACGTTGCCTACCCGTGGTTTGAAAAGTGTCACTTAACCCACCTGAGGTATGTTCCGTTTGTTTTTCGTAACCCACCTCTGTTAAAATTAGGGGTAAATAGATATTTTTACTCACATTTTATATCTCTCTCCTCCCAAAACAAAAAAAAGACACTAAAACAAGAGAAAATAAGATCAAAAGATGCTATTTGTAAGAATTAGAAACTTGTCTCAAGAACTCCAATAAATCACAAACTATATTTTTGTAACACACTCAAAAGAAAATAACACAAGGAAAATTTTACTTATCTTGTTAACTTATTTTCTTTTCAATACATTAATTTATTCCTCACGCAGACACACAAACAGAGAGAAAGAGAAAGAGAGAGAATATCATAGTGAGACACGAAAGGAGAGAACCCAACCCCTGAGCTTGAAATCGACCTCACCAACCTCACTCTGTTGTATGGTCTTTAATTCTCCAAGACACAAAAATTTATTCCTCACACTCTTTCTGCCCCTCTCTCTCTATTCTGTCCATGTCTCTCTCATCTCTCACACTCCAGTTCAGATCGTTGGTAGCTATGGGTTGTGGTGGCTTGGGTGATGACTGTGGAGGAGCACGAGTTGGCTGTGTTGGTTGGGTATGGGTTTTGAGGAGGAGCACAGTGTTGGATTGGGTCTGGGTTTTGAGGAGGAGCATGACGTTGGGTTGGATTTGGGTTTTGCCAAACGTCGTCGTAATCGACTCTCCCATGTCAGCCAAGTCTATCTTGGTGGCAATGGCAACGGCAAAGGCGATGGCAGAGGCTAGAAGACTAACGACGATGGCTTGAAGATTGGTCGTTTCTGGGTTTATATCGCGTGGGTCTTGGGTTTAGATCGATGTTTCTATGGTTTCTTGGTTTGATCGATGGTTTTATCATGTGGGTTGTGGGTCTTGGGTTTGATTGATGTTTCTGGGTTTTGAAGATTGGTCTTGGGTCATGGTGTTTGATTGGCAGTGGTGGCTGGTGATTCAACGGTGGGTTTGGTAGTGGCAATGGGTGTGGATCTTGGTGGTTGTTTGTGGTTCTGTGGGTTGGAAATTCTGTTGGAATTTTTGGGTTTGTGATGTGTTAATGCTGTAGTGGTGGTGGCAGGTGATTTGTGGGTGGTTGTGGTTCGGTGGTGGTGGCCAGTGTTGTGGTGTTTTGATTCTGTGGTATTTCAGTGGTAGTGGTGGTGATGGCTTTGGTGGGTTCTTCATGTTCTTCATGTTCAAAATTTTTGTGAATGGAGAGAGAGACAAATTCCAATTTTTGATCTTGTTCATTTTGCATTTTTGTTCTATTTTTTGTTTTGGGAGGAGAGAGATATAAAATGTGAGTAAAAATATCTATTCACCCCTAATTTTAACAGAGGTGGGTTACGGAAAACAAACGGAACATACCTTAGGTGGGTTAAGTGACACTTTTCAAATCACGGGTAGGCAACGTGATTTTCGCCCAAACCACAGGTGGGTTATGTGTAATTATCCCTTTATTTTTATAGATGTGGTAGAATTTTAATCTATAATGTCTGTTTCATAATGATTACTTTTAATCATTAGACCAAGACATGAATTGATTTTTGGTGTAGGGGGTTTAAATTCCAAATTTTTTATTGGTGTAAATGCACTTTTGGTCCCTACATTTTGCACATTTTTCTATTTTGGTCCCTATATTTTATTTTTACCACTTTTAGTCCCTAAACTAATCAACGTGTGTCATTTAAGTCCTTACCGTTAGCTAACTAACAAAGAAAGCTGATGTGGCTGACGGAGAGAATTAAAAATCATTTAAAAACATTAAAAATCCACCGTGGCTAAGTCTGCCATGCCACGTGGCCTTCCCGCCCTACTTCACACGTGATTATCACATGAGTCAACCACCCACTAAACATGGCGCTTATACACTGAAAATCCCCAAATCAGCCATGAATCCCTAGAATCACCATTAGCCTCTCTTTGAAACCACCATCATCCAGCTCTGTCACTTGAAACCACCATCATCAACCAGCTCTGTCACTTGAAGCCACCATCACCATCAACCATCGCTCAAAACCCATCTCTGCCACTTAAAGGCAATATTCTCTCTCTCTCTCTCTCTCTCTCTCTCTGTGTATGTGAAAAGGTATTTGCTCTCTCTGTCTATGTCCTTATTTATAACTTTACAATATGCTTGTTGGTTGGTTTTGGAAGTAGGGGCCACAATGTTTTTGTATGCTTTTGTATGTTACTTTTGATTGTGGTCCATGTGTTCCTATGTTCTCTGTGTTCCCTATGTGTCCCTGTTGAAAAGAGTTAAGTAAGCCTAACAGTATTGTATGAGGGTTTTTTGTGTAATTTGGTAACTATGCATGTCTATTTTAGTACGATAGAACTATTGAAGTTAGTGCTATGTTGTGAAAAATTATTTGATTAGTGTAGTGTTGGTAAATACTTTATTGAGTGTTGTGTTGTCTACATGCAGAATAAAATATTTTATTAGGTGTTGTGTTGGTAAATGAGTGTTGTGTTGTTCTTGCATTGTTTAATTGTTATTGAGGGTATGTTGCATTGAAATATAACTTGCACTATTTAATTGGTATTGAGGATATGTTGCATTGAAATATAACTTGCATTATTTAATTGGTATTGAGGGTGTGTTGCATGTAGAGTGAACTACTTCATTTAGTGATGTGTTGGTAAATGAGCAATGTTTTCTTAAATAAGAGTTGTTTTGTTCTTTTTCTTTAACTAGCATTGTTTAATTGGTTTTGAGTGTATGGCATGCAGAATGGATGACCTATTCAGTATATCTGTGCATCATGGTGGCTATTTTACTGAGAACCCTAAAAAATATGTGGGAGGTGAAGTAGATGTAGTTGATAATTGTGACCCTGATAAGTGGTTCAAGGTTGAGATAGAGTGTATATGTAGGGACTTTGGGTACACATCTGTTAGTAGGCTGTGGTATACAATGCCTGGTATGGACCAAGCAAGGGCAAATTTCCATTTGGTTGTTGATGATGATGATGCCATGTACATGATAGAATTAGTGAAGGGTCATGAAGAGATTCATGTGTATATGGAGCACCCCATAGATAATCCTATACTAGTTGATGAAGGAGAGAATGTTAGTGAGGGTGCGCAGCCATTGGCAGTGGAGCAAGGCCTTATGGGTTACTATAGTGATTATAGTGATGATGATGACCATGATGGGGTGAATTTTACAGTTTTTATGATAGTGATGACATGTATGCTAATGATCAAACTTGTAACAATGAGGATGAGTCAACTGAGGTGGATGTTGAATAGGTGTATGTTAGGAGAGTAGGTGCAGAACTTGTTATTGGGAAGGTTAATGATGATGTTCCCATTGTGGTTGTTACTTCCCATATGGGTTCAAGGAGAGAAGGTAAATAACCTATCATTGAGCACCCACCTGAGGTCTTTATTGTAAGTGATGGCAGTGATAGTGGGGGAAGTGGGCTAGATGATGAGGTAGAGTTATAATGGTGTTCGGGACTTTGTTCAAGACAGTAGTGACAGTTGGGATGGTAAGGATGATGATGATGTTGTTGAACCAGGCCAAATGGGTATTGGTGTAATGAACTCTGATTATGAGAGTGAAGAATTACACAATCTGGTGGAATCATCATCTGATGATGAGCTTGGGTATGACAATGATGATATTTTTGAGGATGATTGAAGTATGCATGTGGGAAATGGTAAGGTACAGAAAAATGAGGAAGTGAAGAAGTTCCCTGTGTTTAAGCCAGTGGCTAAGGCAGAGCATATTTCTTTTGAAAAAGAAATGTTGTTTACAACACCCAAGCAATTTAAGGAAGCTATAATAGAATATGCAATTCATAGTGGATGGGGAATCAGATTTGTAAAAAATGAGCTGTAAATAGAATATGCAATTCATAGTGGATGGGGGATCAGATTTGTAAAAAATGAGCTGTAAAGGGTAAGAGCTATTTGTCAGGACAACTGCAAGTTTGTTGCCTATCTAACAAAGATGCCAAGGGAGAGGAGCTACCAACTAAGGACATTGACTTTGGAACATACATGCTCTAGAAGTTTTAAGATCCTTAGGTGTACTTCATCTAACATTGGGAAGAAGTTGATGAAGAAGGTGAAAAGATAGCCTAACATCAAGCTGAGAGACATCTAAGATGCTGTCCATGAGAAGTATACCCTAAACATAAGTGCAGGAAAAGCAAGTAGGGCTAGGGATAAGACTAGAGAATATGTGGATGTGGCTTATACACAATAGTACAACCAGCTGTGGGAGTACTGTGAGGAATTAAGGAGGTCTAGTCCTGGCAGTAAAATACTTATGAAGGTACATACCTTCAATGATGGTGATTTAGTAGCTGAGATGGACTTGGTGTGTGGAGTGCCTTATTTTGAGAGGCTATATATATGTTTGGAGGGATACAAGAAGGGGTTCCTGGTTGGATGCTGGCCATTCATTAGTTTGGATGCCTGCCATTTGAAAACTAAGTCAGGGGGACAATTGATTACTGTAGTATGCAGAGATCCTAATGAAGAGTATTTCCTACTTGCATATGTAGTGATAAAGGCTGAAACCAAGGACTCTTGGACTTGGTTCATCAACCTGTTACTTGCAGACATAGGTTAGAATAGGAGATGGATGTTTATGTTAGACCAGCAAAAGGTGTGTAGTTAATTCTCCTTTTGGTTGTTTTAATCTGTATTTAGTCATTGTACTTTTGGTCCACTAACTTCACATACTTGCCTGTGATACTGTTTGTGACAGGGGTTGGTGCAAATATTCATTGACAACTAGCCACGATATGAACATAGGATTTGCTGCAGGCACCTCTATAACAACTTCAGGAAGAACCATCCTGGTGTTTTGATCAGAGATACATTTTGGAGGGCAGCCAAGGCAACTTACAAACAAGAGTTTGATAGGGTGATGGATGAGTTGAAGGAGATTGATGCTGATGCATATAGTTGGTTGGATGCTCACTCAACAACAAAATGGTCCAGACACATGTTTAGTGAGGATGACTTGACTGACATCATACTCAACAATATGTGTGAGAGTTTCAACAACAGGATTCTTAAATTCATATCTAAGCCCATAATTAGCATGGTATGAGTATTTATGACCACCTATAGTTAATTATAGTGATTGTTTGGTACTGATGCATATAGTTGGTTGGATGCTCACTCAACAACAAAATGGGCCAGACACATGTTTAGTGAGGATGGCTTGACTGACACCATACTCAACAAAATGTGTGAGAGCTTCAACAACAGGATTCTTAAATTCATATCTAAGCCCATAATTAGCATGGTATGAGTGTTTATGATCACCTATAGTTAATTATAGTGATTGTTTGGTACTTTTTTTGGCAGTTATTGCAATTAATACCTAATGTTTCATTGTACTTGTATGTGATTGTAGCTTGAATGTATCAGGCTATATCTGATGACTAGGTTCCAAGAGAATAGAGAGAAGGGTTTGATTGAGGCTAGAGTCAAATATTTGTGCCAAAGTGATGAAGAGGTTGCACAAGGAAAAGCTGGCAGCCAATAAGTGGTTAGCTTGCTGGGCAGGGTAGGACAGACATAGTTTGAAGTGCAAAATTGTTTCTAGAGTTTCACTGTTGACTTGGCCATAGTACATTGCAGTTGTAGGAAGTGGAACATAACTGGCATACCATGTGCTCATGCAATCACTTGCATATTTTTCAACAGACAAGATGCCGAGCAGTATGTTCACCCCTGTTACCATGTCTCTACATACAGAGCATGCTACGAGCCAATCATAGCACCAATCAATGGGCAGAATATGTGGAGACCAAGTTGTGTGACCTCAGTTCAGCCCCCTATCAAAAGAAGACCACTTGGCAGGCCTAAGAAGAAGAGAGTAAGAGAACCTAATGAGCCAACAAGTAAGAGAGTTGGCATCTCTAAGCAGTGTAAGGACTGTGGTAAGTTAGGGCACAATAGGAGTAGTTGCAAGGGTGAGATTGGAGAAAACTCTTTACTGTTTGGCACCACAAACAGAACCAGCACATATAATAAGGTAATAAAGTGACATTAGGGGTGAAATATTTGCTGTTCAATACTCACTATTAATGTTTGTAAATTTCTTGTTTGTAGACTAGGAGAAGCACAAGTGCACCATCATAGGCCAGGACAGCCTCAGCCACACCATTTGCACCACACCAGGCCAGCATGCATAGCTTTAGTCCAAGTACACCACCACAATTTAGCATGCATAACCCATCTACTGCAAGTGCACCATACCAATTTAGACCAGGTGCTCCATCCCAGTCCAGGACAAGGTCAGCCACTCAGTTTGCACCATATTAGACCAGTATGCCCCAATCTAATCCATTTGAAGCAAGTAGAGGCACATTCATCCACTCTTATACATAGCAGCATAGCTCCACACCAAGTGCACCACACCAATCAGGTGCACATCATTGCTCCAACAGCAGTAACCCAACTTCAAGGCAGTAAAAGAAAAGGTGGTCACATCAAAGACTCTGAAGGCTTCTAAGAATGCATCCAGATACATGGAAGCAATCAGACATGTTGGGAGTCAATCATCTGTGCAGGGTTCAAGGAAATGAAGAGAGCAAGAAGTTGATTTTTCCTTTTGTTGATGAGGGTCACTTGTTTTGTGTATTCACGGTGATAGGGTTAACTATGGAACAATGCCCTATTTTGGCTTAACTATGTAATTATGGGGATTGTGTACCAACTGGTGTTTTGGGTTAACTGTGGTAGTTAGTGTTGTAGTTGAATAATGCCAATGTGTTTTGTGCAATTCTGGTGATGATAGTAGGTGTTGTTTTGTTTAAAAATGAACCCTTTGTCCTGCTTTAATACTCATACTAATGAGTAGTAGTCAATGATAAGTTGAAGATGTATTTCTATTCAATTTGTGTTGTTTAGTTTAATATTGAATCTTGTGTCCTGTTTTGGAATACATAGTAATAATATAGTTGACCCTCATGTGAACTTTATTGTAAGTGATGGCAGTGAGGCAGTTATTGTAGGTGATGGCAGTGATAGCAGTTGTTGAACATATATATCTTGGCATACTTTTGGTACTCACGTCAATGAGAGGCAGATAATGTATTTGTATTCAAAATAGATCTTGTTCTGGTTAATATTGAGTTTGTTATTTTTAGTAGTTAATGAATTTGTAATGCAGTTATTTTTTGCAATAGGTGTATTCATTTCATTCACATTGTGGAATTCATAGGTAGATGCAAACAAATAAGAATTTACATTTACATGGGCACAAAAAGTGTATTCATTTCATAGGGAAGTGGGTTACATTGCTAATAACTGGCAGGAGCACAAAATTACCAGGAGGTAATACATGGCTAAACACATCTCATACAAAAATTGTACACACTACCAACCCAATATAAACTAACACTGCCTTACATACATCACCACTACCACTACCATCCCTAATAATGCCCATAACAATCACTACCCTACATACATTTAAATTGCCAGCCTTGCTAATGCCTTGTTAACAATATTAATTACAATAGCAGCATCAACAGCAGCAGCACACAGCATCAGCAGTAGTAGCACATACCAGCAACAACACTTGTTGCTTCACACAGCAGATGGTGCTCAAACATAGCAATAGTTTACTCACCCCTATCTCATTAACATTGCCAACCCTACATACAACCATACATACATTAACACTGCCAACACTACATATATTACCTAACCAAACATAGAACTACACACATTACCACTAACAATGCCACAGCCACAACTAAATACATCTCTCTCTTCTTGCAGCTTGCAACCTCAGCCTTAAGTGTGATGATCCTCTACCTTTTCAGTGCGATAAGCACCTTACCACGATCACATGTCTCATCATCACGCCATTGGAAGAACCTACACTTATGCCCCACCTGAAATGCAAATAATGCTTAGAAAATGAAAACCCATAAACTATTGTAGAAACAAAATACTTAAATTAATTAATGTAGTAAAGCCCACTTAAACAATTTACCCAGTAGTTTGGACAGCCGTAGAATCTTCTGCCAGGATTTTCTGATGTCCATGACACAATTGGGACAGGTTTTTGATTACAGTAACACCTCATTGGTGTTCTCCTCCTCACGTTGGAACTTGTTGAAGAGCTTGCTTCCGTTCTGGTCTAAGCTTCAAGGAATAGCTATATGGGTGGAGGTGAGGAATGTTTTTTGTTGTTAGGGTTTTTGGTATTGATTTGGGAGATTTTGGGTTTTCTAGTATTGATTTGGGAGATTAACGTAGTAGTGGTGGTCACGTGAAGGACACTTGCGAAGTAAATCGGGCGGGAAGGCCATGTGGCATGGCAAACATGGCCACAATCGATTTTTAATGTTTTAAAATGATTTTTAATTCTCTTTGTCAACCACATTAGCTTTCCTCATTAGTTGGCTGACGGTAAGGACTTAAATGTCACGCGTTAATTGGTTTAGGAACTAAAAGTGGTAAAAATAAAATGTAGGGACCAAAATAGAAAAATGTGAAAAATGTAGGGACCAAAAGTGCATTTACGCCTTTTTTATTTGATGACAAAAGATTTTACAATTTGAGTTAACTAAAACCTACTCTCAATGTGTCTTTTGTTGTAATAAATTTGGGCAATTAATTTTCTTAAGCTGTTTGCAACCAAATAGGAATGCCCGAGAATTCAAGAATTCCTGGGATCGTTGAAAATTACCTTGAACCTAACACAACTTAGATCTAATATTTAGCTATTAAAAATTCAACTTGTTTTTGTTATTAAAAATTATTTTGCTTTAGATGTTGCAACTCAATTAATAAGCATATTTAGTATTTAATATTTGGTGTCAAAGAAGAAATGGAAAAAAAGTCATTTCACATTTTCTATTTTATAATAATTAATGAGAAAAATTACACTGGTCTCCTTCGAGATTTTTTTTGGAAATTACAATCAACTCCCATTTAGTTGGAATAAAACACACACCTCCCTTAAAATGCAAACTATTTACACTGACCTCTCTTGGGTGATTAAAAAAAAGTTGGCATAAATGCACTTTTAGTTCTTACATTTTGACCCTATTTCTATTTTGGTCCCTACATTTTATTTTATCACTTTTAGTCCCTAAATGAAAAAAACATTCCATTTTAGTCCCTACCATTACTTACTTAACGAAAATATCCTACATGGCAAACAAAGTGCACTATTAGCACCGTAAATGTTGACGTGGCCGTTAAAAATAATATTAAAAAAATTTTATTTAGCATCCACGTCAACATATAATTTTAAAAATTAACTTCTCAATTTAACAAAATAAAAAACAGAATCAAAAACAAAAAATAACATGAATTGAGATCTGAATTTATCTTGAACAAAAACAACAAGAACACAAACCCAGAAAATTTAAAATCCAAAAAATTAACATCCACATGAAAACAAAATTAAATATGAACAAATCCAAAAAATCAAACCCCCCACACAACTTTAAAACTTCAAAATTGAGTTTAGATTTCAATTTCAAACCACACAGCCACACCTTTTTTTTTTTTTTTTTTTTCATTTTTTTTTTCGGAAGAACACTGAACTTTTCTTCCATTTTCTTATGTTTTTTGAGAAACCAAACACAAACCCAGAAGTTCACACGAACAAAGAAAAATCAAACTATCCACAAATATCAAACCTGGAAAACAAATCCATAAATTTCAGAACTAGAAAAATTCGAAACAAACAAAGACCATTAGATCAAAATCCCTTCAAATCCAACTGATCCTTGCAACTTCCCAATACTAATACAGTGACTAAAGATCTGAGATTTCGAACTTGAGAAGCCGAGTCATCGAGTGGATCTGTTGAAGTCTTCAATTTTGGCGTGGTGCATAAGACATAAAATTTGGGGATGTGCTGGGTTTACTAATGATATTGAATTGGGTTTGTGTTTTTGTTGTTTTTGTCCAAGATAAATTTAGATCTCAATTCAAAATAAATCTTAAAACTTAACGATCAAAATGATATGCCATGAGCTCCCATTGAACCATTGGATTGAAAGATATTGTGAAATCAAATTTCAATGGTTGAATGCATTTGCATGATTTAATCTAATCACGTGTAATTATGAAAAATTGATTTTGATTGGTTTCATAAGGAATAACTTAAAAATAAATGACGTGTCACAATCTTTTTGGATTTGACTGAAAATAATCATGGGGGAGAACACATTGGACAATTTATATTGTCAAACATTAATAATCCCTAATTGATTGGTTAAATAATATTTTAAAAGGGATACTGGATAATTAGGCAATAATTAAGGGTTATTATTACTAAAGTCAATGTACTTTGGCCAGAAATTGGCAAGAATCCTAGTTTTACCTAAATTTTTATACAAAAAAAGAATAAAAACGTAGGCTAGCATTGGCTTTGCTACTCCATCTACTGATCGGTAGACATAGGGCAATATCCAAGTGTTGAAACCAATTGACACAAAATTCCAAATTCTAGCTCCTTTTTTCCCTCCAACTTCAAATTTTGAATTCAAAGCTCCCAAAATCCGAGTTAGCCCACCTACCCATTGTTTTAAAAACCAGACTGGTCTAGTTGGTCTGACTGATTCAGTCGGGAATCAAGAGCTAGTCTGGTCCGGTAAAAACCCCTAAAACCAGTGAAAACTGGGTTGACCCGGAAATTTTTTTTAAAATGGTTTGGTTCTTGGTTCGGTTTTTAAAACCATGCACCTACACCCTTTCTAGAGTCTTCTTATGCTCTTTAAATATATGGGGGATTCAGAGTTCAAGGCAGTCCACTCTTCTAGATCTCTAGTGGAAGAAAAAAAATAATGGTCATTGTGCATTCAACCTTCCTAGTCTTGGATTGCGACTAAGTATTTCATTGCTCCTATTTTACGGTTCTAGAGAACTCCCCCCCCCCCCCCCCCCCCTTGTTGTTTATTTTTAATTTTATGCATGTTAGTGTTGTTATGTTTTAGTGCTATTATGATAGAATAAAAACAAATTTTGTGGTGATGTTATCATGGTAACTAGGATCAAAGCATGTTAGTGATGTTCTTGTGATATTAATTTGTTCATATGTAGTTCATGAGATAAAATTAATCATGGTTAATCTTTGATTCCCATTAATTACATGCAATAACATGTTTATTTTTCCATTCTCTCATAATTTTTTATATCAGAGGTCCATGATCATCACTAATCACAAACAATCACATGTTTTTCTTTTAAATTTCAAATCATCTTCTTATGGCATGTTCACCATCCCCTTCTTTTCAATCTTGACATGCACTTGTTTGCTTATAGCACATTATTTATTTGGGGATGTGACATGTTAATTGGTCACCATAGCCTGGTGAATCGATTTTATCTAGCGGTGAACACCTTCTCACCTTGTAACTTAACATTTAAACTTAGATTACGGGTTCTTAGATTAAGGTTTTATGCAAGTATCATCTTTGTAGAATGTTACTAGAATCAAAGCCATGTAAATTTTCTCTTAGATTATATCTAGGACTGCAGCCATGTAATGTTTTAAGTTGTATTCAAATTGATGTACATTTTTATCAAACCAATGAAATTAGACATTTTATTTATTTATCTATGGTTTTCTTAATTTTCCAATAAAATAAGTGGTAACTTCATTCAAAACCCTTGATTTAGAACGAAATATATATTAAGTTGAATCACCACCATGAGGGACACGAACAAGATCTCAACCATTCATGTTGGTTTGGCCCAAGGTAGAAGTGGGCCGAGGTCGCGGTCGTGGTCTCTCACAGCTTGTGTTGTGGAATGCACATTTGTGTGGGTTCAAAGTACACATATCTCGACCTTACTTCTTTTCCAATTGAATAGTTAATATAACATATAAGGACACTACTTATTTCAAAAGTCTTTAAACCTATAAGTTTGGGCCTAATTATATATAATTAACTACTCATTCTTATCATTATTATTCAGTGTGAGACTTTACTCACGCTTACATACTCAACAATAATTATACTCTTAAGACAATGTCAATGAAGATTGCATTGTACCCATGTTAATTGGAATTGAGGATCAGCACTGCCATCTGTTCAGTTCGTGAGGGGTTGGAGACAGGTGATGACCCAAAAGATGAAAGGAAGCTAGGTGGGATTATTGCTCAGTAGAGTCATGCCTGGTTAACTGGAGGACTTGATAAGAAGACCAATCAAAATGATATTGATTCAGATTGCTCTCATCATTGCTGATTTTGGTATCTTGTTTTTTCACTTTTTCTATTTTATAATAGTTAATGAGAGTAAATTGCACTGATCTCTCTTGAGTTTTTCAGAAATTAGACTCACCTCCCGTCTAGTCTGGAATAAAATACTTACCTCTAACCTCCCTTAGATGACTGATTTTTTTTTTTTTTTTTAAAATTTTTTTTTTTATATTAGAAATGATGAATTTCGTATTCTACCCTTAACTTAAACTGCCATCCTCACACTCTCTAATAGAGGATTTGAATTTGTTTTTCTGAGATTTTTAACTCATTTTTTTAGTCATCAAGAAGAGGTGAGTGTAATGACATAAAACCTTAGGGAGGTCAGTGCAATTTTTCCTGCCATATGGGTTAATTAAAGTTGTGTTTTTACTAAGAGTGTATAACAAGATTTAGCCTATTTCAAAGATTTGTTTAAGCCAGCAAATCCGTAATTACTTCACTCATATAAAAGAGTGTCAAGGGCATACTACTGATATAAATATGTATATGTTGGTGTATGAAGGCAGTAAGTGACCACCACCTATTATGGGCAAGCGAACACGTGCTAGCAATAGCATACCCTGCACAAGGCCATGGAGATTGGAGAGCCTCTCATGAAGTTGTAGCCGGGAGAAAAAGGTGAGGACCATAATGGGAATTGGCTCAAAATGTAGGATCAAAAGTGTATTTACACCTTAAAAAAAAAAACAATATGTTTTAATAAAACATACAATATAATATGCATCTAAGTTTCAATTGATAAAGACAACAATTTATTTGTTTTTGTCAATTTTTTAAGGTAAAATAACAATAAGTGTTTTAACAAAACATGCAACATGCATCTAAGTTTCAGTTGATAAAGACAACAATTTATTTGTTTTTATCAATTTCTTTAGATTAAATAACAGTAAGTGTTTTAACAAAGTATGCAACATGCATTTTAGATAAAATAACAATAAGTGTTTTAACAAAAAATTGTGTTTCAATTGATAGAGACAACAACTTATTTGTTCTTGTTAATTTTTTTAAGTAAAATAACTATAAGTTTCTTTTTTTTATTTTTATTTTTTTATAATAAAGCATGCAACGTGCATCTAAATTTCAATAGATAGAGACCAACTTATTTGTTTTTAATCATTTTTTTTTTTTTTTGCTTAAAGTAACAATAAGTGTTTTACGACATGCAACACGCATCTATGTTCTAGAAATTTAAATCCCACTCCAACTAAAAATCTATTATCGTTTTTTTAATACATATATTCACCAATTGACTTTCCATATATAGAATCCCTTTTGCACCCCATGTTTTTGTTTATTTATTTATTTTTTGTTTTTTTCAAGTTACAACTTATGCATATGTATAGATATACATGTTGTATAGATTTACAGAAGTTGATAAATTTGTAAGATACTCTCTCACATTGTAACAATTTTTTCTCCTAATAAACAACTTTTGTCATTAATTATTAAATTACTCCCTCTATCTCAATTTGTTTGTCATTTGAAAAGTCAAATTTTTTTAAGGAACATAATTTATTGTCTTATCTGGCTTATAAAAATATATAAGTTTTACAAAACTGCCTTTATATAAATTTATCAGTTTTATTTTTTTATTTTTTTAAAGAGTTATTCTTAATGAGGCAACTAAAAAGGTGCTTCACTTAGATTGATTTTTTTAAATATTTGTTAATTTTCTTTTCAAATGATTTTGAAAATAAAGTAGGAATATTGGTAAATTAATTATTTTTATTTTTAGAAACAAGACAATATTTTAGAACATACCAAAATAGAATAGAGGACAAAAAAACTGGACGGAGGTAGTATTATTTTTTAATTGTTAGGACATATTTTCTTAAATTATGGGATAAAATTAACAACAGTTTAATCTACGCAAAATTTTATCATTTAAATTTTAGGGTAAAATATCATTTTCATCCCTAAACTTTTATAAAAGTTTGTTTTTGGTCCTTAAACTTTTAAAAGTTCATTTTTGGTCCCTAAACTTTACAAAATGTTCTACTTTTTATCATTTCGTATATGTCTGTTAGTTTAGATCCTACGTGGCTTAATGGAATGTTGATGTGGCGTTTAACATTGATGAAACTAATTTATTTTTAAACTTATAAACACATGGCGCACAATGATTAGCCCACATAGATTAAACAGTTCTACCAGTCAGAAAAATTTACCCTTACACCCACACAACCCAATCAAAACCTCAACTGTCTTAAAAATCCCCAAATTTGAAACGCTTAAAACTCCAACGCCACAATCTCACGGGCCAGTCCACAGCCTTAATCGACGACCCTAACCGGCGACCCCAAATCGGAAACGAAGTACCGACGATGGAGTGTTCAAAGGCAACTCCCGTTGACGATTAAGAGAAATCCACATGAAAGTTTTGACCAAGACACAACTCATTAAACTCAAATCCACCAACAAATTTCAAACAATACAAGAAGAAATGTGACAAAATCAAATACTGATTCAGTATGAACTATGAACTTCACTAAACTTGAAAAAAGAAAAATAATAAATCCATGCACCCATATCAAATTTTTGGCATATCATGGGCTCATCTTCAAAACAAAACAACAATCAGAGTAAATTTCAAGGTAAAAAAAAAAAAAAAAAAAAATCAAATGAACAAAAACAAAAGACCGACAAAACAAAATTTTCTAACAAACCTCCAAGAGCAACTTTCGGCCAACTCAAAGAAGCCAAGAATCCCTCAAAGATTTCTCTTTTCCTCCACACCAAACCAAGCAAGTCAATATTTAAAATCACTAGTGAACTTTCAACAACGCAGGAGAGGTTTCTTCTTCAGAAACTTTCAATTAAGCAAAAAATTTGTCTTTTGTTTGCGTATAACAAGAAGGTTCAAAGTCTTTTTGTTGCTTTAGTAACGGTTATCTTCAACGACCTTTTCAGATTTGGGGATTTTTGAGACTGTGTTATGGGGGTCAGTGGGTGTGAGCCTTTGAGGGTAAATTTGTCTCACCAGAACTTTTTAGTCCATATGTTTACAGATATAAACGGAAGGGTGAAAAGTAGAACATTTTGCAAAGTTTAGGGACAAAAATGAATTTTTGAAAGTTTAAGGACCAAAAACAAACTTCTGTGGAAGTTTAGGAATGAAAATGATATTTTACCCTAAATTTTATCAAATTTATATTTTATTTAAACTAAAAGTCTATTATAATTTTATTTTAACTTCATTCCCCTTAAAAAAAAAAAAAAAATTCTAAACTTAAAATCAGTAGCGGCTCTAAAATTTTTTCTCAAGGCGTTTCTCAAGAAGCATGAATTACACAATCTAATAAAAAAAAAAATTCATATATTGACAACAACAACAATAAGAAAACATGCAAATACATAAAGTTTACAATTGTTTTCTATGAGTTTTCATATTTTGAAGATAATTTCTCTCCAAACTAGTTTGGAGAAAAACCATACAAACTCATCATATATCTTTATATTGAGTGTGAATTTTGAAAATCTAATCGTTAGATTGCATGTTTTTATTACATCCTTAACGCTTACAAAATTTCAAGGAGATCAAAGATCAATTGCTATGTCATCAAATAAATGTTATAATTTCAAGTTTTTGTGATCTAAAGTTGTATATAAAAAATAAGTTAATTGATCAAATAGTAAATAACATCCGATTTAAACGAAATTTGATACGCATATTAAAAACATAAAGAACAATGAAATTCAATGGTTAGATTTTCAAAATTTACACCCCAAAAAAGAAATATATGAGAAGTTTATAGAGTTTCTTTCCAAACTAGTTTGGAGAAAAACTTTGTTCTATTTTGAAATCGTTACATGATAGTCTCATTATCAATGCTACAAGTTATATTTCTTTCAATGTACACAACTAAACAATCATTCATCCATTGAATGTAGAAAAAAATTATGGAGTAAAATTTAATTTTATTGGCATAAAAAAAGTGTGGATATTCCTAAATTTTTTTATTTTTTTAAAGAGTAAACAAATAAAAAATTTTAAATTATTATATATAATTTCTTTTTTTCAGGGCAACGTGGCGAAGCCCCTGCTTAAAATGGGAATCCCACACAACCTCCCATACTTTATCCCCTCAAGTCGCATCTTAGGTTTTATTAATTATTGAGAAATATTATTTTATTAATTGTAGCTCCTCCCCCTTCCGATTTCACGTTTGTGAGAAAGAGCTATAAAAATCGAACCAATACCTCTTAAAATGCGTGAGCCCGAAATCCCTTTGAAAATTTGTGTCATGGACAGCCAGGGCAGGCAACCGCATGTGCTGGTCATACCATTTCCTGGGCAGGGTCATGTTGCCCCTCTAATGAAGTTGTCACACAAGATTGTTGATCATGGGATCAAGGTCACATTTGTTAACACTGAGTTTATACATGCAAAAGTCAAAGCTTCAATGGTAGTGAAGAGTGAAGAGAAGAGCCCAATAAGGCTAGTCTCAATCCCAGATGGGCTGGAATCTGGGGATGATCGAAAAGATTTTCTTAAGCTGACACAAAGTATGCTGAAAGTTATGCCAGTCCATTTGACGGATTTGATCGAGAAAATTAATCAGTCAAATGATGATGGTCAGATCAGTTGTGTCATTGCTAGTATAGGGGTTGGGTGGGCACTAGAAGTTGCTGAGAAGATGGGAATGAAAAGGGCGGCAGTTTGGCCTGGTGGACCAGGAAACCTGGCTTTTTTACTTCATGTCCCGAAGCTTATTGAGGATGGAATAATAGATACTAAAGGTAAAAATCTTGCTGCTATTAATAATTCTAACTTGTTTATGTTATTAAAAAAGATTTTGATTTACATGTTGAAACCTTATTGAGCAACTCATAATCAAGCATCTTCAGTATTTAATATTTGGTATAAGAAAGATGAAAAAGGATGAGAATGTACCGGCCACATAATTAGTGACATATACTTGTTTAATTTTGAGGAAAAAAAAAATAATAATAATAGTTGAATCACCCTGTAGGAACTCCAATAAAAGACAACTTGATCTGGTTGTCAAAGGAAATCCCAGCATGCAGTAGCACCGAGTTGCCTTGGAGCTTTCCAGCAGACTTAAAGATACAAAACTTTTTTTTTGAATATTATACTTCGAGAGTGAACCATTATGTCAAACAATGCAACTGGCTTCTCTGCAACTCATTCCATGAACTTGACTCAGCGGTCTGCGATTTAATTCCTGGGATCATACCTGTTGGCCCATTACTTTTGGGCAATCAATTGAGCAATTATGTTGGAAGCTTTTGGCCTCAGAATTCAACTTGTCTTAGCTGGCTTGATAAACAACCTGTGGGTTCAGTCATTTATGTTGCCTTTGGCAGCATAGCAACCTTTAGCCAGAAACAATTTGATGAACTAGCACATGGTCTTGAACTCATAGGCCAAACTTTTTTGTGGGTTGTCCGATCAGATATAACAGATGGACCACTTGCTGAATTCTTCCATGTGTTTAGAACAAGACTAAATGATCGTGGAATGATTGTTGAATGGGCACCTCAAGAGAAGGTGTTAGACCACCCTTCTATTGCATGTTTTGTAAGCCATTGTGGATGGAATTCTACCTTGGAGGGTATAAGCATGGGAGTCCGATTTCTATGTTGGCCTTTCTTTTCAGACCAATTCCATAATAGGAGTTACATATGTGATGTTTGGAAGATTGGTTTAGGGTTGACCCCAGATGAAAATGGGCTCATCACGAGGCATGAAATCAAAACAAAAATAGAAACACTACTCTCTGATGATGGTATAAAAAGAAATTCATTGGAGCTAAAGAAAATGGCCAAAACGAGTGTAACTGAAGGTGGATCCTCTTCTAAGAATTTCGAAAGCTTTATTGAACAATTAAAGCATTAAGCATGTTATAAAGTGTTATTGTTATATTGTTTCTAAGTGTTTTCAAGTATGTCCTTATTAAGATATTATTTTGAATCATGTTCCATAAAAATGAAGCTTTAGATTGAAAGAAATATTGTGCGTGTTTACCAACCTATGTAAGGGTTTGAATTTCATTAATGGATTGCAAAGTTAGCATCATTAGTTGAACAAGCTTAGTGCTTCTTAGGCTAAACTAGCTTCTTTTTCTTTATGGCAAGAGTCATATAACTCAATTATTTGATATCTCTTATAATATTATTTTTTCTCATATCAAGTGAGAGTAGGGGGTGAGATATATAATAATGTCAATATGGAGTCTTTTGATAGTTGGTCAGTTAATTTTGTTTCAACGCGTACGGTCAAACTAATTAGCCATTTGTTAGCTAAATGGTTTTTATTTATTTTTATAGATGTGGTTGAATTTTAACCTATAATATCTGTTTTATAATGATTACTCTTAATCATAAGACCAAGACATGAACTGATTTTTGGTGTAGGGGGTTTGAATCCCAAAATTTTTATTGGCGTAAATACACTTTTGGTCCCTACATTTTGCACCTTTTTCTATTCTGGTTCCTATATTTTATTTTTACCACTTTTAGTCCCTAAACCAATTAACGCGTGACGTTTAAGTCCTTACTGTCAGCCAACTAATAGGGAAAGTTGATGTAGCTGACGGAGAGAATTAAAAATCATTTAAAAACATTAAAAATCCACCGTGGCCAAGTCTGCCATGCCGCGTGGCCTTCCCACCCAATTTACTTCACACGTGTTTATCACATGAGTCAACCACCCACTAAAGATGGCGCGTATACATTGAAAATCCCCAAATCAACCATGAATCCCTAAAATCACCATCAGCCTCTCTCTGAAACCACTATCATCTAGCTTTGTCACTTGAAACCACCATCATCAACCAGCTTTGTCACTTGAAGCCACCATCACCATCAACCATCGCTCAAAACCCATCTCTGCCACTTGAAGGCAATACTCTCTCTCTCTCTCTCTCTCTCTCTCTCTCTCTTTGTGTATGTGAGAAGGTATATACTCTCTCTGTCTATGTCCTTATTTACAACTTTACAATATGCTTGTTGGTTGGTTTTGGTAGTAGGGGTCACAATGTGTTTGTATGCTTTTGTATGTTACTTTTGATTGTAGTCCATGTGTTCCCTATGTTCCCTATGTGCCCCTGTTGAAGAGAGTTAAGTAAGCCTAACAGTATTGTATGTGGGTTTTTTGTATAATTTGATAACTATGCATGTCTATTTTAGTACTCCAGAACTATTGGAGTCAGTGTCGTGTTGTGAAAAATTATTTGATTAGTGTTGTGTTGGTAAATACTTTATTTAGTGTTGTGTTATCTGCATGCAGAATGAAATATTTTATTAGGTGCTGTGTTGGTAAATGAGTGTTGTATTGTTCTTGTACTATTTAATTGGTATTGATGGTATGTTGCATGCAGAGTGAACTACTTCATTTAGTGATGTGTTGGTAAATGAGTAGTGTTTTCTTAAATAAGAGTTGTTTTGTTCTTTTTCTTTAACTAGCATTGTTTAATTGGTTTTGAGTGTATGGCATGCAGAATAGATGACCTATTCAGTATATCTGTGCATCATGGTGGCTATTTTACTGGGAACCTTAAAAAATATGTGGGAGGTGAAGTAAGTGTAGTTGATAATTGTGACCCTGATAAGTAGTCCAAGGTTGAGATAGAGGGTATATGTAGGGACTTTGGGTACACATTTGTTAGTAGGCTATGGTATACAATGCCTGGTATGGACCAAGAAAGGGCAAACTTCCATTTGGTTGTTGTTGATGATGATGCCATTTACATGATAGAGTTAGTGAAGGTTCATGAAGAGATTCATGTGTATGTGGAGCACCCAATAGATAATCCTATACTAGTTGATGAAGGAGAGGATGTTAGTGAGGGTGTGTAGCCATTGGCAGTGGAGCAAGGCCCTATGGGTTATTATAGTGATTATAGTGATGATGATGACCATGATGGGGGTGAATTTTATAGTTTTTATGATAGTGATGAGATGTATGCTAATGATCAAACTTTTAACAATGAGGATGAGTCAAATGAGGTGGATGCTGAACAGGTACATATTAGGAGAGTAGGTGCAGAACCTGTTATTGAGGAGGTTAATGCTGATGTTCCCATTGAGGTTGTTGCTTCCCATGTGGGTTCAAGGAGAGTAGGCAAAGAACCTATCATTGAGCACCCATCTGAGTTCTTTATTGTAAGTGATGGCAGTGATAGTGGGGGAAGTGGTGGTGGGGGAAATGGGCTAGATGATGAGAAAGAGTTGAACCATGGTGTTCGGGACTTTATTGAAGACAGTAGTGATAATTGGGATGGTAAGGATGATGGTGATGTTGTTGAACCAGGCCAAATGGGTACTGGTGTAATGAACTCTGATTATAAGAGTGAGGAATTGCACAATCTGGTGGAATCATCATCTAATGATGAGCTTGGGTATGATGGTGATGATATTTTTGAGGATGATAGAAGTACGCATGTGGGAAATGGTAAGGGAAAAAAAATGAGGAAGTGAAGAAGTTCCCTGTGTTTAAGCTAGTGGCTAAGGTAAAGCATATTTCTTTTGAAAAAGAGATGCTGTTTTCAACACCCAAGCAATTCAAGGAAGCTATAACAGAATATGTAGTTCTTGGTGGATAGGGGATCAAATTTGTAAAAAATGACCTGTAAAGGGTAAGAGCTGTCTGCCAGGAAAACTGCAAGTTTGTTGCCTATCTAACAGAGGTGACAAAGGAGAGGAGCTACCAACTAAAGACATTAACTTTGGAACATACATGCTCTAGAAGTTTTAAGATCCCTAGGTGTACTTCATCATACATTGTGATAGGCCAAAAACGAATTGACCCATTGTGATAGATTAATTGATTAATTAGCCAAGTTTATTAATTAATCAAATTAACATGCAAATGCGTGGTAGTGCAAAAAAATCACCAATAAACTAAGTATGCAACAGAAAATAAATTGACATGGTGATTTGTTTACGAATGGGGAAAACTTATATGGCAAAAACCTCACCGGGTGATTTTAAGGTCACTATTCTCGAGAATTCACTATTATCATAACAAGCAGTTACAAGTAAAGGAATCCCAGTACCTTATACCAACCTACAATTGAACCCTTACCCCAATACCTAATTAGACTTATTCTGTAGTGACAATCTCTCCTTGTAATGCACGGCTCCTAGTATGTGACTAACTAATTGCGCGGATCTCAGTACATGACTTTTGTCACCAACTAGAGAAGATTGTTGGCTGCAAAGTTCTTTAGTTCATCACATGAAGATTGCGAAGATGCTTGGTCATGAAACCCTACGGTGCACAAACACAGCAACTTCTACACAAGAACGATGAACTAGGTCAAATGCTGTCTCCGGTCACAATTTGCTTGAACAAATTTTGCTCAACACTTGTGTAACTTGTGTCCACTTTGACGGCCCTTAAAATAATCCTTTTATATGTCTGGGATTGTGAGAAAAGAAAGCCCAAACACATAATCACAGATTGAAGTCAAAATAGAACTGAAATTCTGTTTTTCATAAATCTTGATAGATGTCCTATATGTTGAGCTGCTGTCGAGCTACGGGCGTCAATAGCTCTTCATGGCTCGATAGATGGCTAGCTGTCGAGTTTTAATGAACAACACTTTCTGCACTTGAATCTAGGATAGACTTACATGGGTTTAACACTTGATCTTGAAACAAGGTTTCTTAAAGTATTAAACACATCATAGATCTACCCAATTACAAGTAATGTGCGTTTTGTCAAAGGAATAGCCAATTACATAAAATAGTGACATATGTTCCTAACAAGTGAATCACATATGTCCTAACAATCTCCCCCTTTGGCAATCCGTGACAAAACCACAACAAACAAATGAACATATGAGAGAAGTTATAAATCACTTAACTCATATTCACTTGTTGAATACAATAAAATTTATCCTAATAAAAACTCTTGAAAAACTTTGCAAGAAGAGAGTTTATGGCAAGTAGACTTTGACAACCTATATTTCTGAAACACTTGAAACAAAACTCATTGAGGTATCTTTGTGTGAAACAGAAATAATAGATTACATACAAGTATAAGAAACATGTATATAAAGAAAGAAAAGAAACGACACATGGAGAGATAGGTGAAAGAACTTTAATAACAACCTCAAATGTATATATATAAACAAGTACAAGGTTTGCTATCACAATATGATCACAAGATCTAAGGTACATGAACAATGTGTCTAAACTAGAAAGAAAAGAAAAAGATACAAATAAGCCTCACTACATACCTTAATGTGCACTCTCCCCTCAACAAAAATCTCCCATACTAACCCTCCACCTAATTATGACTACTTTCATAACCAAAACTACTTCCCCTTTTTGTCATGAGTGACAAAGGGTAAGAGTGTCAAATAGATATTTCGTCAAAGTTGGAAGAGCTAGCATCTCCATCCTCACTATCATCATCGTCGTCGAAGTCGTCATCGTCCTTGGATGCCTCGGGTGCCTCGGAAGGAGGAGAGGGAGACTTCACAAAACCACCAAGGCGAGCCTGTCGTTTAGTAATACGGCCGACATGGGTGTTCACCTGATACAACTCAGTAGAGAGTGTATCAAGGCGAGCATCCATACGTTGAAGCTGCACCATGATAGCGTCCAGAGTAACACCTCTCGCTGATGTAGAGGGAGCGGAGGTGGATGTAGTTGAGGGAGTGGGAGGAGTTACCGTACTGGACCACCTCGATCGAAACTGCACCACGCTCCGTTTAACGGTAGCGTAGTCAATGGCACACATAATGGAGAAGTGGCTGGACGAGGGAAAAGGAATAGAAAAATGGCATAAAATCCGTGTGATAGTTGAAGGGAAGATGAGCTTATCACGGGTCGCTGTATCCCTATAGATATCTATAGTAGAAAGAATAAAGTGTGAAGGAAAATCTATAGTGAGATGCCCAAGAAGGGAAAGCAAAAATCGAGTATGAGGCTCTGTGATAGAGTTATAGTGAGAAAGAGGGTGCAAAACAAAAGTCATCACCATGTTCATGAATTTAGGACCTTTAGCAAAGGTCGAACATGGTGTAAACTGACGATCGCCCCAATTAGTGGGACGTTCGCAGAAAGCAGAAATCATTTCGTCTTTGGACACAGTCCTTAGATGCTCATAACTGGGGTAGTTAGGATGCTCTACCCTCGGGACACGGAGCACATCGGATACCAACTCCAGTGTGATAACTATGCGCGTACCTCGAACGCGCGTACCTCGAACGCGAATATGAAAGAGAGGTATTGAAGAATTGAGTCCATGCATGTTGAAGTAAAACTCCTGGATTAGCACGGATGGACAAGTGACCGGGATGTCACACAGTGACTCCCAACCCCGACTATAAATGACAGTGGGTAGGTCAGTGTCGGAGAAGTCCGACAAGATGACTCGGTGTTTCGAATGAAAACCTTGTCGAGAAAAGTTCTCTGAGAAGTCTTTTCGGGCATCCTTATCACGGAACCGAATAGAGGAAGGGGTAGGATCAGAAGAAGACGATGCCTTGGAATGAAGAGGGTTTTGGGACAGAGTAGACTTACGTTTTGGTGCCATTGACGCACTAACGTAAACTAAAGAGTGAGGGGGAAGAAAGAAACACTCAGAAAAGTCCCAAACAGTTTAAATATATAGAAATATATTGAATGTAAAGTACGTATGCATGAAAATGCATGAGCATGTGACGTGCAACAGTAATATCATCACAGGCTTAGCTCAATCCAAACCTACCAGCACACAAACAGTTTGACATATATAACACACATCTAAATGCATGAAAATATAGTTATAATGCACATGGAATGCAATGCATGAAGTTTTTAAAATCAAATCTTCAAAATCCATCCCAAAAATTGCACAAAAACCTCTTTGATTTTGAAAAACCCCAAATTTTGCAAAAATCCCAAAAACTTAGGTTACAAAGTATGAAATGCATGAAAATGAGGGATTAGAGACTTACCAAGAGAAGAAAAACTTGATGAATCTCGAAGAAACCTTGAGGAAGAGGTTTAAGGTGAGAGAGAGAAGTTTTGGGAGGTGAAAAGGCGCAGACAGATCGAGAGAGATTGAGAAAGTGACGATCAGATCGCGCTAAAACCTATTTACAAGTGTTCAGTAATTCTCGACAGATCAAGGTGTCGAGAGGTATGGAGACAGGTGTCGAGCTTTAAAAGCTTCAACAGAAGCAGCTATCGAGAGGTGTCCAGGTGTCTACAACAAAGCAGGCTCAATGGATTAAGGAGGTATCGAGGAGGTATCGAGGGGATAGGAGATTTCTCGATCGATCCACCTAGCTATCGGGAGGTATCGAGATTGCGATAAAAATTAGCTGAAGAGCTCGATAGATAAGCCAGGTGTCGAGATTGCTTAAAAACAATTTTTCAAGAAGGAAAAAACACAAATATGAATGCAATCAAGCATGCAACACAACCAAGGATCCAAACAACATTTTGAACTCTCAAAATCATCTCTCAACGAAAAATTTTAAGCACATAGATCCCAAAAACACACACACACTAAACAAGTCTAACCAATTTTATATTTCAAAAACAAGTTAAGACAGTTTAGTGAGCATACATTCACACATGTAAACCTTGTGATGGCCAAATCACATTGTATTTGCACATGTATCAAGAGTAGCAAAGAATATTGCGTGTTGTGTGTGAAAAAGATCGCAAAATTGCATAAGTATATACATGTTATGATGATTTGAGATATGAGAAAATCACTTTAACTCACGCACAATCATAACTATTTGATGGAGACTATCATCTTCGAGGTACATCCTATAACTCCCACATCTCCTAGAATACACGCTTGCAATTGTATTTAAAAGCATTTTGATCTTTTTGCATTTTATTTTTCTTTTAAGCAAATCATGCATGGGCCTATAAGAGATAAAAAAGAAATACATAATTATGTTAAGCATTTGACATTCCACTTTTGCTATGCCGAAGTATACAAATGTCATTTCATGATTGGCAGGCAACAGTGGTGAAATGGTTATTTATGCCTTTCTCTTAGGATTTTCTAGTCCTTCCTATCAAAAAGAGTGATACAAGTGTTAAGTACAAGAGATTACTTAATCTTACTCATCACAAACATGAACCACAAAACTCACTTGCTTAGTTGTGCATAGAGATGCTCATCTAAGCTACAAAAGATACAAAGTTTAGAAAACTTTGTTTTAATGGCCATCCAAGGTACATAAGTACCAATGTACAAAACCCACACTGTTTTTGTATTTTTTTTTATTTTTCAATTTATTTATTTATATATGAAAAAAAAAATAAACAAAATTGAAAACAAACAAAAACATGTTAAACAAAGCAAAGCATAAAAACTAGACTGACTCAAAATCGTAAAGTAAAACACACAAGTAATGCAAACAAAAACAAGAAGGGAGAGAGAGAAGAAGTGACAGAATCACTTGGAGCCCTTTTCCTTCCACACCTTGGAAGAACCTTTTTGTCTAGCAAACTCTTGAGCCGGAAGTGAGGGGGAAGAATTAAAACCGTTCAAGTTTGAAAGGAACATGAGGGCTTTGAGAAGATTTCCAAGAGGAGCAAAAGAGGATGGAAACTGATTCTGGTTTCTCGATGCTATCATGCCATTGCTCTATTGAGTGGCTAACCACTTATAGCAATTAGGTCGAGTATGATCGGCTGCTCTATAGTGATGACAGAGGTGCTACTTCTTCTGTTTAGGCTTTTGAGAGTTAGCCTTCTTAGCCTTAGGGTTTTTAACTTCTTTCTTATCCTGCTTAGGGGGTGCTCCTAAGATAGGTTTGCCCTTGTCTTTGTTCTCACTAGCTAAATCAGTTTTGATATTAGTGTTCTCAATTTCAACATTATTAGTAGGAGGAACCAAAACAGTAGGATAGTAGAAGCAATACTAGGAGAAGAGAAATCATACCCTAAACTGGTTCGATCGGAAGCGGATTTTTGAAGACTGAGCATTTCATCGAGCTTAGCGCTTGAAGTCCTTTCTAGTTGAGCTCTGATTTGGAACAGTTCTGCCTCAAGTTTATTGATCTTCTCAACCAAGAAATTATTTTCAAACCTCAGTGCTCCAATAGTCTGATTGGCTTTATCAAACTTTGTGGAAAGTTCTTGTTCTAGCTCTACATTACTAAGCTTCTTAGTGGTCAACCTATACATCTTCTCATGCTTCTCTGAGACCTTGTATAACTTTACATAGGCTGTATGGATGTCATCTTGTTCATCCATCTTTTCAAACTTAGACTCCACCAACTCCTCTTCTTCATCCACATCTTCAACAATCCCCTCAGTAGGATTGACAGTGGTAGTGAAAGCATTTAGTATTCCGTCATCTTCATTGTCGGAATCATCCTTAGGCTAAGTGTCGCTCAAAGTAGCAGCAAGTGCCTTACTCTTCCTAATGGTCTTGAGATATGTAGGGCACTCTTGTTTCATATGATCGAAGCCTTGAAACCCAAAGCACTTTGGTCTTGAAGGAATAATATACTGACCGCTATCCCTAGCATCCTTCTTCCCTTTATCTTGGCTCTTGAACTGTGAGGTGCTAGATTGCCTACGGTCTTTGTCGAAGCCCTTTCCATTAGCATTCTTTATGAACTTCTTGAATTGCCTTATAATGTAGGACTTCATCTTAGAATCTTCATCGTCTGAAGATTCCTTAGTATCATTGCTCTTGGCCTTCAATGCCATGCTTTTGCTCTTACCCGATTTACCAATTCTTGTTAACCTTAGCTCGTAGGTCTACAGATTGCTAACCAACTCTGTCAAAGGAATCTTGTCAATATCCTTTGATTCCTCTATAGCAGTGATCTTGGCATGAAATCTCTCGGGTAGAGATCTGAGCATCTTTCTCATAATCTTGGGTTCAGGAATGGTTTCCCCAAGATTGAAAGCTGCGTTCACTATGTCTTTGAGCTTGGCATAGAACTCATCAAACAACTCATCCTCCTCCATCTTAATCTCTTCGAAGCTAGTAGTGAGCCTTTGAAGTTTCGAGTCCTTAACAACCTTTGTTCCCTCATAAGTTGTCTAGAGAATGGTCCATGCTTCTTTTGCAGTTTCAGTGGAGGATATTTTCTTGAACTCCTCATTGTTGACTGCACTGAATAAGGCATTCAATGCTTTGCTGTTGAAGTTTGCTACCTTGATCTTAGCATCATCCCAATCGGCCGACGCTTCCTTTGGCTTGGTTCAGCCTATCTCCACAGCTTGCCACACTTTCTCATCTAGAGACTGCAAGAAAGCTCTCATGTGTACTTTCTAGTATGCATAGTTAGTGCTATCAAATAAAAGAGGTATTATAAGAGACTGTCCTCTATCTATGACAAACAGGGGTCAATGGATCACACAACAAAGATTAAAACATAATCAGAGTATGCCTGCTCTGATACCATTTAATAGGCCAAAAACGAATTGACCCCTTGTGATAGATTAATTGATTAATTAGCCAATTTTATTAAGGGAAATGCTAACGAGTGCCCTTAGGGTACTGGTTAATAATCCATTTAAAGAAAATTTTTATGGGAAATGAAAAAAAAGTAATTAATATTTTGACAGCTTTTTTCATTTCTTATAAAAGTGGTATCAAAACTTTTCTAAAATGGATTATTAATGAGTACCCTAAGGGCACTCGTTAGCATGACCCGTTTATTAATTAATCAAACTAACATGCAAATGCGTGGTAGTACAAACAAATCACCAATAAACTAAGTATGCACCAGAAAATAAATTGATATGGTGATTTGTTTACAAATGGGGAAAACCTACATGGTAAAAACTCCATCGGGTGATTTTAAGGTCACCACTCCTGAGAATCCACTATTATCATCACAAGCGGTTAAAAATAAAGGAATCCCAGTACCTTATACCAACCTACAATTGAACACTTACCCTAATACCCAATTGGACTTGTTTTGCCATGACAATCTCTCCTTATAATGCATGGCTCCCAATACGTGACTAACTAATTGCGCGGATCCCAATACGCAACTTATATCACCAACTAGAGAAGGTTGTTGGCTACAAAGTTTTTCAATTCATCACATGATGAAGATAGAGAAGATGCTTGGTTACAAAACCCTAAGGTGGATAAACACAACAACTTCTACACAAGAACGATGAACTAGGGCAAATTCTGTCCCTAGTCACAATTTGCTTGAACAAACTTTGCTCAACACTTGTGCAACTTGTGTCCACTTTGACGACTCTTAAAATAATCCTTTTATATGTTTAGGGTTGTGAGAAAAGAAAGCCCAATCATATAATCACGGATTGGAGTCAAAACAGAACTGAAATTCTGTTTTTCATAAACCTCGACCGATACCCTATCTGTCGAGCTACGGGCTTCAATAGCTCTTCAAGGCTCGATAGATGGCTAGCTGTCGAGCTTTAATGAACAACACTTTCTGCACTTGAATCTTGGACAGACTTGCATGACTTTAACACTTGATCTTGATTACACTGTTCATGCATCATATAGATTGTTATTTTCTATATTGTTTTGTGCTAACTTATAGTCCGACCTTGGTTCTTTCTTATTTCCTTTTTGGTTCTTCTCTGTTTGTCTCGTCCTTTCCTTAGCATCATGCCTAGGAAGACTAGAGCTAATAGGACCTCCACTTCTTCTCCTTCCCCCACCTTTGATAGTGAGAGGATCTTGAGTGAGAAAAACCAAGAAAACTTTAAGAAGCTTAACCTTAAGAGAAACATTTGGGCTAAGCGAAAGGTTTTATTAGATGAACTAGATGGTGAGATTAGGAGAAACTTTGAGCGTAGGGGTTGGCTTCCTCTGCTGGACATTTCTCATCCTCCTCTGGCTACCTTGATTAGAGAGTTCTATTCGAACCTCTCTGTCCACTCCTATGATGCTAACACAACTTAGATCCTTGAAAATTACCTTGATCCTAACACAACTTAGATCTAAAATCTAGCTATTAAAACACCCCTTCACTAGAATCAAAGTCTCTCTATCGCTAAGAAAGTGAGGTTCTCTCTCTTCGCTTAGGCAGTTGAAGTGTTTGTCCCTTTTTCAAAAGGAGAGAGTGTGTTCTCTTATGGTAACAATTTTACCTTCAGAGCTTGTGGTTCTTTTTCGAGGTTTTGGGAAATACATGGGTTTTCGACTCTCCTTTCTCTTATCATTTACATACTATGGAAGAGTTGGCAAGTCAGTGGAATAATTTTTCTTTGTCAGAGAAGGAAAAGGCTAGCTATACTTTCTTAAAGGAACAACGCTCCGGGAAATTTATTTTGGCGGCAGAATTCCTTACTCCTCGCTTTCTTAATATGGAAGCTATGGCCCGAACTTTCAAACAATTATGGCGATCAACAATGGGTTTCAAGATTCGTAATCAGAATGAGCACAGGGTCCTTTTTGTGTTTGATAATCTGGGTGATATTAACAGAATCATTCAAAATCAACCATGGAGTTTTGACAAGCACCTGGTGATGCTTCAGAGATACAACTTGAACCATCCGGTTCAAGATTTGGTTTTTTTAAGAACAAAATTCTGGTTTCAAGTTCATGATATTCCAGCACGCTGCTATTTGAAAATGGAGGTGGCTGAGAATATTTGTGAAATAATTGGCAAAGTGCAAAAATCGACGAAAAGAGCTGACGAAGAGGGTGGTTACCTCATGCGAGTTAGTAGAGCTGGATATAACGCAGCCTCTGTGCCGTGGTAGGCTCATCACTTTGGAGAATGGGAAAAAACACTAGGTAAAATTCAAATACAAACAGTTACCAAATTTCTGTTTTTGGTGTGGGTGCTTAAATCACAGCGATAAGAATTGCAAGCTATGGATACAGAGCAAAGGCACACTAACTCCGGAACACCGGCAATTCAACTCCTCCTAGAAGGCAACTCTAGGCCTGGCGCATGAAAAAGCTGTTATTTATGTGCTAGGATTCTATGAGAATTAGCAACCTTGGACAAGAAAAGCATTTCACGCTACAAGAATGGCCTCGGAAGTGATGGGGGAAGAAGCGGTGGATGGCGGATCGGAGATGATTTAGGTGAGTAGGGAAACTGAAGGAGATCGAGCAATTAATGTAACCGTTGGGCACATTACAACAGTTAGTGAGTTGAGGGAGATGTTCCACACGGTTCCAGTCATTCATTCGAATCAGATTTCTTTGCCGAGCCAGCTGCCTCTAGTTGAGTCCCATAATTCAAGGAATCCGTGTATTAATGAGGGTGTAACAGATTTGATGGAGGATTTATTCCCTGTTCAGGTACCAATGGAAAATTTATTTGATATTCAAATAAATGAAATTGATGCTGACCTCAACAGGTTTAATGAGATTCCGTCTATGAAAGGAAAGCCAAATAATGCTCTTAATGAGTGTTTTAATTCAGCCCAAAAATAGAATACTCATCATAATACCAGGAGCACGTGCAAGTCAGTGGAGTCACCCATCAGGAAATTTACTCACATAGATCCGAAAATTTCAAATTTGTAATACACACGCAACCCTACTCTCATGAGCATCAAAAGAAATCAGAAAAAACAAGCACGCACCAGAGGCACGGGTAGTAAGACTATGAGTAAACACTTGGGTGTGAAGAGAGGTTGTATTGATCATTTGGAGTTACCTAAAAAGCGGAGAAGGGTTTCAAAAGATGATGAAAGCTCATAAAATTTAATGGTGGAGGCTGTGCATCAGCCCCGCTAATCGCCATGAGTTGCCTAGTATGGAACTGTCGTGGGCTTGGGAACCCATGTACAGAGAATGAGCTTGCAAATTTGATGCGGGCAAAAATCCCTCTGTCGTGTTTTTAGCCGAAACATGGGCAGATGAAGCTAGGCTAAAAAATGTGTTGAGGAAGATAAGGTATGAGAATATATTCAGTGCCCCAAAAGCAAATAGGGGAGGTGGATTAGTGTTGTTCTGGAGATCGACTATTGATGTAACTATGGAGGGTTCAGGCATAAATTACATCGATGCAATGTTTCAAGAAGAAGATAGAGTAGGAATTGGAGTGATTATCCGAGGTTGCCAAGGAAAGGGCTTGACACAAATATCCGAAATCATCCCTCTCCCCCTAACTGTCGTAGAGATTGAAACTTGGATTGCATCGAAGGCTTTACAGTTTGCTGCTGATTTGAGTTTGAATGATGTCATCCTAGAGGGAGATTAAGAGATTCTTATAAAAGCTTTGAATGAAGATTCGCACTCTTTGGCATCCTCTGGTTTACCTATTCAAGATATTAAATGTTTTGCAAATTTATTTCATTGTATTAGGTTTTCACATGTTCGTAGAGAAGGAAACAGTGTAGCCCGCAACCTAGCTCGACATGCACGACATGTCACTGGCTTTCAAGTGTGGATGGAAGATGTCCTATCGCACACCATTGCTACTTATCAGGCATTTGCCTACTATTTAATAAAGTTCATTGTCTTGATTCTCAAAAAAAAAAAAAAAAAAAAAAAAAATCTAGCTATTAACAATTCAACTTGTTTCTGTTATTAAAAAATATTTTGCTTTAGATGTTGCAACTTATAATTAAGCATATTTAGTATTTAATATTTGGAGTCAAAGAAGAAAGGGAAAAAAGGATAAGAAGATAAAGTCCACTATATATATATTGTTGTGAAATTTTAAAATACTCGCAAGTGCACAAACTATACTAAAGTATTGTTAATTTGACAAGATCAAGGTCGAACCCACAGGTACTTGTATGAACGTAGGAAAATTAATCAAATTTTAACCAAATTAATCCTAATCTAGTTTAATAAAAATTAGTTGTTTTGAAATTATATAGAGCTTAGAAAATAATTAAACTAAGTAAAGATATTATTAATTAACGTAATAAAAAGATGTAAACAATCAAGAGAAAGAAATTAAGGTTTTGGAATCCGCCTTGTAAATTCATATTAGCATATATTCATGATCATTAATTTTTCCTAACCCACTGCAAGATAATCTAGAATTCAATCTTGTTACCATGGAAGATATTCTCATTAAAATCCCTATTTAAAAAATCTAAAGCATGCTATTATTTTCTTCCTAGGTTTAAAATCAAATATCAATTGTATCCGTTGACAAACAAATCACAAAAGATATCAGTTTTAAAATAAAACATTTATAAATCAAGCATTCAATTAATTAAGATAAATCCAAAATATGAGAAAAATATGATTAAACTCATATTAAGTGACAAGTATCAAGATAAGATCGTCTAGGCAAAAGATGATCTTATCCACACCCAAGTCGGGGACGGGAGTAAGCGTAAAATCTTGGCATCATACATCGTCCTTTGAGGTGAGCTAGGCCAGCACTTATTGAAGGTGCAAATAAATGCAATCAGGACAGCTAATAAGCAATGATTGCGCTGGACCAGTTACAAGAGCAGTAATGGCTCAACGGTCACTTGTTACACCTTAAATGGAATCATCATTGTCAACTAATGCCGCGTTCCTCTTAGGAGAAAAACGCTCAGAGTAGCATTAACAGACATAACTGCACCGACCTAAAGCAAACTATAAAAAGGGAAATGGAACTCAGGTAAAGCGACATGAAACATTAGAGAGAATTGTGAGAAACTTCTTTTGAGAATTGATAAGCTAACTTTAGCATCGGAGTATTCTCAGCTGGCATCACACCAGTGAAAACCTCCTTTGCCTTTGTTTTCTTAACAGCAGGTACCGGAGATCGTCCATTGGTATTGACGAGGAGCATACTGACGAGGTCAAGTTTCGGCTTCATCATTAAGAATCCTATCCTAGTCAATTGATATGAAGCAAGTTAAAGAACGATTATTGTGTGAAAAGTAAATCACATAAATACTACTTATAATCTTTAACAAGATTTCATCCTTAACCTTAATTGAAAATTTTGATACTCATATTCATTGAAATAAAACACAAAATTAAAAATATTAAGTATTAAACTAGACAAATAAAATAAAGAAATAGTCACGGTGCTAGCATGGAGAAAAACCTACCGAGGAAGCTCCATATGTGGGTGCCTTTTCTTCTCCTAATGATTTGCTTTACATGTTACAACCCTAGCCTTTTTTTTTTTCTCGTATTTCATAAACTGGCCTAGAGGCTTATTTTAGCTACAAAGTTGGTTATAGCTTTAAATTACAACCTTACTCAATATTTTTTTATTGTAGGTGAAATTTCCTTTATACTTATAAAATTCCTGGAAAATTAAAGATCAGTAGCTATATATGTCATTAATAAATTGTCAAAATTGTAAGTTTTTGTAATTTAAAATTATGCATAAAATATAAGACCAAGACACCAATTAGTTTTTGGTGTAGACGAAAATTGAAATCTAGATCTCTTATTTAACCATCAGTTTTTATTAGTTGAGCTAGCTGGAACTCACATTTGACATATATATTAAGAGCTTAAAGAACATATAATTCAACAGTTAGATTTTTCAAATATATAGTAACGTTTATTTTATTAAGTAAAGTTGTAGTTTTAGGTTTCAACCAATTTTGTAATTAAATTTTTTCTTATAAAAAGAGAGCGGCATGATCCACTATGCTACAATCCTAATACAAGTAGAACAAGGAATTAATTCATATTGCCAAGCCACGTACATGCAAGGGACTCCTTGCTTTACACGTTGACTGTTATTTCTTTTGTGACATGCCTCATTGCTTGATTTTAGGAGTTTATTTCTTTGCAAACTTCATCCTCGTTGGATTGAATCCTGGCCTTCTTATTTTTTTCTTACTTTGTTTTTGGTCTTTTCTTGAATTCATGCTTAGGCTGTATGTTTTACTTTGGGCTGAATCTTTACATCATGCTTCACACCTGGGTCTTAAGTTAGCTTGATACAAGATCACAATCTAGTCTAGACTCCGTATAGATTGCCGGAAAATCTAGCAAAGAACTCAAAGATCTTGCCCAGCAATTGCTCCTCCAATCAGAACAGTTAGAGTCAGAAGAAAAGAACTCTCCTGCCTCTTCAGAAGCATCAGTTAATCGTGCTCCAATTGACCCATTCCAAGATTCTCAAGATCCCTATGATGGTTATAACTTGGATATCGATTAAGCAATTCCAGAACAGCTCCAAGATTCTCCAGAATAGCTCCAGAAGCCCCAGAATAGCTCAAGAACAACATTTGCAACCCAGTTACTATTCAAAACAGTACCCGCACCAGCAAAGTTGCTGACAGACTACTATTCACCCACAGTACCAGAACACTGTGCAGAATCACTATTCAGAAAAGCAAGGGGACAGAACACTGTTCATGAACAGTGACCGTTACTGTTCACTAAACAGTACCCCGACAGAATCATCCAGTTTACTATTTACTTTCGGCTGAAAAGATTTTCACCTAAGAGTAAAAGCAATTCACCCTCCGTGATTCCAGCAATCTCCTGAAAGAATCCAAGGCCTCCTCCAGCTATTTAAGGAGCCCTTTGCTTCTAACTTCAGTATGTCTTCTACCAAGTTTAGCTCTCAGCTCAGAAACCTCCCCTCTCTTTACTATTGTAAACAGATGGCTTTCTCAGTTTGTATTCAAGTTTACACTTGTAACGCTATAGTCTTAGCCTTCACAACTGTAACCTTTTCTTTATGCTTCCGCACTGTAACGGCCTCAGTCGGCCCTTACCCCCCATGTTTGTAACTTACCCCCCTTTTGATATCAGATCAGAAGTTAGGAGATTGGAACATACCTAAAGTACCCACAAACCAGGTCTATAAGTCATCATCGTGGTCCTTGAAAAAGACTTTCAAAACAGACTACCATGTTAGGACTATAGAGCAAGTTTATAGCATTAACAAGGATTATGAAACATGCTATGAGAGTTTGTGGCAATAAGAGGTTGTAGTTAGCTTGTGAGAAGGCATTTGTCCCGTTTGTATACCCTGTTTCAGACCTAAAGGTTAGATCTAGGAATTTGGAGATAAAGGTAATTAGGATATAATTGTTTAATTTAAGTTTTAATTCAGAATGATGAATAGAATGTTTAAAAGGAGTGATTCATCCTCTAGCATTAGATCTTGCAGTACAACCCCCCTTTTGGTATCAGAGCCAAGTTTTGGCCGATAGTAAGTTGTAAGTTACTGTTTATATTTTCAATCAAGTTGGCCAGTTCAACCGCCATAGTTATCCATTATTTTGTGCATTATACATTACTTTGAATATGTTTTCTCCTACAAGTTATATTTTGTTTTACATCTATTTTCTGATAACTCTACCATTCCCATTTATCACTCTCTTCATCTATTATTTCTTCTCAGTCTTTGTTTACTGTAATCTCTTTTGGTGGTAGGCTGAGCCTCCCGTTTAAAATTCTGTCTATTATTCTGATATTATTTGTTTAAGCTAATCAATTGTTTCCCAGTTATCTGCCTTTCCATATCTCTGTTTTTAGCCCAAAGTTTGTTACAGATGTATACTGTTGAGACGAGTAAGTCCAGATCTAAGCCGTCGTGCAACCCAGTCAGACCCAGTGTCTTTCCTGTTCATGCTTGGTTTGCTCGTGTCAGCCGAGAGAGAGGCGTTTTAGGGTGTTAGCGTGTGGAGAGTTTGTGGCAATAAGAGGTTGTAGTTAGCTTGTGAGAAGGCATTTGTCCCGTTTGTATACCCTGTTTCTGACCTAAAGGTTAGATCTAGGAATTTGGAGATAAAGGTAATTAGGATATAATTGTTTAATTTAAGCTTTAATTTAGAATGATGAATAGAATGTTTAAAAGGAGTGATTCATCCTCTAGCATTAGATCTTGCAGTACAACCCCCCTTTTGGCTTCCGCACTATATATATATATATATATGTATGTATTATTCATTTTGAATAGAGAAATGATATGTCCACAACATTTTCATAATATTTTTATAACAAATCTTAAGTGGCAGGTTGTTACTGGTTGTTATTGTTGGGGCAAAAAAATAATCTTAGCATTAGGTTCAAATTTAAACTAATAACAACTAAACACTTATGATTTGTTGTGAAAATATTGTGAAAATGTTTTGGATGTAGCACCTCTTTTTAAAATAACAATCATATTCCTTAAAATAGGGAAGTAGTTTTTCTTCCCTAAAAAGATTGTGATAGTTATTTCTTAATAGATGTAAATCATGTAATAATTTTTAAAAATAATTTATTTTAAAAAATACAAATTTTCTATATAACAATTATTTGCATCTTTAACATGTGTTAAATGAGAATACCAACTGATCTTAACAAACATACAATCAACCAACGCCAACATTATTTGACCTAATTATATGAAAAAACAGTAATTTGAATCCAACTCGAGTTAGCGAACATGTGTCCCCAAGTGGTTTTTGTGCAAATTTGGAAGCAAACTGGGGTCTTTAGGCTGATTTGCACTTTGGGTGCCTAGGAAGTGTCAAAATCAAGCCTTAGAGTACTGAACGGAGGTCTGGTCTCTAGCCTAAGTGTCAATCAACCCTTGAAGATGTGAAAGTACGTGCCTCCCCGTAGATTCGAAGCATGAAGTGTTATTTTTTACCCACTTGCCACAATAGTTGTATTGTATCCCAATTCCATGAGTTGTATATCATAATAATATGTTAAAAGAACTTTCTTAGTTTAAGGTATAATTAGCTGAAGGCCCAAACGTTGCACGAGTTTGGTCATGAATTTATAAAAACATTAAAATAAATTAGACAATATAAAGAGTGAGAGAATTATAGATATAACTGATATTCATTAGAATTGAAAACGCTATATTAGTTGAACAAGCTTTTAATGCTTCTTAGGCTAAATTAGATTCTTTTTTCTTTACAACTCAACTATTTGATATCTCTTATAATATTATTTTTGATCATATCAAGTGAAGGTGGGGGCTGGATATATAATGTCAATATGGAGTCCTTTAATGTTTCTCAAAAGGAAAAAAAAAAAGGAGTCCTTTGATAGTTGCTCGTTTAATTTTGTTTCTAAGGGGGCAAAAGAATTAGCCATTTGTTAGCTAAATGGTTTTTATTTATTTATTTTTTATAGATATAATAAAACTTTAACCTATGAAATTAGTTTTATGATAATTGCTCTTTATTATAAAATAAGATATCAATTGATTTTTTGTGTAAGGGATTCGGACCTCAAAAATTTTTATTTAATGAGAAAAGGTTTTATAAATTGAGTTAACTAGAACCTACTCCCAATGAGTCTTTTGTTGTAAGAAATTTGAGCAATTAATTTTCTTAAGCTATTTGCAATCAAATAGGAATGCCCGAGAATTTAAGAGAACCTAACACAACTTAGATGTAATATCTAGCCATTAGCAATTCTACTTGTTTATGTTATTAAAAAGTATGCTTTACCTGTTGCATCTCATAACTAAGCATCTTTACTTTTTAATATTTGGAGTCAAAGAAGAAAAGGAAAAAAAGATAAGAAGATAAAGTACTCAAAACACACACACACACACCCATATATATATATATATATATATATTATTCACTTGGAATAAAAATTCTTTAAAATAGGGAGATAGTTATTCATCCCTAAAAGGATCGTAATAGTTATTCCTTACTAGACGTAATAACTTTTAAAAGTAATATATTTTCATAAATACAAATATTCCATATACATATAACAATTACTTGCATATTTAACGTGTGTTAAATGAGACTACCAACTAATCTTAACAAATATTTGCCATTCTGTGTTTACATTTTGCTAAAATTTGAGTAGGTAAGCTCTTAAGAGCATTAGTATCCAGTGTGATAAATGCTAAACGCAAAAAACCCACCTATGTCAGATGTTTCAAATCTAAAAAAATTTAGCATTAAGTTACAGTGATGTTCTAGATTTGATGGTACAGACATATGGTCTAAATTATTTATTATTTTTTATTCATCTCTCTCTCTCTCACTCTTTACCTTTGTCTTCTCTCTCTCTCTTCTCTCCCTTATAACCCATCACCATAGCAACAACGATCATAGACCCACCTTCAACAACACCTCCACCTATCGCCATCAATCATAGCAAACAAAACCATTGGTGAAACCCACCTAGCATCGCCTTCAACCACCAAACACCAATCACCAGCCAAACCATTGATTATGGCAAACAAAATCACCAACCAAACCCATAGAAACCTAATCCATCACCAGCTAAACCCACCTTCAAACTCGTACCGCCAATCACTAGCTAAACCCACAAAGCCAAACCCATCCACCACCATCAACGAACCGAGGAGAGAGGCAATCTTAGCTGTTCATCACCATAGCTAACCCAAAAATCTAGCTAATCATTCACCATCTCCTAATTGTGAACCCACAACCTGATTTCAACTCTAAGAAAGAGACGAGAAAGTGAGAGAAAGGAGAGAGGCTAGAGATTGAGAGAGAGGAGTGGCTTTAGCTCATGGGATGTAGAAGAGTTTTGTGTTTTCGCTGTTATGCATGAGAGAGAGTGAGAGAGAGACCTGGAGAGGACGAGAGAGAAAGATAGACCGAAATGAAAAAAAAAAAAAAAAAAAAACTAAAAATATATATAAGAGATGTGATGTAGAGTGACTTGTAAAATGGTGAGTTATAGAAGATAAAGTAACTTTTTGATGTGTCAAATATTAAATTTTTTAGAAAAACTTATACTAGTGTTTTAAAGCACCAACTAAAAGTTGAGTTGCAAGAGCATTAACATTTAGAAAGTACAACATATCATAAATTGAAAATTTGAAGAAAAAAAAAGTATGGATACAATTTTGTTTTCTATTTACTTTTTGTAGACTTCAAAGAAAGACATGAGTTGAGCATCATCCTAAGCTAATTTACAACAACTAGAATTTAGATTATTTCAATTATAGTTAATGTTTACAATTAGGCTTTAATAAGATATTTACTATCAACTAATAAGATTAAGACAACTCATTAAAATAGAATAATAATAGGATAAAATTTAGTTATAAAATTAGTTGTAGCCATTAGCCTAAGGCTACAACCTTATTCAATATTTTTTATTGGTTTTGACAAATCCACCATTGGATTACATCTTCTTCTTATATTCTCTATGCTTGCAAAATTTATTGAAAATTAAATATCAATAGCTATGTTATCAATAAATTGTTTAATTGCAAGTTTTGTGGTTTAAAATTATGTATAAAATATAAGTTTATAAATCATATAGTAAATAATATCTGATTAACATAAAATTTGACGTGTGTATTAAAAGCATAAAGAACATACAATTCAATGATTAGATTTTGAAAATATGTAGTAATGTTTATTTTATTGAGTAAGGTTGTCGCCTTAGGCTACAACCAATTTTATAGTTAAACTTTTTCCATAATAATATTTTGCAATCAACTAATAAGATTAAGACAACTCATTAAAACAGAATAATAATATTTTAATTCACTTAGTTTAACTTTCTACAACTTTTAATTTAACTTGAGATATATTGTTTGAAAATATATATATATATATATATATATATATATTTATATATATGTTATGGCCAGAGGAAACCTTTGAGCTTGAAAACGAAATTTACGAAACATAATTTTTTTAGTTAATTTTTTAGACGATGGCCTAAAATATCAAAATAAGGTATTGTTTGATAACGTTATTTAAACAACAAAAACTGTTGTTTAAATTTCACAATACGTATTTTCACATTTTTTCACTCACATATATTTCTATAAAACTTAAGCAATGTTATTAAAATTTTTTTACCAAACAGTCCTAAAATTTCAAGAAAGCAATGGCAAATGACCGGTTAAAGTATGGACCGACATTGGCATGTATTGTCTCATCTTGCTCGTGTGAGTCTAGTCGACAGAAGTACTGATATAAGCATGTGGCTAAGGATCAAGAAAGCTTGAAAATCTGTGGCTAAGATGATATATATATATATATATATATATATATTCTTTTTTTGAGAAAAACTGTGGCTATGATGATATAAGTATGTGGCAAAGGTCCTAACAAGGATCAAGTAAGCTTGAAAATCTGTGGCTAAGGTGTGATGGGCAGGCAACCGCATGTGCTAGTCATACCATTACCCTTCCAGGGTCATGTTGCCCCTCTAATGAAGTTGTCACACAAGATTGTTGATCATGGGATCAAGGTCACATTTGTTAACACTGAATTCATACATGCAAAAGTCACAGCTTCAATGGCAGTGAAGGGTGAAGAGAAGAACCCAATAAGGCTAGTCTCAATCCCAGATGGACTAGAACCTGGGGATGATCGGAATGATGCTCTTAAGCTGACACAAAGTATGCTGAAAGTTATGTCAGTCCATTTGAAGGACTTGATTGAGAAAATTAATCAGTCAAATGATGATGATCAGATCAGCTGTATCATTGCTGACACAACAGTTGGGTGGGCACTAGAAGTTGCTGAGAGGATGGGAATTAAAAGGGCTCCACTTTTTCCTGCTGGACCAGGAACCTTGGCCTTTCAACTTCGTATCACAAAGTTTATTGAGGACGGAATAATAGATATTAAAGGTAAAATCTAGCTCACTTGTTTCTGAGTTTCTGTTATTAAAATAAGTTTACATGTGGATATTATTAAACTATTGATTAAATTCAACATTACTTCATAGGACAATCAATAAGTTATCATGGTATCAAAATTGATCGTCTTAAGTTCGAACCTTTTCATGATCTACTTCCCATTTAAAGTTAAAAATTCAACATACTAGGTTTCACTTAGTAAAAGGGATTTTGAACCCACATTTGAAGGGAAATGTTATGATTATGATTAAATAATTGAATTCATAATTACCATTCTATTTAAGCTTGGCAAAACTATAATATTAATTTCTGAAGTTTACCTACTGAACACTAGTAGTTTCTCAGGTTTAAAGTGAGTGCAATTAGTCCCTTGAGTTTCAAAAAATAGTGCAATTAATCCTTCTGTTAATAGTGTTAATTAGTTTCAATACCTACATGGCTAACAGAATTATGATGTAACAAATTTTAATTGATGTGAAATTAAATTTAATATTAAAAAATTAACATAAAATCTGACTCATTTAAAAAAAAAAAAAAAAAAAAAAAAAAACCATCCACACATTAGAGAACTAAACCCATTTCAGGTGAACTGTTAAGAAATGGGTATTCACAATTGATGAGCAAGTCTTGCACCGGTGCCTTTGTTCTGTGAGGCTCAAACTTAATGAAATTAAATGCTTTGAATCGATCAATACGTTTGATTGGGAAATTAACAAAAGAATGAAATGAATCAGAGAAAAAAAAAAGATTATATTAATATCTTGGTTTAATGATAAATAATACAATCATTAAAAGTGAACGTCATAAGTTAAAATTTCGTAATAAAAAAGAAAAAAAAAAAAAGTGTTTGAATGGAATCAAAGAGAAGTGGGTGTAGGTTACAAAGGACAAACAAAATAATGTCTTCTATTTTCCACGAAGGTGCTGTACAATACTCGTCTTTTCCTGACAACCCACAATGGACCTTTATGCCCAAAATTTTATTAGTAGAAATCTATGCACCGAATTTTAATTCAAATATATCATTATAAAAGAAAAACAATTTCTTTTTTTCTTTTTTGAGTTTTAACCCATGATTATTAAGTAGGAAAGGTATAAGTGAACTAAAAATTAGGAACATAATGAACACATTTAAATCCTATTCTCTCTCTTCGAATCACAAAATTTCAAATTGGGTTGGGTTCTGCATAGATGGGTTTTTTTTTAGAGATTCAGATTTTGTGTTTTATTTTTTAATGTTAAATTTAATGCCACGTCATAGTTCCATTAGCTATGTAGATTTTGAAACTAACATACTTAACAAAAGGAGTAATTGTGCTTTGTTTTGAAACTTGAAGAACTAATTGCGCTTATTTCAAATTTGAGAAACCAATAGTATTTTTTAGTCAAATTTTAGGGATCAATAGTGTAGTTTTACCTTTAACCATTTAGGACAATTGCTAATTTATAGATACTCATAAGTCATAATCAAGTATCTTCTTTCATTTTAAAAACCATCTTCATTCTTCAGTATAGAATCAGATAGGAAAGGGAAAAAGGATTAGAACATAAATTTAAAATACAAAACTACAAAGTGATAATATATGATCCGGTACTTGTTTGATATTTTGATAAGAAATAATTTGAACGACTTTGTAGGAAATCCAATAATAAACAACTTGATATGGTTGTCAAAGGAAATCCCAGCGTGGAGTAGCACTGAGTTGCCTTGGAGCTGTCCAGGAGACTCAAAGATGCAAAACGCTTTATTTGAATATTGTACTTTCAGAGTGAACCATTTCAAACTATGCAACTGGCTTCTCTGCAACTCATTCTATGAACTTGACCCACCAGCCTGCGATTTAATTCCTGGGATTATACCTGTTGGCCCATTACTTTTGGGCAATCAATTGGGCAGCCATGCCGGAAGCTTTTGGCCTCAAGATTCAACTTGTCTAACTTGGCTTGATAAACAACCTGTGGGTTCAGTCATTTATGTTGCCTTTGGCAGCTTAACGACCTTCAGCCAGCAACAGTTTGATGAACTAGCACTTGGTCTTGAACTCATAAGCCAGCCATTTTTGTGGGTTGTCCGATCAGACATAACAGATGGACCACTTGCTGAGTTCTTGCATGTGTTTAGAACAAGAATAAATGATCTTGGAATGATTGTTGAATGGGCACCTCAAGAGAAGGTATAAGTCATTGTGGATGGAATTCAACCTTGGAGGGTATAAGTATGGGAGTCCCATTTCTTTGTTGGCCTTACTTTGCAGATCAATTTCATAATAAGAGTTACATATGTGATGCTTGGAAGATTGGTTTAGGGTTGATCCAGATGAAAATGGGTTCATCACGAGGCATGAAATCAAAACAAAAATAGAAACACTGCTCTCTAATTATGTTATAAAAACAAAGGCACTGAAGCTAAAGGAAATGGCCAAAAAGAGTGTAACTGAAGTTGGATCCTCTTTTAACAATTTCGAAAGCTTTATTGAACAAATAAAGCATTAAGGATGTTATAAAGTGTTACTGTTATATTGTTTCTAAGTGTGTCCAAGCATGTCCTTATTGAAATATTATTTTGAATCGTGTTCCTAAAAAATGAAGCTTTACATTGAAAGAGATAGTGTGCGTGTTCACCAACCTATGTAAGGATTTGAATTTCCTTAAATGGATTGCAAAGTTAGCATCATTAGTTGTGTGTGTGTGTGTGTGTGTGTGAAGGAGTTAGCATCATTAGTTGAACAAGCTTTTAATGCTTCTTATGCTAAATTAGCTTCTTTTTTCTTTATGGCTAGAGTCATATAACTCAACTATTCGATATCTTTTATAATATTATTTTTGCTCATATCAAGTGAGGGCAGGGGCGGGATATATAATGTCAATATGGAGACTTTTGATGGTTGGTCGTTTAATTTTGTTTCGAAAAGGGCAAACGAATTTGCCAGTTGTTAGCTAAATGGATTTTATTTGTTTATTTTTTTATAGACACATTAAAATTTTAACTTATGACATTAGTTTTATGATAATTGCTCTTTATTATTAGATCATGACATCAATTGGTTTTTTGTATAGAGGATTCGAACCTTAAATTTTTTATTTGATTACAAAAGATTTTACAAATTAAGTTAATTGGAACCCACCCTTAATGGCTCTTTTGTTGTAAGAAATTTGGGCAATTAATTTTCTTATGCTATTTGCAACCAAATAGGAATGCCCAAGAATTTAAGAGAATTCTGCGATGCTTGAAAATTTCCTTGAACCTAACCCGACTTAGATGTAATATCTAGTTATTAATGATTGAACTTGTTTCTGTTATTAAAAATATTTTGCTTTTACCTGTTGCATCTCATTATTAAGCATCTTTAGTATTTAAAATTTGGAGTAAAAGAAGAAAAGGAAAAAAGGATAAGAAGATAAAGCCGTACACACACACACGTTATTCATTTGGAATAACAATTCCTTAAAACAGGGGAATAGTTATTCATCCCTAAAGGACCGTAATAGTTATTCTGTATTAGATATAATAACTTTTTAAAATAATATATTTTCATAAATACAAATATTCCATGTGCACGTAACAATTATTTGCATCTTTAACTTGGTTTAAATGAGACTACCAACTAATCTTAATAAATATTTGGCATTCTGTGTTTACGTTTTGCTAAATTGGGCAGAACTAAATAATTTTTGAGTAGGTAAGCTCTTAAGAGCATTAGCATCAAGTGTGATAAATGCTAAACACAATAAACCTACCAACATCAGATGTTTCAAACATCAAAAAATTTAGCATTAAGCTATAGTGATGTCCTAGATTTGATGGTACGGACATATGGTCTAAAATTTTTATTATTTTTATTCATCTCTCTCTCTCTCTCTCTCTCTCTCTCTCTCTCTCTCTCTCTCTCTCTCTCTCGTAACCCATCACCACAGCAACAACGATCATAGACCCACCTTCAACAACACCTCCGCCAATCACCATCGATCACAGCAAACAAAACAATTGGTGAAACCCACCTAGCACCCCCTTCAACCACTAAACCCCAATCACCAGCCAAACCCACTGATCACAGCAAACAAAATCACCAGCAAAACCCACAGAACCAAACCCATCGATCACCTGCTAAACCCACCTCCAATCTCGCACCTCCAAGCACCAGCTAAACCCACAAAGCCAAACCCATCCACCACCATCAACGAACCCTGGAGAGAGGTGATCTTGTTCATCACCATAGCAAACCTAAAAATCTAGCTGATCATTCACTGTCTCCCAACTGTGAACCCACAGCCCGATTTCAATTCAAAGAGAGAAACGAGAAAGTGAGAGAAAGGAGAAAGGCTAAAGACTGAGAGAGAGGAGTGGTTTAGCTAATGGGATGTAGAAGAGTTTTGTGTTTTCGCTGCTATGTATGAGAGAGAGAGAGAGAGAGAGAGAGAGAGAGAAATAAAAAAATAAATAGAAGTAAAAAATAATTGAAACAAAAAATAGATGTAACGTAGAGTGACTTGTAAAATGATATGTTATAGTTGATAAAGTAATTTTTTTGATGTGTTAAATGTTAAATTTTTAAGAAAAACTGATATTAGTGCTCTAAAGCACCAACTAAAAGTTGAGTTGACATTTAGAAAATACAACGTATTTGAAAATTTGAGAAAGAAAAAGTGAATACATAATTAGTGAAGTGAGTACATAATTAGTGACATATTCTTGTTTAATTTTGATTAAAAAAAAAATTTGAGTAGGCAACTTGATCTGGTTGTCAAAGGAAATCCCAGCATGGAGTAGCACCGAGTTGCCTTGGAGCTTTTCAGGAGACTCAAAGATGCAAAACATTATTTTTGAATATTATTCTTTGAGAGTGAACCATTATGTGAAACAATGCAACTGGCTTCTCTGCAACTCATTTCACAAACTTGACTCACCAGCCTGCGATTTAATTCCTGGGATCATACTTGTTGGCCTATTACTTTTGGGCAATCAATTGAGCAATTATGTTGGAAGCTTTTGGCCTTAGAATTCAACTTGTCTAAGCTGACTCACCAGCCTGCGATTTAATTCCTGGGATCATACTTGTTGGCCTATTACTTTTGGGCAATCAATTGAGCAATTATGTTGGAAGCTTTTGGCCTCAGAATTCAACTTGTCTAAGCTGGCTAGATAAACAACCTGTGGGTTCAGTCATTTATATTACTTTTGGCAGCTTAGCAACCTTCAGCCAGCAACAGTTTGATGAACTAGCACTTGGTCTTGAACTCAGACAAGCCATTTTTGTGGGTTGTCCGATCAGACATAACAGATGGAGCACTTGCTAAATTCTTGCTTGTGTTTAGAATAAGACTAAATGATCATTGAATGATTGTTGAATGGGCACCTCAAGAGAAGGTGTTAGACCATCCTTCTATAGTATGTTTTCTAAGCCATTGTGGATGAAATTCAACCTTGGAGGGTATAAGCATGGGAGTCTAATTTCTATGTTGGCCTTTCTTTACAGACCAATTCCATAATAGGAGTTACATATGTGATGTTTGGAAGATTGGTTTAGGGTTGACCCCAAATAAAAATGGGCTCATCACGAGGCTTGAAATCAAAACAAAATAGAAACATCGCTCTCTGATGATGGTATAAAAAGAAATGCACTGAAGCTAAAGAAAATGGCCAAAACGGGTGTAACTGAAGGTGGATCCTCCTTAATGGCCAACCTGTGGGTAACATTAAACCTACAAGGGGCCTTAGATAGGGCGACCCTTTATCACCCTACTTGTTCCTCCTTTGTGCTATGGGTTTACAGGGACTTATCAAAAAGGCTGAAACTAATGGTGACATCAGAGGAGTATCTATTTGCAGAAATGGCCCACGGGTATCTCATTTATTTTTTGCAGATGACAGTGTACTCTTTTGTCGGGCTAAAGTGGAGGAATGTCAGAGGGTCCTTGATTTACTCTTAGTCTATGAAAAAGGCTCCGAGCAGAAAATTAATAGAGAAAAAACAAACATTTTCTTCAGTACAAACACCCATCAAGACATGCAGAATTAGATTCAACAACTTTTAGGAGTACCAGCTATTCGGCAGTATGAAAAATATCTGGGTTTGCCAGCATTGGTGGGGCATGCTAAAAAACAAAGCTTTGTCTACATCAGAGAAACAGTTTGGAGAAAATTACAAGGTTGGAAGGAGAAGCTTCTTTCACAGGCTGGTAGAGAGGTGCTTATCAAAGTGGTCATTCAGGCAATTCCTACCTACACTATGAGTTGTTTCAAGCTCCCTAAAGGTCTGATCAAGGAACTAGAAACTCTCATTCGAAAATTCTAGTGGGGGTACAGAGAAGATAGTAAAAAAGTACATTGGGTTAAGTGGGAGAGGTTGTGTGAAGATAAGGAGAAGGGAGGGATGGGATTTAAAGACATTGAAAAATTTAATGATTCTTTGCTGGCCAAGCAGGTTTGGCGTACGATTAATAATCCAGATTCTTTATGCCATAGAGTGTTCAAAGCTCGATTTTTTCCGGATTGTTTAATCTTTGAAGCTAAGGATTCTACTTTGGGGTCCTATGCATGGAAGAGCATTATAAGTGCTAGGGATGTGATTCGGGAAGGGATGGTTTGGAGGATTGGGAATGGGCAATCTGTAAGAATAAGGGAGGATAAGTGGCTGCCGGTTCAATCCAACAGGTCAGTCATCTCATCTCTTCCTTCAGTTGCACCAGAAACTAAGGTGAGCTCCCTAATCAATCCGGAGTTGAGAGGGTGGAATTCGTCCTTGGTGAATCAGCTTTTCCTACCCTATAAAGCCTCTGTTATTTGCGGCATGCCCCTGAGCATAAGACTTCCTCTTGACAAAATCATATGGGGCCTCACTCCTTCTGGTATGTTCACAACAAAGAGTGCATACAAGCTTCTTGTTTCTTGTAATTCTACTAACCTTGCAGGTACATCATCATCTGAGAATCAAAGGTTGTTCTGGAGAAGTTTATGGCAGCTTAGAGTGCCAAACAAGCTCAAGCACTTTTCCTGGCGTGCGTGCAATGATGCCTTGCCCACAATGACCAACTTGGTTATGAGACATATTGCCACCACAGAGGTTTGCAGCGCCTGTCAAGCTCAGCCCGAGGACACCCTCCACGCTCTATGGTCTTGCACGAAACTTGAACCAGTCTGAAGCTCATATTCTTGGTCCCTGCCCTCAGCCAATGCCCATGCTTTAAGCTTTCAAGAACTTCTTCACTGATACATGTAGGTCAAGGAAGATTACAGAGTCAAGATCTTCGTCATCATTGCCTGGATGCTGTGGAACCGACGCAATGCTCTGAGACTCAACCTTCAAGTCCAGCCTCTCAACCGTATCAGCTCTTTGGCCGGAAGTTACCTTCAAGAATTCTTGGACGTCCAAGACCAGACACCAACTGCTACGGACCCTTCTCTGCCTCAGCAATGGCAGCCACCTGATGAAAATAAGTTCAAAGTTAATTTTGATGCTGTGGTCTTCAAGTCTTGTAACCAAGCAAGGCTAGGTGTGATTGTCCGGGACTGGCGTGGTGAGGCTATTGGACCATTATCCATGTTAGTTCCTGCTGCTCAAACAGTTGTGGAGTTAGAAGCCTTTGCTTGTCGCCGAGCGGTGCTGTTTGCGGTGGAGCTAGGCCTTCAAGATGTTGTCTTTGAGGGTGACTCCCTCCAGGTGATCCAAGCTCTTAATCTGGACAGCACAGATCACTTGACTTATGGCCACATTCTCGAGGATATCTGAACTCAAGTTGCTGCTCTTTCTTCTGTTGAATTTATTTTTAATACTAGGCACTGCAACGTTGTAGCAGATGCACTAGCCAAAAAAGCCAAGAATTGTAGGGAGACTCGGGTATGGACTGATTTCATGCCTGAGGACATTGCTTCTCTTGTAATCTTTGACATTCATTGAGTTGTTTTTCTTGTGGAATAAAAGCCCAGGCTACTGATAGTCTGGTTTCTCAAAAAAATAAAGTGTTACTGTTATATTGTTTCTAAGTGTGTCCAAGTATGTCCTTATTAAGATATTATTTTGATTTGTGTTCTTAAAAATGAAGCTTTAGACCTAAAGAAATATTGTGCGTGTGCACCAACCTATGTAAGGATTTGAATTTCCTTAATGGATTGCAAAGTTAGCATAATTAGTTGAACAAGCTTTTAGTGCTGCTTCTTAGGCTAAACTAGCTTCTTTTTCTTTATGCCAAAAGATTTGTAACTTAATTATTCAATATCTCTTGTAATATTATTTTTTCTCATATCAAGTGAGGATAGGGGGTGAGATATATAATAATGTCAATATAGAGTCTTTTGACAGTTGGTCAGTTAATTTTGTTTCTACACGGGCCGACCAATTAGCCATTTGTTAGCTAAATGGTTTTTATTTATTTTTATATATAGATATGATAGAATTATAATATAGACATCTGCTTCATGATGATTACATTTTATTATAAGACCAAGATATTAATTGATTTTTGGTATAGGGGGTTTGAATCCTAAATTTTTTATTTGATGACAAAAGACTTTACAATTTGAGTTAACTAAAACCCACTCTCAATGTGTCTTTTGTTGTAATAAATTTGGGCAATTAATTTTCTGGTCTCTAGCCTAAGTGTCAATTAACCCTTGAAGATGTGAAAGTGCCTCCCTATAGTTTTGAGGAATGAAGTGTTATTTTTTACCCACTAGCGACAATAGTTCTATTGTATCCCAATTCCATGAGTTGTATATCATAATAATATGTTAAAAAACACTTTCCTAGTTTAAGGTATAATTAGTTGAAGGCCCAAACGTTGCACGAGTTTGGTCATGAATTTATAAATTTATTTATAGAAACATTAAAATAAATTAGATAATATAAAGAGTGAGAGAATTATAGATATAACTGATATTCATTATAATTTAAATTCTATTTATTAGGAGTTATTATAAAACGCTATACCTACAATCCCAATCTAATCCAATAAGTACTAGTTAGGGTTTTGTTATTAGGATTGTGTTTAGTATAAATTTACATGCATTTTCTATTTCATAAAAATGTTGTGATAGTAGATAATTGCATGATATAAAACGACATTGAGAACAATCTATTTTGAGTGTTAAGGAAAAAAAATTATTAATAAAATATTTAATTTAAAAGCTGAAGCATTATATTTATTGTTGCTATGTTTATGTTGATTATCAACAATGTAGCATTTTGGTCCATTTAGTCTAGTTCAGTCCACTTTGGTCCTTGTTTTCTTCTTAAATCAGTGGCGGTGGTGTTCAATATACATGGATGAAAGACACATGTACCACCACGTCGACCACTAAGCCCAAAACCACTACTTCCTTGTAATGGATAAACGGTTTTGTAAGTGGTTTTGCTGACTCTTTAGAAACCTAGCCCTCTAGCTATTATCATACACACCCTACAAAAATAATAACATTAAAAATATGGCTATTGAACTGATTTGTTTATTACATTTTTTTTATTAGTTTGGGAACTTTGGGTTCCATTTGGAGGCCCAAAATAAGCCCTTTTTTTTTTTTTTTTTTCCTTTTTGGTATAGGATCTTTAGTATGCTGCAATCTTGGTTGTAGCAAATCCTACATAATGGTGATGTGTCAAGCCATTCAATAGACACTTGTCTAGAATTTGTCTTTAAAATGTGGTGAGATTTGTACAATATGTCAAGTTATTTTTGTGGGTTCCATGTTTACTTTATTAAATTTGATCTCCACCGTTGATTTTCTTTGAAACAAAATAAATACTGATGATGCCAAAAATCGTCAATAAGCTGCACAGTCCTTACGTTCTCTAGACCAAACCTACACAATAACAAAGAAGAAGAAGGCCTTGCATAGAGTAGCGGTTTGATACCGGCCAAATACCCTCTGAAGGTTAAGTTAGAGAATATTCACAACTCTAGAGTGCTAGAACTAGGGGAAATTATGCGTACCTTGTTTTCTGAGGGTTTGAGGGTTTTTATAGTATATGTACGGCACCGAGACCCTAGGCCCATACAGACCCCGGGCCCTGCCCAATTGTACAGTGCGGTGATCCCAGGCCCATACAGGCCCTGGGCCTTGTCCCGTACTGGCTTTGGCCACAGGCCCAGCCGAAAGGTCCAGTCGTCCTACGCCATTCCCGGGGATTCATAAATAACAAACAGGTGTAGGGTATTAAGTTCCAAGGTGGGCTCGGTCAAACGTTCCCGGTCATGAACATGAGTCATTCCCGGGAAAATGTGGTATGTACGGGAGACGGTGCTGCCGAGCATTATCGGTCCAGATGGAATCAAGTTCCAAGATCATAAATGCAGCACCGCCCTCTCACCTAAACATCCACTTAAATCAAATGATATTGGACCTTCAATGGCACAAACGGTGGCTGTAATCATGATCTTCCCACTAACCTTGGCTATAAATAGAAGAAAGATGGGAGAAGAAAGGGGATTTTTGGGAGAGAAAAGAGTGAAAGAGTGAACATCAAACTGGGCGTTGCTTTGAGTCTCTGCCGAGAACGACCCATAGTAGGAAATCTTCAAGCCCACTACAAATAGATTGTGAGCCCATAATAATCCAAGGCCCATAGGCCTCGTACTTGGTTCTTACAATTGGCGCCCACCGTGGGGCTCTCCTACAAAGCTGTAGTTCGACTGGGACTCAAACGACGAGGATGTCTGAGGAGCGTGCACCAAGCGGCTCCATGGGATCTTCTCGGGGGTCAACATGGAGGGAGAGAAGGCAAAAAAGGCGGGAAGATAGGGAGCACTCAAGAAGGGAGGAAGGGTCCGGACAAGGAGAAGGATCGGCTCAGACACACTGGACGGTTTCGGACGTCTCGGCGCATCGGCGGCATGACGAAAGGGACCGAGAGCTGGAACGGTTACGCAGACTGGTAATGGACCTAGAGCTGGAAGCAAGGGTTCGGCGAGATGAAAGGAATCGCAACTCCCAGCAAAGGAGAAGCCAGGGTGAGGCCTCCAGCCGGTCTAATACGCATCGGTCCCGAGACCGGTCGCGCTCCCAAGAGTCGCAACGGCAATCACGGGAACCACGCAATCGACGGAACCGCTCACGGTCGCACGGTTATGATCACCAAGGATCAGAATCACCGGAAGAACGTCTACACCACAATGCCTCCATGGACGCAATGAGCCGGGCTCTACGGATGGCTGCCCGGTCACCGTTTTCCGATGAAATTGAACGGGCCCCTATGCCGAGCAGATTCACACGACCACCATTCAATTCGTATGAGGGAAGGACAGACCCTGTGGAGCATGTTAGCCATTACATCCACATGATGTCTTTGCATGCGCACAACGATGCATTAATGTGTAAGGTTTTTCCCTCTAGTCTCGGTTCCACGGCACTAAGATGGTTCAATGGTTTGCGGAAGGGCTCCATACACAGCTTTGCCGAGCTGATTCAGGAATTCGGCAGCAGGTTCGTGACATGTAGCCGGGTGCAACAGCCGGTTGACGCACTACTTTCCATGAAGATGAGGATTGGGGAAACCCTTCGGAGTTATGCCAGCCGATACTGGGAACTCTATAACGAGATTGGTGGAGGAAATGAGAAAATTGCGGCAAGCACCTTCAGAATGGGGCTCCCTGAGGATTCTGAATTACGGGAGTCACTGACGAGAAGACCCCCCGAGGACATGAGGCAACTGATGAGACGCATAGAGGAGTACAAACGCCTGGAAGATGACCGGTTGCAAAGCAGGGGGAAAGCTCCGTTAGTGGGGAGATCTCGGCAAAACGTTTTGCCGGCAAAACCGAAACGAGACTTCAGAATGCAGGGACCAGAGGGGCAGATCGACGGGGTCAATGTGGTGTTTAAAGAGCCAGTTCACAAGATCCTGGAACGGATCAAAGACGAGCCATTCTTCAGGTGGCCGAACAAAATGGGGGGCGACCCATCTCGGAGGAACCAAAACTTATACTGCACCTATCACAGAGACAAGGGGCACACGACTGAACAGTGCCGGGTATTAAAAGATCATCTCGGACAGCTAGCAAGGGCCGGGTACTTAAAAGAGTTTGTAACAGATTCCGTTAACCGAGAAACCGGGCAGGGATCCCAACAGAAAAGGAATCCCCTTCCACCACCCCTGGGGGTAATCGAAGTCATCCATGCCGCACCAAGAAGGGCAGCAGCGGCTAAAAGGATACTGACAGTAGCCTGCGCGGAAGGAGAATCATCCAAAAAGAAGAAAAAAGGTGGACGGCCGACCATCTCGTTCGGAGAAAATGATTTCGAGGGGACGGTCCAACCCCACGACGATGCTTTGGTGGTGACAGCCCGGATAGGCGGATTCCTGGTGAAGAGGGTGATGATTGATCAAGGAAGCGGAGCCGACGTCATGTACCCGGATCTCTTTGAAGGGCTAGGGTTAAAGACCCAGGATTTGGCGAAGTATGACACGCCGTTGGTCTCGTTTGATGGGAGGGTTGTAATTCCCGAGGGGCAGATCTCTCTCCCAGTGAACATGGAAAGCAAGACAGTTATAGTTACATTTATAGTGGTCCGATCATTCGCACCATACACCGCAATCCTGGGAAGGCCGTGGATTCACGCAATGGGGGCTGTCCCGTCCACCCTTCACGTAAAAATGAAATTTCCAACCGAGAATGGAGTTGCCGTGGTAAGGGGGAATCAGCAGGTGGCAAGGCAGTGCCTAGTCGCCGCGGTCCGGTGGGAGAACGAACAGCTCGGTCGAACTGAGGAGAACGAGAAAGAAAATTCATAGCAATTACAGAAACCCCAGGGGGAAGCTGGGGCGGACGTTGCCGAGGAGGTGCTGAAGGTAAGGATTCTCCCAGATGCTGACAAGTATTTCCAGATAGGTACAAGCATGAACGACCGGGAAAGGGTAGATATGTTGCTGTTCTTATTGCAAAACGTGGACGTTTTTGCGTGGAGCCCGTATGAAGTGCCCGGCGTAGATCCCGAGTTCATTGTCCACAGACTCAACGTGGATCCGTTATTCCCCCCAAAGAAGCAGAAACCGAGAAGAGCGTCGAGGGAACACGTCGAGGCAGTAAACCTGGAGGTACAGCGGCTGAAGGATGCCGGAGCCATAAAGGAGATATTCTTCCCGAAGTGGTTGGCAAACACTGTCGTGGTAAAGAAGAAGAACGGGAAATGGAGAGTTTGTGTGGATTTCACAGACTTGAACAAAGCATGTCCCAAGGACCCATTCCCGATGCCCAAGATTGACCAGCTAGTAGATGCAACGTACGGGCATCCGAGGATGAGCTTCCTGGATGCCTTCCAGGGCTACCACCAAATTGCCTTGGCACCCGAAGACCGAGAAAAGACTGCATTTATCTCCCCGAATGCGAATTATCACTACGAGGTCATGCCGTTCGGACTAAAGAACGCCGGGGCTACGTATCAGAGAATGATGACGAGAATGTTCCGAGAAAAAATTGGATGCACGGTTGAAGTTTATATCGATGATATGGTGGTGAAAAGCAGAATTGAGTCGCAGCACACCGAAGATCTCCGGGGAGTGTTTGAGATACTACGTCGGTATAAATTGCGCTTGAATGCCGAAAAGTGCACTTTCGGAGTGGGGGCTGGTAAGTTCCTGGGGTATCTGATCTCTACTCGGGGTATAGAAGCCAACCCCGACCAGATAGAAGCCGTGAACCGCCTCAAACCACCAAGCAATCCCAAAGAGGTGCAAGTGCTCACTGGAATGCTAGCGGCCCTGAACAGATTCATCTCCAAGTCTGCCGACCGTTGCCGGCCTTTTTATCAGCTTCTGAAAAAGTGGAAGGGGTTTCTATGGGACGAGAGCTGCGATGAAGCCTTTCGAGGGCTAAAGGAATATTTGGCAAATGCGCCGAGGTTGACGGCCCCGGATCCCGGAGAGGATCTGTTTATGTACCTCGCTGTCACCGACCATGCGGTAAGTGCTGTGTTGCTGAGGGACCGGGGAGTGCAGATGCCGGTGTATTACGTGAGCAAAACCTTGGTCGATGCCGAGACAAGGTACCTGCCTCTCGAGAAGTTAGTTTTGGCTCTGGTGCACGCCACGAGAAAGTTGCCACATTACTTCCAGGCACACACAGTGTTCGTCCTCACCGAGTATCCATTGCAGTCACTATTGAAGAGATCAGACTTCACAGGGCGGATTGCCAAGTGGGGGACTCGGTTGGGATCGTTTGACATAAGATACCGGCCTAGAAGCTCGGTGAAGGGACAGGTTCTGGCTGACTTCATCGCAGAGTTTACACCCAAGGATGAAGGCAAAATAATCTGTAGTACGGAGATTCGCCCATGGAGGTTATTTGTGGACGGTGCATCGAATGCTATGGGGGCCGGGGCTGGTATTGTCATTGTCACCCCGGAGGGTATACGACTGGAACACTCCCTCAGACTGGGGTTCAAAGCCTCGAACAACGAAGCCGAATACGAAGCCATGTTGGCCGGATTGAGGGCAGTATTACATCTGGGCGCAAAGGACATAGAGATCTACTCTGATTCTCGACTGGTGGTTTGTCAGATCACTGGGGACTTCGAAGCTCGGGACCCCAGAATGAAAGCTTATCTCGGCGCGGCAAAGCAGATTATCAGTCAGTTTGGAACGGTAAAGATATCCCAGGTAGCCCGGTCACAAAACAAGCACGCTGACTCTCTTGCCACGTTAGCCTCATCGGCTACCGAGGATACGCCAAGGCTCATCACGGTAGAACTTGTAAAGGAGCCAAGCATCCAGGTGAAGAATGTTCCCAACCAAGCCGGAGTAGAGATTGCGCAGGTGGCAGTAGCTGGTCCAAGTTGGATGAGCCCGATCATAGACTTCCTTGCCGAGGATAAAGTTCCGGAGAATGAGGCCGAGGCCAACAAGATTCGGCGAATGGCTCCCAGATACTGGCTGTCTTCAGACCGAAAATTGTACCGAAGATCCTTTGCAGGCCCTTACCTCTTATGCCTACATCCAGACAGGGTCAAAGAGCTCCTGACCGAGCTGCATGAGGGAGTGTGCGGCGGGCATGCCGGGGGACGATCTTTGGCACACCGAGCAATGACACAGGGGTTTTGGTGGCCACAGATGCAGAAGGATGCCGCCGAATACGTACGAAGTTGCGAACAATGTCAAAAGCACGCCCCAATGATCCATCAACCTGCAGGACAGCTAAATCCTGTCAGCAGCCCGTGGCCATTTGCACAATGGGGGCTTGACATCCTTGGGCCTTTCCCCCGGGCAACGGGGAACCGCCGTTTTGTATTGGTGGCTGTAGATTACTTCACAAAGTGGGCTGAAGCAGAGGCCTTGGCTAATATCCGGGATTCCGACGTGAAAAAATTTGTATGGAAAAACATAGTTACACGGTTTGGGGTGCCGAATTCGCTGGTATCAGACAATGGGCTGCAGTTCGACAGCAATGCTTTCCGGAGCTTTTGTAGTAAGCTTGGCATCAAAAACAAGTATTCAACCCCGGCATACCCACAAAGCAACGGCCAAGCTGAAGCGGTAAACAAGACTATCTTGAACGGGCTCAAAAGAAGGTTGGACGGAGCAAAGGGAAGATGGGCGGAAGAGCTACCCAGTGTATTATGGGCGTACCGCACGACCCCTAGGAGATCCACGGGTGAAACCCCGTTCTCCCTGACATACGGCTCGGAAGCAGTCATACCAACCGAGGTGAGCTTATGCAGTGCACGGGTCGCCGGGTTTGACCCCGTACAGAACGCCGACCTGATGATGGAGCGTTTGGATTGGCTAGAAGAATGCAGGGAGGCTGCGACCATACGTCTTGCCGAGTATCAACAGAAGCTGGCCCAGAGGTACAACCGAAATGTAAAGAGCAGGGAGTTCATTGCCGGGGAACTAGTATTAAGAAGGGTAGTGGGAAACATGCGGGACTTGACTGCAGGGAAGCTCGCTCAGAGTTGGGAAGGACCATACAGAGTCACAGCTATTGCGGGTGCAGGGGCCTACTACTTGGAAGACCTTGACGAGAGGCCACTCCCCCGACCATGGAACGCCAACAACTTGAAGAAGTTCTACGCATAATCATCGGTGTAAGCCATTACTTGTATCCCATTGAAATTAAGAGCATGATGAATCCTTTTGTATAAGCTATTTTTCATTCCTTAGCCGTACGCCGGAAGAATCACCATCAAATCTCAAAGGACAGAAGCCTGACTCTCGGTTCGATCACTATCGCCGAGCAGGCGGAAACCTACAAATAATAATCTAAGGACAGAAACCTGATCCTCGGCTCGATCACTATCGCCGAGCAGGTGGAAACCTACAGATAAGTCTCTAAGGACAGAAGCCTGACCCTCGGTTCGATCACTATCGCCGAGCAGGCGGAAACCTACAAATAATAATCTAAGGACAGAAACCTGATCCTCGGCTCGATCACTATCGCCGAGCAGGTGGAAACCTACAGATAAGTCTCTAAGGACAGAAGCCTGACCCTCGGTTCGATCACTATCGCCGAGCAGGCGGAAACCTACAAATAATAATCTAAGGACAGAAACCTGATCCTCGGCTCGATCACTATCGCCGAGCAGGTGGAAACCTACAGATAAGTCTCTAAGGACAGAAGCCTGACCCTCGGTTCGATCACTATCGCCGAGCAGGCGGAAACCTACAAATAATAATCTAAGGATAGAAACATGATCCTCGGCTCGATCACTATCGCCGAGCAGGTGGAAACCTACAAATAATTCTCTAAGTACGAAAACCTGATTCTCGGCTAGATTCCCGGTTCAGCCAAAGCCTAACCCGACCCTTTTTCAAATACTAAGTCAAAAAGCGCTCTCAAAATACACTAAGCGCCGCGTAAATGGTTCTCGGGGGTACTATTACATTAAGCCGCCATAGCACTGGCGTGGTTCAAGCAAAACACGAACAGAGATAATTTCATTCGACAAATTCAAACGGAAAAAGAAAACGGACTTCCAATTAAAGTAGAGCAATTGTTCGGCCACCACATCCCGGTGACATAGGCAAATAAAACCAACAAAATAAAACAAATGTTCGGTCACCGCATCCCGGTGACGTGAGCAAGTAAAACTAATAAAATAAAAATGAGCAAGCAAGATAAAGGAAAAATTAGCGGGGAGGTTGGTTCGGCGGTATCACTTCCTGCTGGCCGGCCAAAGAAAAAGGCGGGGCGTCACCGAGAAGCTCCTGCACAGTCGGGATACTGGTGACTTCCATTTCCTCAGGCTCGGCGTGAGCGTCGATTTGCTCAACCAGCTCCCTCATACTGGCTGTCTCTTCCTCGTCAATCGCCACCGGGGTACCCTGAGCAGCAGGGGCGGGGCTCGGGAATGGGATTTGGCCGGGGTCTCTCAGATGCGAATCCTCAGGAACACCCATTGCCTGAAGGGCGGCAAACCACCCGGCCTCAAAGCCCATATTCCTAGCCCGAGCAACCACCGGCTCTACAGAGTTTTCGGCATCAGCAAAGCCGACATCATACCATTTCTGCTCCGCGGCTGCCAAGCCTGCCCTAAGGTCAGCTATCTCCTCGGCATTGGAGGTGTTAAGGCTGATAGCTTGGGCTAGCTTAAGCTCCGTCTCATTCTGCTGGGTTAGGAGCTCCGCACACCTTTTCTCGGCAAGGGACCGGTTCTTCTCGGCAACTGCAGCCTTTTTCTCAGCAGACTCGGCGGCCTTCAGTTTTTCCTTAGCCGTTTTCACCGCCGCCTCGCGCGCCTCCTTCTCGCGCTCGCTCTCCTCAGCAAGCTCCCGTGCCCGAGCAGCCACAATGTGGGCCATTTGAGCAGCCTAGCAAGGACAAAAGTTAGAAAAAAGGCAAAAGGAAACCTGTATGAAGAACTAGATAGACAAAAAAAATTACCGCAATGGCGTGCCACTCTAACCGGCGCCCTACGGACTCCTCGGATCCATCCTCGAAAGCATGCACATCCTCGGGAAGTTGGAGAGCTTCGGCCAAAGATTGGGCAATACGGCCGCCCTCCCCTTTATCCCACATCCGAATGCAGGCGGTTGACGGCAATGGTTTGCCGTCCAGAAGGATCTTCGGCTCCCACGCAGGAGCCACTTGGGAGGAGGACGCGCCCCCCGTGCCGGCTTCAGTCGGCGGCTCACGGATAACAATACCACCTGTTGGACGGGGAGGAGTCTGGGCAGCGACCTCGCCCGGGCAAGTGGAAGGTTGATCGGTGACCTTTTGCTTCTTCCGGGCACGTCCGGCCTGCGGTGGGGGTGAAGGCTGCGGCACTTGACCCCGGCCCTCTGGATTAGGGGGCTGATTGGATTGTCGGGCACTGGGCACAAACCGTTCTACCGACAGCACTTTTCTAGATACCATCTTTCCCTTAGGCCGGGCAGCTCTAGCTAAAAGGGCGGCCGCTTCTATCACTTGTTGTTGGTTCACGGCGGCCGGATTCTCGGGGATTGGCTGCTCTTGCGCTTGGCCTTGCTGCACGGCTTCGTGGGCTAACTCCCTGATACGCCGGGATGCTTTTTCCGCGGATTCGTCTCTCAAAGGGGCTAGCTCGTCTGCGCGAGTAACCCGCCGGCCAAATTCCCTCGCTTCCCCGGTTGTAAGACTCGGCGGTAAAAAGTTCACGTACCGAACGTCTATATACGACAGCAGGGGGCTGTCAACTATCAGGGCCTGCTTGAACGGCTGCCAAGTAGAATAAACCGGCTCCACACCGAGGATCAAATGCGAAGCCCGGAGTTGCCCGTCCCAATGCACGTATATCTCAGAGCGGAGGACGAAGTTTAAGTCTTTGGCGTGGACGACTCTGAGGTCCTGCACAAACACTTTGCCGTCTGCAAAAGATCAAATGACGCATTAGTCTCTAATCATAAAAATTCTTTTTACCGAGAGGAAGAAAATGAGAGGCGAAAGAAAGCAGTTATATGAAGGGGATGGAACGAACCCACTTCACGCGGCGTAAGGGGGCAAGGAAACTCCCCGGCAAACCAATTGCCGCTCACCCTAACGAACTCATTGGCGGAGTTCCTGTTCGAATCAGGTAGGCATGATATCAGCCGTACCCGTGCATCCCTTGTCTTTAGGTAATAACCGGTGGCTTTGCTCCCACAGAGCCTATACATTTGGTTAATGTCATGGTGGTCTAACTGTAAGTTAAAGGTGTGGTTCAACTTACTGACGCAACTAACTACCCGGTAAAAGTTGGGGGGAAGTTGGTCCGGGCACAGCCCGTAGTAAGTGAGTGTGTTTATTAAGAGGGGATCCACGGGGAACCTGACCCCACCTTCTAGAATGGACATCAAAGGAAAGAAGGCTATACCATGCCCTCGGTGGAGTTCAATATCGCTCTCATGGCAGTAGGCCACATCCACGTCATTGGGAATGTTAAATTTACTCCTAAAGGTGGCCAAAGCAGCCGGGGACTCTAGGAGGTAAGAGTAACCCATCTATAACGCCTAAAAATGCGAAAGTAAACTCAAAGAAATGAAAGTTGAAAGGAAAAGGAAGGGGAAGAAAAACTTACTTTGGGTTCTAAGGAGGAAAAGAACACTGGGTAAGCAAGCGCACAGAAATGTGGTCGGCAGAGAAAAAGAGCTCTAAAGATTGGCAGAGGAAAAATGGGATGCTGTTCAGAGGGAGGTTATTTATAGAGGAAAGAAAAATGAATGGAGGAAGAAGAAGCGTCTGAATCAAGCATTAAATGGGCGCGGTCTACGAGCAGTCCAACGAACGCCAAGCATAACCAATCCGCACGTCGCTTCGGTTCTCGAACCGTCAGGCAATAATGACGACTGCGCCTGGCGCCGCGAAACGGCGCGTCTTTTGAGATGAATATTAAATGAGAAATGACGGCCAGAAGTCCCAGGCTAAAAGACTCCCGAGGTCAAAAGGTCCCATGCTGCTCCTTGATTCTTCTCGATGACCGAGTATGAATCAAGGGGGGGCTATTGTACGGCACCGAGACCTTAGGCCCATACAGACCCCGGGCCCTGCCCCAATTGTACAGTGCGGTGATCCCAGGCCCATACAGGCCCTGGGCCTTGTCCCGTACTGGCTTTGGCCACAGGCCCAGCCGAAAGGTCCAGTCGTCCTACGCCATTCCCGGGGATTCATAAATAACAAACAGGTGTAGGGTATTAAGTTCCAAGGTGGGCTCGGTCAAACGTTCCCGGTCATGTACATGAGTTATTCCCGGGAAAATGTGGTATGCACGGGAGACGGTGCTGCCGAGCATTATCGGTCCAGATGGAATCAAGTTCCAAGATCATAAATGCAGCACCGCCCTCTCACCTAAACATCCACTTAAATCAAATGATATTGGACCTTCAATGGCACAAACGGTGGCTGTAATCATGATCTTCCCACTAACCTTGGCTATAAATAGAAGAAAGATGGGAGAAGAAAGGGGATTTTTTGGGGAGAGAAAAGAGTGAAAGAGTGAACATCAAACTGGGCGTTGCTTTGAGTCTCTGCCGAGAACGACCCATAGTAGGAAATCTTCAAGCCCACTACAAATAGATTGTGAGCCCATAATAATCCAAGGCCCATAGGCCTCGTACTTGGTTCTTACAGTAAACTTTTGAGTAACAGTAAAAAAAAAAAAAAAAAAAAACCTTAACGAAAGAGGTAAAAAAATGCTAATTGAAAAATTAGAGCGTCACTTGGCAAGACCTCATTTACTCCCGCATGAGATCTCTGCTTTTATATATATATATTGATGATTATTCCTTTATAACTCCTAATCACTAATCAACATGAGTCTCAAAAAACTTTGTGATTGGACTTTATCATATGTACAAAATAAGCATAGATTTTTTTTTATCTTTATTGTTATTTTTTAAAATGATATTGCTATTGTGTTCATCCTTATAAGAATTTTGTTGGTTTAAATGAATTTTTTCTCAAGCTTTCAAAGGATGGACTTTAGATAAGATGTTTAAACTTTTATACGCCAAGTATTGATTGTAAGTCTTGTACATGGAACAAATTGAGATAAGAAATTAAGAATATGATCCATTTTGGTCGGCCTTAGCTTGATTTGTCTAGACATCAATTTTCTCTCTTGCCAAAAGTTCGACTTATTTTAGGCAGAAGTTTCATTGATTATTACTTGTATACAAAATTCCAGGATCATTAAAATGGAATAGGTCCCTTACTGACCTAACCAATTGGAATAGGATGGAATTTCTTCCCATCCACACTAAACGTTGTGTACACTCCAAATTTTTTCTACATCTCATAATGATACGATGTGTAAATGTGTCATCCAAGTCCAACATGATTGAGAGTTGTAGTTGAGACTATGGCCCAGAAGCTTTACTATTCAATACTTTGCGAGAAAAATTAAATACTCATTTGATGTAACATGAGACTATGGAATTTGACACTGTATACACTGGGGTTTGTTCTTGATGTTGTGAAATTGCTGTAGGTATTAAAAACTCTAGTTTGATTAGTTCGTAAGTCATGTTCTTTAAGCATGAAAAGTCTACAATAGAAAACTTTTATGTTCCTACAATAAATGTTTTGGAGAGAAAATTGTTAGCCCCCCATCCTATTGGGACCCCCCTATTTATACAAAGGAAAAAATGTCCAATACTCTTGAGTATGACTTCGTTACATGGAATTTTTGTGCAATTGTGCCTAGATTTCTTTTAAAAATTTAATTATAATTTAAACTCTAATTTGGTGATTTTTATATGATTTTTGTGGTTTGATTTTGATTTAAATTCTTATGAGTGCTAAATGCAAGAGGTAAAAAAAACTTAATGAAAGAGATAAAAAAATGCTAAATGCAAAATTAAAGCGCCACTTGGCAAGACCTCATACACTTCCGTATAAGGTCTCTGCTTTTATATATATATATTGATTATTGGAATCATTAAATTTTTTTTTTTTTTGAAGTGTATTTACAATTTTTGTGATGTAACGTATGATTTTCTGTAGGACTAATTATTTTAGAAACATGCATTATGATTTTAGAGTTTTTAAGGTAATTCTATTAAAGATTTTCAGTGAACTGCATTTTCTCATATCCTCGTCATTTAAGCAAGCAGCACTTTTTCTGTATATAATTAAACTATTGGTGCCTTTTCAAAAATAAATAAATAAATTTTTGATGACAAGATATAATGTTCGAACGCTAATTGTTCCTTGAAATGGAGAAATCTTTATCCTTTTAAACAAGCTAAATTGTAATTCACACCCTACCTACTAATGACCCAGTCCATAACATGCTGCTTAAAAGGACACACTTGAGGAAATTTTTTAATGTTTTCAAGAGGCACCACTCTCTGCACCCCTTTGGTTTCACCCTTGAGTTGTTCATAATCACAAGAGCACAAAGCATGGTACTCATTTGTTTACAACATTTTCAATCCATAGTTTAACCATTGCCAATGCTTAACAAGTGCAGTTCAAGAAACTTATCATGACATATATACAAAGAGATGAATAGAGTAGACCAAATTTTTTACAAAAAAATGCAAATGCTCCTTCGTAATTGACAAGGAAATTTGCAAAATCTTAGGATGTCATAAAATCCTCTCCAATAAAGTGGTACCCTTTAAGACAACTCTACAACAATAAGTCTAGAGTCAACATATTTTTAACAAATTTTACAATTGTCAAGATTGCAAGTTGTTAATGATAGATAATAAAGTAGTGTATGTACAATCAATAAAAATTTCCCCACTCAACAGTTGCGAAAATTGTTGTCTTAGCATTATTATAAAGCTATAATATTCACAAAGAATTATATAGTATTCTGAGATTTACATCTCAAAAAATATGACAACAAATAATTGTACAGGTAAATAATACCAAAGATGTCTCCAATTTACACATCAAAACTGTGAGATAAATGGGTGTTCTTTCAATGTAATCTCCAACAGAATAGATAACATTAATGGTAAAATGGTAACGTTCACATTTCAAAGCAACTTTTATGCATACATATCCTATAACACTATAGTAGGATCTTCTACATATCTTGCACTTTTTAATCAAACTTTGTGTTTCCAAGGAGACCTCAAATCATCGTACCATACAGTGAAATGAGTCAATACAAGTGATTCAAGGACATACTCGAGTCTATATCAAGTAAGAAGTTCAACAAAAGGCATTCAATAGCATTTTTCCCCTTCCAATAATATAAAACCTATCATAGACAAACCAAAAAGTAATGTTACCATTCCACAATAATTAAAATGGTGAAAAAAAATTTATGTATATCTTATAAAGAGACATTATTTATACATAAATTGTAGGATGATTTTTATTTAAGTAGGCAAATTGTAGGTTAATATGCAAATTCTAGAGTTGCAGATACAAACTTGTTCACACACAAGTTGCCTTTTTAGGCTGATGCTTAATATTAACTTATCTTATATGCCTTCTTTCTATTAATCTTTTTGTTTTTCCCCAGTCTCTTCCTAGTTACACTCATTTGAATAATTACGTAATTTCTCCTTTATGATCAATCTTCCATTTCAGGCCCCCTCAACCAAAGGCTTGCACTTTATTTTCCAACAGAGGTATGTTCTACTGTAATACACACAAACACACACAGATACGTGCCCAGAGCCACACGCACACATACACTAAAGCACAGAATTGTTATAGTATTATGTTTATACTTATACTAGAGATAGTTTGATGCAGAGCACAACAAATGGGAGTTGGAGAACATAATCTCTAGATAAACTGACACTAGCTGACTAGCACAAATCAAAACAAGGCATCAATGTGAAATTGTGTGAATAATTTACAGGACTTGAGAAAAGGCCCATGAACGCATAATGTCAGCCAAAAAAGTATAATCTAGGACTATACCACTAAATTACATACATCAAAATGGCATTTCAATATCTTGTCACCAAAAGCCACACTAATTATTGAAGTGAAATTGTAATGCCCCAGCTATTCATTGGCAAGATATTGTCCTTTTTGGGAGTGACACAAAGTCTCTCCCTCAAGGTTTTAAAAGGCAATAAAATAAACAAATGATAATTATACACGAGGGACACACCTAGAAAAAAAGTACATCTTTTCTCATAACAAAATAAGCCATTACAGTCACTGGGAAAACCTTATGGCAAGATGGTTTTGGGAGCTTCTTCAAGCAAACAGTGAGCAACATAAGCTTCAACTAGGCCCAAACTCTTTTTCTAGGCACGAGATCTGATGTTTTTATGTCATCTATTTTGGCAGCCACAATGAAATCATTCATACTTAATCCTCCTGCAATTCAAGTGGAAACTTTTCAATGGCCATGTAGAAAATTAATTTCTGCCTACAGAAATTAAAATCAGGAAATTAACTTATAATGTGGTATATTAGGTACAAAACTTTTCCACTTGGCACAAAAATAATTTTCAAGTATAGAAGTTTTACCGATGGCAGCTGTCCAAATTTCAGCTCTGACTTGATTGGGTGCTTCCAAGTGGATATTTGGGTAATGCCCTGCAGCTTCCACAACCTTATAAATCCTATTGATGAGTTCAACCCCGCATTTAAAATCTCTCAATTTCCACAAACATTGTAGTTTAAGCCCACCTTCTTCTTCCAATAGTCTCCAACCTAATACCTACTGACAAATTCATAAAAATCATGTTTTTAATAAGAAAAAGGGTCCTAAGAAGAAAAACAACTACTTTATCGAAACAGAATTTGCCAATTCAACTTTATCAAACAAACTTACTCTAAGGGCATAAAAAAAAATTTCTAGTAAATAACCCAATTCATTCTAGCAAACAATTCCATTGTCATATGAAAGATGATAGCTTTGTAGTTTATCAGTGTCTAATGCATAAAAATAAGTTAATGGGTATCAGAAAAAGAAAGGAAATCAATCAAAATTGTAACTTCATTTGGCTGACCCCAAGTACAAGAAAGCAATAAGATAACCCAATTCATAACATGAAAGAAGACAGCTTTGTAGACCATCAATAGTGTCAAATGCATGAAAATAAGCTAATGGGTATCAGAAAAAGAAAGGAAAATCAATCAAAATTGTAACTTCATTCAGCTGACACCAAGTACAAGAAAGCAATTAGATAAAACCCAATTCATCATATGAAAATTGACAGCTTTGTAGACCATCATCAGTGTCTAAGGCATGAAAATAAGCAAATGGGTGTCAGAAAAAGAAGGACCTTCTTCAAGAGTTTTTGAGCATCAGTAGCGGACATGGGGGATTGGAAAGGAGAAAGAGGAGTACACTGCTGCTGAGAAAGAGAGAGAGCAGAGATATTTGGGATGAGAATCTTGTGCTCAGTGTCTCCGTTGCCTAATACCTTGTCTGCAAAACCGCTCGCTACCTCAGCAGGGAATGGGTCCCTGGCTCCAAAATCACCTAACTTGTCAACACCACCTTGAGCCCTCACTCTAATACTACTTCTGAAAGACACTGTTGGAATGGGTTTGAGGTAGTGTTGTTGTTGGTGGTGAGGATAAGGGGAGAGGAGAAGAGGGAAGGAGAGGTGGGTGGTGGTGATGGTAGCCATAGAATAGTTATTTGTTATGTGACTTTTGTTGGAGTTGGAAACGAAACAAAGAGAGCTCTTTTTGTGTGGTGAGTGGTGAGGATTTTATTGGGTCCAGCCGGCGCTGCAGCTCGTGGATGTGGTGGTTCGCTACAAATTGGACTACGATGCTCCTTTACCTATTCATGGCTGAGATTTGAGTTTATAAATTTTTTTTTTTTTTTTTGGTTAAAGAGTTTATAAATTTAAAACTGGTTAAAATGAGATTTGATTTTTAAAAAGATGATGTTTTCTTAAATTAAAAACAAAAATCTTGCTTTAAAATAAATTCTCCCATTGTTTAAAAATAAATAAATAAAAATAAAAATCTCTCAATTTTACTTGAAATTAAATGATTTTTTTAGAATAGTAATTAAATGAATCTTAATTAAGAAAAAAAAATCACTTATGATTTATTTAATTAAGATTCATTTAATTATTATATTATTAGTCCGTAAAGTTTACCATGTGAGCACAATCGATCCTTGAAGTATTAAATAAGTACTACTAGTCCCTCAAGTTTTAAAAATGAGTTGTATTAGTTTTTTTGTTAACTGTTGTTAGTGGTGCTACTTATATGACTAACGAAATAGTGACTTAGCATTCTTTTTAAATAACGTGGCAATTTTTTAAAATAAAAAAGTTGCAATATTTTACACATAAGAACCATATAGACCAGGTTCCAAATCAAATCTGGAAATTGAAATCCCAATCCGATTCCAAATAATATTGCTAGACTGAGAAGGAAATTAGAGTGGTTAGAGATGCAAGTTGGAACTCCTGAAAATATTCTCTTTGAGGGAAACACAGATTGAACTTAATTGTTGGCTAGATAAGCAAGACTAAATGTGGTATCAGAGGTCTAGGCTGAATTGGTTCCAAGGTGGAGATCAAAACACTACTTACTTCCATTCAAAGGCCACTAGCCCTTTTTAGAAGAATAATTTTGATGGACTGCTGGACCAAAACGATGTTTGGAAGGAGGATTTGAGAGATATTGAGAATATAGTGCTAGACTATTATTCTAATCTATTTAAATCTTCAAATCCAGTGGAGTTTACAGAGTTGCTACAAGCTGTCCAACCAAAGGTAATTGTGGAAATGAATATCATGCTTACAAATGAGTTCAAAGAATTTGAAGTGAGTAAGGCATTGAAACAAATGTATCCACTGAAGTCTCCTAGTCCTGATGGTATACCTCCTTTATTTTTTCAACATTTTTGCCCTACTACTGCTGGTGTGGTGACTAAAACTGTATTGGATTTCCTTGATCTTGGTATTATTCCTTCTAAATTTAATGAAACTCATATTGTCTTAATACCTAGGATTAAGGATCCAAAAAGGGTCACAAATTATCGTCCTATTAGCCTGTGTAATGTGATTTATAAATTAGTCTAAAAAACTCTTGCTAATAGACTTAAAAAAATCCTACCAAAAATTATTAGTGATACTCAAAGTGCTTTTGTGCATGGTAGATTAATCACGGATAATGTCTTGGTAGCATTTGAAATTCTAAATCACATAAATCAAAAGAAAATTGGTAAAATTGGGGAGATGGCTCTTAAATTGGATATGAGTAAAGCTTATGATAAGGTTGAATGGGTGTGTTTAGAAAAAATAATGGAGAAATTAGGCTTTAATTCCAAATGGAGGGGTCTTATGATGCAATGTATATCCTCTGTTTCCTATTTTGTTCCTATTAATGGGTCTCCCCGAGGCAATATCACCCCTACAAGGGGCTTACACCAAGGGGATCCTCTTTCTCCTTATCTTTTTTTAATTTGTGCAAAAGGTCTCTCTACTTTAACCAAAAAATCAGTTCAAGATGGTGATATGGAGGGGGTGGCTGTTTGTTAGGATGCTCCTAGTCTTTCCCATTTATTCTTTGCAGATGATAGCTTAATCTTCTGTAAAGCTTCTCTAGAGGAATGAAATTCTTCGCAGCATGTTTTGAAAGTTTATGAAGAAGCATCTAGTCAGCAGTTGAACAGGGCAAAGACATCATTATTTTTCAGCAGCAATACTGATAGAAGTATTCAAAATGAAATTAAGACAAGGTTTGGAGCTCAAATTATCAAACAGCATGAAAAGTATCTTGGTCTTCCTTCATTGGTTGGACGAAATAGGAGAAATACTTTTAATGAGGTTAAGGAAAATTTGGCTAAAAAGCTTTATGGGTGGAAGGAGAAATTCTTATCAAAGGCTGGCAAAGAGGTTTTGATTAAGGCAGTTGCACAAGCTATTCCAACATATTCTACGAGCTGTTTTAAAATTCCTGATTCCCTTTGTGATGAATTGACTAGCATGATTCAAAATTTTTGGTGGGGACAAAAATAGGATGAAAAGAAAATGGCATGGTTGAGTTGGGAAAAATTGTGTGTGCCTCAATCATGTGGTGGGATGGGTTTTAAACTTCTGAAACCTTTTAATTTGGCTTTGTTGGTGAAGCAAGGATGGTGATTACAACAAGGTCAAAATTCTCTTGTGTATAGGGTCTTCAAGGCAAGATATTTTCCTAAATGTGATTTCATTAATGCTTCATTGGGTTGGAAACCATCATATATTTGGAGAAGTCTAGTTGCTGCTCAAGAAGTTGTGAGGAAGGGGATGAGATGGCATGTGGGGAATGGACAGAGTATACAAGTTTGGGATGATAAATAGATTCCAAAATCACCTTCATACACAGTTATTTCTCCTAGTGTTTCTCACCCACAGATTTCTTTGGTGAGTGATCTTATTGAGGTGGATAGAAAATCTTGGAAAATGGATTTGCTCAAACAGGTTTTTATGCCGTTTGAAGTGGAGAATATTGGAGGAATTCCATTGAGTATTCGGTTACCTGAAGACAAACAAATATGGGCTGAAGCATCTAATGGATATTTTTCTGTTAGGAGTGCTTATAAGATTGCTTTGGAGTTGGATAAACATGATGATAAGGGCTCTATATCTGATGAAAGTCACATGAGATCATTTTGGAAAAAGCTTTGGAAGGTGAGAGTCACTCATAAAGTCAAACATTTTGCATGGAGAGCTACAAAGGATATTTTACCAACAAAAGCAAATTTAGTTCAAAGGCATGTATTGGGGGATGGCACGTGTGAAGAGTGAGGCATAAATTCTGAATCTTTGTTTCATCTGTCTTGGGAATCCCCAAAAGCTCGTGAGACTTGGCTAGCTTCAAAACTCTTTCATTCTGTGTCATCATTACATTTTCGAAGCTTCATGGATTTATTATGGTTTGTTTTAATGGAGGAAAGGTGGCAAGAAGAAGATTCAACTTTGGCCATTACTATGGTGTGGGCTCTTTGGACTAACAGAAATAATATTCACCATGGTGGTTTGAGAAAGAATGGAAAACAGATTTTTCATTGGAGTACAAAGTATCTTGATGAGTATTGGGCTGCCACGGCTATTCCAATTAAATATAATCTGCCTTTGGAGTCGAGATGGGTGCCTCCAGTTGATTTAGTCTACAAGGTTAATGTGGATGGGGTAGTTTTCTTTTAAGTCAGAAACAAGTTGGGATCGATGTGATTATAAGAAATAGCCAAGGAAATTTAGAACTTTGCGGTGGAGGGTGACTGTTTGGCTATTGTTTAGGCTCTTCGTGATGTTTCTCCAGCACCTTCATCAGTTGCTTATCTAGTATATGGAATGATAGCTGCAACCTATGGATCACAATGTGTAAATTTTTCCCATGTTCAACGGCAAGACAATAGGCTTGCCCATCTTTTAGCTAAAAATGCTTTATGCATTGATGCAGAAGCCAAAGCTTTTGAAGAGGGTATAGTTTTTGCAGGTGATGTTGGCATTCAGAACTTTGTGGTGGAGGGTGACTGTTTAGTTATTGTTCAAGCTCTTCATGATGTTTCTCTAGCACTTTTGTCAGTTGCTCCTCTAGTATATGGAATGATAGCTACAACCTATGGATCACAATGTGTAAATTTTTCCCATCTTCAATGGCAAGGCAATAGGCCTACCCATCTTTTAGCTAAAAATGCTTTAGGCATCGATGACTATGTTGCTTGCATTGAAGAGAGTCCTTTTTTTCTTAAACAAGCTCTTTTCCATGATGTATTATTGTTATCTGTTTGTGTTTAATGAAGTTTATGTCTTTTATCCAAAAAAAAAAAAAAAAAAAAAAAATCCCCATCCCTAATTGAATTTTGAAACTGAAACTCACAAGAGAGAAGGTGGTCTAGCCCGCGACGCTACCTCCCTCTGCTGGAGATGGTGGCCTTGCCCTCTAAGCAACAACCATTGCCACTATTGGCAAAGACTTACCCACGCACTCATCACCACTCCCTCCTCCCATCTCTAGCCAACTCATCTCAAGTATTACACCTTTTCTTCTCTCTTTGTGGTTGTGCAACCCAATTAGGCCCAATGTGTGTACGAATTTCTTTTTGTGTTTGTGTTTGTGTCTTTGACAGGTTGGACACTTTTGGGACCAAGTGTATGTGTATACAATTTAATATTTGGTTGCTAATGATATTAAAGCTTTAATTTTTTGTGTGGCAAAATCTGTTTTGGGTTCAATTTAATTGGTGTCCTTAGTTTAGTAGTTTTGCTATTTCTATGGTAGTTGGTGTTTATTTGTTCTTGGAAAGTTAATAAGTTTCACCCAAAAACCAGTATTGGGATTGGAAATTAAGTCATAAGGTTCTTCTTTACTAATCATCTTGTTAAACTACATATGAGCTGCATTCAATTAATCAGTACTATGATTTGAGTGACAAATGGAAACTTGAAGAGAAAAGCTAGGGCCCAAGTGGAGTGAGGAAGCCACTATCACTGGCGGAGGGAGGCAATGTTGCAGGCTAGGCCACCTTCTCGTGCGTTTTAGTTTCAGTTTCAGAATTAGATAAGGATGGGGATTTAATTTGGATTCGAGTTGGGATTTCAATTTTCAAATTTAATTTGGAATTGGGTCTCTGTGGTTCTTACGTATAAAAAATATTGTAACTATTTTATTAAAAAAATTTCCACATCATTAAAAAAAAAATGCTAGGTCACTATTCTATTAGTTACATAAATTACACCACTAATAGCCATTAACAAAAATACTAATGCAACTCATTTTTAAAACTTGAGAGATCAATAATGCTAATTTGAAACTTGAGAGACCAATTGCCCTCATAGGGTTAATTTTAGGGACTAACAATTTAGTTTCGCGTATTATTTATGTCTCTTTAGAGCATTCATATCAAAGGTGCTATAAATTTTAGTATTTAACACCTCAAAAAATTACTTTATCAATTTTAACACTTTACTTTTTAATACACACTACATCAATCCGTTTGAATACAACTTATTTTGCTGAAACTGAAAACACTGTCGCAAAATAATTTTTTAATGTGTGAATAGTACCGTGAGACCCATGAATAATGTGTAAACAGTGTTGAACAGTACATTTTGTCTCCGGTACAACAAATCTATATGATATTACTGTTCATACACCGAAAAAAAAAAAAAAAAACGCAAACTTTAAATGCAAACGTATATCTAAACCATCACTTAACGTGAATGCTCCTCTAATTATGATTTTTCCAGAGTTTTTTGAAAGTACGAAAGTGTCAAAACCGGATGAACCGGTTCCTGTTGTCAATTCCGTAGGACCTTAGCTAATGAACAATGATGAATCACAATGACAATGACCGGTTTTGAAACAATAGTTAGTGGTTAGCGGTTACATTGTGTAGTCTATTGTGGTCCATCCGTCCACGTGGCTAACGAGTTTTTTTTTTTTTTTTTTGAGAGAAAGATTTAGAGAAAAGATAATTGTATTTTTTTGCAAAGATATCTTAATCAAATTAAAGACATCTCATGATTTGAGCTTAAAATATGACTTTTTTTAATTGCTTTAATAATTCAATACCAATAAATAAAATTTTCTAATTAATTTTATGTGATTTATTTTCTAATTAATTGTTCTGGTAGATAAAATTAAAATGTAAGTGGTAACCAGTGTTTCTTTATGCCAAGTAAATCAAAAAATTTGAATTTTTATAAGATTTACGAGAAAATGAAATTGAATGGTTGTAACTTTTCTAAATTATTTAACACTATATATTAAATCTAAACTCCAATCAAATTTTAGTTACATTCAATTCATGATAAAAGGCCAATTGAAAATTACAGTAATATGCAGGTTCAGGTGTAGCTGGTGTCTTTTTTCTTGGATCAGGTTATCCTTTGGAGTTTGGAGATAGCATTTTCCCAATTCACGAGTCTTCTCTCATTCACATCTTGTATTATTCATTACCAGTTGTTCTCATTTGACTTTATTTTTTATTTTTTATTATTAATTTATAATATTTTGGAATGACTGACTGACTATGAAGAGAGAAGACTGACTGACTATGAAGAGAGAAGAATTCCAATTAGTAACCTTTTCTTTCGAAGGCAATGGCATAATCCCCACTTTTTACTTTATTCAATTTAATACGCAACTCTGATCTTTGAGTCAAACTCAAGAACTACACCAAATGACAAAGGATGACTACTCAGATGAAGTGTTGATTGAAAAATGAAAATTTAATTGATCAGTGAAACAGTGGTCAGCATATTCAAGAACTCAATCCCCATTTGGGCCTTGGGACTAAAAGGTTTGTTGAATTCATCAATCCTCATCCTCTGAATCTTGAAATGTTACATAAAGGTTAAGTAAGCCATGCATAACACCCTTCTTTGAAGAATTCAGGGGAAAAAAAAAAAAAAACAACAACAATGAAACAAGAAATGGGTTTTCCCTGTTATCTGTACACACTCAAGGGACAAAACATATTGCTCTGATAGTTATATGGAGAAAGGTTTTGCATACACATCAAACGGTTCATTTGCAGTAAGCTGTGGTTCCTGTAGCAAAATACAAACCGGAAAAAGTTAAAGATACTAATCGAAAATCAGCAAAGCATTCCTTACATCAGCACCAATGATAAATATATAAGTAATACAAAAAGACAGAAAGGCATGTGATCAAATTTCAATTTATTAGATATAATTTGAAGGCATACAATTTATCTAGCTATAGTGCATCTTTAATGCCTTCTAATGAATGTTACCGAAGAAAAGGGAGACAACATATGTCTTGTTGAAACTTAAGAATTAAAGGGTATAGCTCTTGGTGCAATGGAAAAGCATATACCATCCTACTACAATTTTGAGTACACTATCAGACATATTCAAAGAGATAAACAAACCATTACTTTTCTAAAAATTCATATGTATAGATGAGTCATCATGCTTTCTAACATTGGGTGTCGCATCACATGAAACTTTCCTGAATATGAGAAGCAGCAAATATTAGGCCTCAAATACCATGTTGGAATCATAGGAGCTGCCTAGATAGTTTGTTGATGGCATATATGCAGACCTTTTTTGAGTCAATTCCATGGGTTGGATGAGAGAATATAATACTCAAAATGAAGAAACTCACTTCTTAGAAAGTTCGTTGATGGCACAGATGCAGACTTTTTTAAGTCAATTTCATGTGTTGGATGAGAGAACACTGGATAGATAATACTCAAAATAAAGAAATTCACTTCTTAGAGCTGCAAAAAGACACCATAAATCACCTACTAAATCCTAAAAATCATTCACCACCTTAGAAGCATTTTCAAGGGCATCCCTCTAGCATCAGAAACCGTGGGTAAATAACATTTTGGCCATGACAGGAGAGAATTCATATGCTGTTTTTTATCCAACAGGAGAGGAGTAATGTGAAGAACATAAGTTGATTTAAAATGTCTCATATAAGTATATAACCATGATAAAATATTGATAACAGAGACGGATGACTCAAATCTGCTTCCTTTTTTAAAATTCTTATATTATGGTTGAGACTAAAAGCTTTTATTGAATTTTAGTATGTCAAACTCTCATTTCAATATATTTAGGTATTCTACAATTCAACAAAGATGATTTTTATTTGTGTGTGAGAGAGAAAGACAGCAAAATTTCAGCATATTTATTTAGTTTCGACTTTAGCCTTGAAAATACTATGCCACCCCCAATATGAGTTTTTGCCTGGTGAAATTTTTACTTTTCAGAGGTTGATGAACCGTTTATGCTATATTCTGAACTAGAAATTCAGTTCTTGTCTGTTAGAGTCTCAATGGCTTGCACAAGGCTGCTATAAATGAAGGTTTGGCCTTGCCTTGTTGCTGCCATTCCTCACAAGTACTGCTGGACTGAGAGTGAAGTCCTTGAAAGCATGAAGCTAGGTTATAGTTAGCAGTAACCTAGGTTGAGTGGTATGTACTGGCAGTAGGATCAGATCATGACCAATTAGCCATGTGCTTATTGTAATTCCAGCATGTATGTGATCAAGAATTGGCATGTGAATCGTTAAAGTCAAGTTAGTTACTAACAGTTAGTTGTTATGGCAGTTACAATCAGCTAGCTCTTTAAAGATTGTACTTGCTGTAATGGAATGAACAACTAAGGAATAACCAATTTCTCTCTTTCTAATCTTCTATACTTTTCTAGCCTCTCTCATTTCTTAGGAGGCCTGGCTACCTCAAAAAAGCCACCCTAATCCCAAATCCAACAAATTCTAAATCACTAAAATAGAAAATCCCTAACATTGTCTAATCAAGTGTCGTCTGTATATAAAACTAGTTTTCAGTTTTTCCATGCATAAATGATGACAATATTAACTTAGTGAAAGACACAATGCAGACAAAAACAAAGATAACGATCAGTGCTTATATTTTTATTTATAATTCAAATAACTAGAGAATTATAATCCTATATTTCCTCCTAATTTTTAGCGTTTTGGATTTATAGGCTAAACCATACTTTGGCCCTTGATAAACAAAGTGAATTTTAATTTGGTCCCTAAATTTTTTTTAAGTTCTGAATTTGCATTTGAAAATATTTTAACGTTGAGCAATCTAGTCTGTTCCAACCAAAATGGGAATGATGTTGTCACAAAAATTATGACATGGCAAAAATTAAGGTGTGCAACCTCATTGATTTCTGTTTGGCATTGTTATTCTCATGCGACCACATTGCTCAAAATCAAAATTTTCAGGGATAAAATTGAAACTTCATGAAATCTATGTATATCAAATTAAAACTTAACCCAATATTTCAGGAACTAAAAGTATAGTTTAGCTTTTTTTTTTCTCCCCCTAAATTTTGCTCAGGCAGCATATGCAGTTTGCACTATGTGCCAATGAAAAAAAATTCACTAACATCAGCACAATTGTCTCTTTTCACAATACATGTGTCCAAATCAATGTGATTGCAAGGACAACCATACCTGTCTCAACCCGCCACCACTCCCTCCTGTCAAAAGCATGGTGAGAAGAGATGTCACTATACCACCACCACCACCTAGATCATCATCTGTGTTACGAATGGTTGACCGCATTGCATTTAGCATGGCTCCATATGTAGTTGCCTGTCCACGCTCAATGGCTTGGATGAAAGAATAAGTCATTGCACCAGTTGAAGTGATCCTTGATAGAGCCTGTCCACATAAAACATTAGCTCAGATCTTAAATACCACTATATTTTACTTGAATGATAAACTGATGCCCAAAACTTTACGTCAGTATCTGCTGAGGTCTGATTATCATCACAGCCACTGAAGGATATGACCTCCCCACCACTTGTTCCTTTCCACACACCTGATCTAGGGCGATGGTCCTCCCATACATACCTCCCAGTCCTAAATCCACACACACAGACAGATATATAAAGAAAGTGTAAGCAAGAAAGGACAATGAAAGGACATGGTAGAAAAACTAGACTAGTACCCATCAATGGATAATATACACTGGCAGAGACTTAATAAGGTTTTGGAAATTGTCTTGTAGACTTATCACATTGTATTATCAAAGCTATGTAACATAATATTTTGTGTGACAATAATATCCACTGAAAAAAAAGGGACTCACCTATCCATTCTACATAGAAATGGTAAATCTAAAACGGTGCCACTATGGCAAGCATCTATGATTGCATGGAGCTTAACTCCACGAGGAAGAGGCCGGACAATGGTTTCATTGATCTCATCATCAATAATCATTCCCTGAGTTTGAAAATCTAAGGGGCAGAGTGTTTCATCATATCCATCTATCTCATCTCCAGTGTAGTTCCTTTTCTGTGAACCATGACCAGAATAATGAAAAACCAAGGAGTCTCCTGGTTGACAACCTTGCACAAGCCAATACAGTGCCATTCTAATGTTGCTTTTAATGGGATGTCTGTAAGGATCAGCTTCTTCTTCTGCGAAGTAACTTTCACAATGAGACTCAGATTATGGCATGGAAGAAAAATACAGGGACATCAAAGAGTACCAAAAAAAAAAAATTTTGAATTCAGATTAAAAGGACGGATCTTTTTAGATTGTGGCTCTACATATAATTATCTAGTAACTTGTAATCAATTAAAACTTTGTATGTTTACACTTAAAAAAGCATTTCTAAAACACATTTGATAATTTGATAGTTACAACAACAGGGGAGGGGGATTCGAACCCTGAATCCCTTTATAAAGGAGAGGAGACTATTGGTTCTAAATTGTTACATGCTAAAGTAAGGATTGAGTGATGGTCAGTTTGTTGGTTTTAAAAGAATAAGTTTTTGCTTTTAGGGAAATATGGACCGCATCTGAATTCATACATACACTTCCAACTAGATAAAGATAAATGTGGGTTCAATTAATTCTCTTGCCATCAAATAATGAACTTGGGATCAAAATTAACTTTCCTATAGTCAGGTAGAACCGAGTTGCCCTTTAGAAACAAATGAGTGGGGACTGCTTATCAATTGTAATCAAAGAAATAAGACACATAACATAGTAGGTATACAATTAAATTGACAAAAAATTGAGACCAAACACAGAAAAGACATAGCAAGTATTGCAAATAATGCATATGCGAGCAAATAAGCATTAGGACTTGTTCAGCAATTCGTATCAAAAAAAAAAAAAAAAAAAAAGGACTTGCTCAGCAACAATCTGAATTCAGAAACAGGTGAATAAAACAACAGCAACATATGAGCAAAAAGGAAAAAAGAAATCTCTCTCTCTCTCTCTCTCTCTCAGCCCAAATAAGACAGCAGACAAAACAAATACACAAAAAATCCAACATAAACAATGAAAGGGAGAGATCAAAGATGAGGAAGAGAGTACCATTAAGCATGAGAATGGCAGACTCAGGGAAGTTGAACTTGTTGACCAACAAGTACTTCATGCACTTAGCATCATTAATACAACCCTTCAGCTCATGCCGTGAGTTCCTATAAGATATCCCACAAATGACAGCACGCTTGCGGCCGTGCACGGCCGGAGGCGGCCCTCGTGGCGCGTGGTTGTAAGGAGACGGAGCAGTGAAGGGTGGTGGTGGTGGTGGGTAGTACGGTTGGTGTTGATGGGTGGAGGAGTAAAAACCTTGTGGTGGTGGTGGTTGGAGGCTACGAGAGTCAGCTATGCGAGTCACAGCATGGCAAATAGCACACCGAATTGAATGAGCACCTGGTGGAAGCTCTAAAGCTCTACGGCAGTTTGAACAATCTACAAGCAACATGTTGATTATGATGATGATGATAGAAAGAGAGTTTAGAGAGATCAAAGCTAGCTTTTGATGGAGATCGAGAATATATGTACTGTATGTTAATGATGATGAAAACTTGAAAAGTCTTTAACTTTTTTTCATGAAATGAAAGGTACAGAGAAGATGGGGGTTGTTGTTATGATGCGTTTATAAGAAAGAAAGAAAAAGAAAAAAAAAAATTGAACTTTGAAAGAAAAGGGTAGGAAAGAGCGAGGAGATTCATGATCCGATACACAGACTCGTTGACTCGTAGGTTTGGTCTGCAATGTATTAAAAGAGTTTGCAAGTTGCAGACGACGTGGGAAATGGCGTATGTTGGATTTGGAAGAAAAGCCAAGGAAATTAACAAAGCAAACAACTACTCCACATCAACTACTACTACCCGTGAATTACACGGATTTATTTGTCCACACGCTTTATGGTTTGCACCAATTGATTATTTGTTTATGAAAAGAGTACATAAATATATATATAGAAAATTTTTCTTTTTGGTTTGGCAATTAAACATATCATAGGATGGTTCTAGTGGCTGCTCAGATTAGGCGTGCAATCCTAACTTTCTAGGGGAGGGCTACATTTTGATGATAGGATTGTTAATTTGGTAGCAGACAAGTTGTTTAAATTAAAATACTACTGCGAATGGATGATTCTTCTTTCTCTCTCTCTCTCTCTCTCTCTTTTTAGAGTAAACTTCTCTCTTTTCTTAAATTGTCATTATTTAATGAAAAATTCTAGAGACAAATAATTTGACATATGATATCTGCTATGTGGCAGATTATTAGTGGAAGGTAAAAAATATAATGTCAATGGTGAATTTAGATAAGAACAAAAAAAAAAAACTTATCAACTCAATTTATGTGAAAAATATTGTCAAATTTTTTATTGAGAGAAATTTATATTATGTTAGCTCTATATATATAGAAACTCTAATAAGAGACTTCTAAAAAAAAAGACTTTCTCATTATAATTACGTAATTTATTGATACTATTACAACTTTAAAACTAAGAGCATCTACAGAAGATGTGGCAAAAATTATGTCATTTTACAACATCAAAGACCTACTTTATTATTTTACCACACCATTTTACAATATCCCATTTATCAGATGTTTTAACATACAATTCTATACATTAAAATAATATTTCCTACATAATAAAATAATATCTCCTACGCATTAAACACAATCTACCGCCACTGCAAACAACCAACAGCCACCACTACACAGCCACCTATTCCTCCACAACCCAAAACACAATTCAAAACAAACCCACCACAGCCGTTAATCTCTGCCATTATTGAAAAATTTTAAGGTTTTGGATGTTTTTCTTGCTCTGTTTTGGTTTGGAGGCAAAGAGAGATCTTTGATTGATCAACACCCAGCCACAACCACGGCCCCACGCCGCCACTGCACCACCACGACCCAAACAATCAACGACACAAACCCATTACAAAATCACCCCAAACAACCACGGCCCCACGCCGGACCCATTACAAATCACCCCAACAATCAACGACACCAACCCAGGCACGATCGCCGCCTTGGCCCTGTCGGTCCACCCGATCGTGTTGAAAGCGAGCGCAATGAACTAGGCGAAGAAAAAAGCGAGAGCGATGAGCCACGGGATCGGATCTCCGAAGGCAGAGAACGCGGCGGCGAAAGTCAGCGTCTTGGTGAGCACGAAGGCGCCGAGGTCAAGTAGGGCGACGGCGCCGAGAACAATCAAGGACACCAACTCAGGCACAATCGCCGCCTTGGCCCTGTCGGTCCACCCGATCGTGTTGAAAGCGAGCGCGAGAAGCAAGCGAGCGCGATGAACTGGGCGAAGAAAAAAGCGAGAGCGATGAGCCACGGGATCGGATCTCTGAAGGCGGAGAACACGGAAGCGAAAGTCAGCGTCTTGGTGAGCACGAAGGCGCCGAGGTCGAGCAGGGCGACAGCGCCGAGAGAAACAGGGAGTTCGACAGAGAGACAGAGTGAGGTTTGAGAGGAGAGGATTGGGGGTTTGAGGGAGAAGAGAGGGAACCGAAGAGTGAGAGAGAAGAGAAAAGAAAAAACTGAAGGGAGAGGAGAGAGAAAATGAATATAAAACAATAAAAATTTTTACCACATTAGTCCGTACCGTTGCAAATTTGCAACGGTACTGTAGCTATGTGGTATAATTTTTGAGATTTAGCACATTTCATAAAGCATCATTTTTGTGTTTGGTGTGGTAAATGTGCCAAATATTTGTCATTTGGCACATTTACCACACCTGCTGTGGGTGCTCTAAGGGTGGCGTTATTTCCACACAAAATAAAAAGGGAAACAAATTCTAAAGTGGTTCACAACTTGTTATCATGGATTAAAAAAATGAAAATTTTATCACTTACTTTACCTATCAAATGCAAGCTTTTAAAGTAAATGCTATAAAGATATTGATTCAATTATTTGGTATTAAGTTTCCAAATTGAAGAATGAAACAAATCTTTTTTTTCATAATTTTTGTTCATAATTTACTATGTAAGGACTCAATTTGTATCGATCCCAAATTGGTATTGGGTTCGAACATTAAAGGCCCAAACAATAAATTTGTAGAGTGTGGGCTAAAAGGCTAGGTCTTGGTGAACGGACAGTCGTTAGTCATGGTGTTCATGATGATCGCACAGGGGTGAACTGAGTGTATCCAGGAAGACTTTCTCCTCGGCACGGCCTGGGTGGCTCCGGTCCTTGGACCTCGTCCGAGGAGTTTAATGTTCTTATTCCTCCTTTTATGCTAGGTTTCAATGGTCCTAGAGACGATACATCATGCTGTCCTCCTTTCTGGACTACTTCCTCCTCCTTTTATACTAGCTTTTCCCTTCCCTCGAATGTCCACGTGTACGTTCAGCTTTATAAAGCTGATACTTGTCCTATCAGCCATACCCAAAGTGGTTGGGGGTGGTTGTAAAAGCTGAAGAACATGGCTCTGTCAGGCGCAGAGTACTTGATTGCAGTAATGACAGCCTTTCCCTTGTTCTTTGTCGCCACACTGTTCAGGGGTCCTTTCCCCATTAATGCGGCCAGGACGTTTGTTGGCGCATTCAATGCGGAGGTGACAGTTTTTCCTTGAACACTGTACTCGCCCTTTCTTTTAGGAGCGCTCTGGGGGTTGCCTTTGATGGCGTGCCGTTCCCTTCTAAGTTTTGGGATGTCGAGGACAGGATCGTCCTCGACTACCTCTCTAGGCCATTTGGACTTTCGTTGCATGTCCTCGGCAACGTCTCTTCTCGCCGCGGGCCCTGGACCCTAATGTAAAGTGGGCCGGGATCACCAATTCTCTGGCCCCACAATAGCCCCTCAAAATCCTGCTGTCCGACTCCTCGGACGGAGAGGAGGGTTTTGGTGACGTCGGGCCTATGTCATGGCTTGCCAAGTCTTGTCCTTCATCAATGTCGGAGCCTCTTCGTTTGCTTGGGACACGCTCCTGGTTGTGAGACATTCTTTTAGTTTACCTACGCCGCATTCCTGCCGTTTCGGTACACGAGGCGCGCCTTTAATAAGATCTCTTTACGAGGCGGCGCAAATCCAACGGCTGAAGACTGCTTTGGGAATTGGGCGGAACTTATCTCGTTTGTAGTTTTTCTTGGAGATTTGTATAGATTAAATGTCGTCAGGCTTGCCCTCCCCCATACAAGAAGCACGGTGGGAGGTCATTCCCTTTATTTGCAGACCATTTAAGCTTTTCAGATCCCTAACCCTCCAATTGTGCCCAAAGTCCCCATTACCAGTGTGACTGAGCCTTAGGGGGTGACATGGTCAAGGCCAAGATGAGGGTGAAGAGATCACACCCTCTTCAGAAGCCATGGGTATCTTCGAGATCCAAGATGGCCCGATCAGGGCAAGGGAGACAAAGACTCAAGACATTCCTTCTCCTCGACAAGGCAAGAAAGGAGCCTCTTCTTCCTTCAGCCAAAATCCGAAGCAGGTGAAGGTCACATCAGATTTTTGGTGCGACAGCACTAAGATTTCCCATCGCCGATACCATCCGTTCTTGCTCGATTGCTGCTAATATGATACTTGCTCGATTGCTGTCAGAGCTGGTATGGGGATTTGGCATCCCTGCTTCTCCCTCTCTTCCACCACTAGTGCCATCCAGACTTGCTTAGTCGCTGCTAGAGCAAGGTTGTAGACCAGGTGCCTCTACTTCTTCTTCTCTTCCATCAAGGGTGCCATCCAGACTTGCTTAGTCGCTGCTAGAGCAAAATTGAAGGATCCATCGTTTCCGTGTATCTCTTTTTTTTTCTTTTTTTCTTTTTTTTTTCTTTTTTTTTTTAATTTCTGTAGTTAGCTTATAGTATAGGCTTGTCCAAGCCCTTTTTTTGTATGCTATACTACTTCTTTGTCTAATAAAAGATGACTTTATCCCATTTTGCGTGTTCTTTCTTTTCCGCAATAATTATTTTGTGAATGGATGTGCTGGTGTCCTTTTCTTTTGAACAGTACTTAGGGCCGATGCCCTTGTTAGCAAAGAGTTATCACTTTGAACTTATTAAAACTGACGGGGACAACAATGCCAACTTCAAGTAGGTTAACCATATGAGACTAACCGGGATAATAGCTGAATGTTCTGTATTGCATATGGGGTGATCACTCGAGGACGTGTAACCTAAAATAAACTGTCCGAGGGGGTCGCCGGGCACTAGGGTGCTTCGCCACGTTTCAGACGATATTTATAGCCTTAACTTGTTTTGGGCATCCGGTCCGAGGACCAAGGTATGACTGTACCGTGTCTAAACACTCGGTTGTGTTAGTTTCCTTAGAGCTAGGGGTCCGAGGACCGCGCGGGATTTCCATTCTGTCCAGGACTTGAGCCTTTCTTGATGTAGTTAGTTTCCCATAGGTTTGAGTCTAAGGACCATGCAATACCTTAGTTCTGTCTAGCACTTATATTTTCTTGAAGTAGCTGGTTTCCCCATAGGTTTGGGTCCGAGGACCATGCAAGACCTTGGTTCTGTCCAACACTTATATTTTCTAGTGACTAGTTTCCCATAGGTTTGAGTCCAAGGATCATGCAAGACCTTGGCTCTGTCTAGCACTTAGACTTTCTTGAACTAGCTGGTTTCCCCACAGGTTTGGGTCTAAGGACCATGCAAGACCTTGGTTCTATCCAACACTTATATTTTCTAGTGACTAGTTTCCCATAGGTTTGAGTCCGAGGACTATGCAAGACCTTGATTCTGTCTAGCACTTAGACTTTCTTGAAGTAGTTGGTTTCCCCATAGGTTTGGGTCCGAAGACCATGTAAGACCTTGGTTGTGTCCAACACTTATATTTTCTAGTGACTAGTTTCCCCATAGGTTTGAATTCGAGGACCATGCAAGACCTTGGCTCTGTCTAGTACTTAGACTTTCTTGAAGTAGCTGGTTTCCCCATAGGTTTGAGTCCGAGGACCATGCAAGACCTTAGTTCTGTCCAACACTTATATTTTCTAGTGACTAGTTTCCCCATAGGTTTGAGTCCGAGGACCATGCAAGACCTTGGTTCTGTCTAGCACTTAGACTTTCTTGAAGTAGCTGGTTTCCCCATAGGTTTGAGTCCGAGGACCATGCAAGGCCTTGGTTCTGTCCAACACTTATATTTTCTAGTGACTAGTTTCCCCATAGGTTTGAATCCGAGGACTATGCAAGACCTTGGTTCTGTCTAGCACTTAGACTTTCTTGAAGTAGCTGGTTTCCCCATAGGTTTGGGTCCGAAGACTATGCAAAACCTTGGTTCTGTCCAACACTTATATTTTCTAGTGACTAGTTTCCTTATAGGTTTTAGTCCAAGGACCATGCAAGACCTTGGTTCTGTCTAGCACTTATATTTTCTAGTGATTAGTTTCCCCATAGGTTTGAGTCCGAGGACCATGCAAGACCTTGGTTCTATCTAGCACTTAGACTTTCTTGAAGTAGTTGGTTTCCCCATAGGTTTGGGTCCGAGGACCATGCAAGGCCTTGGTTCTGTCCAACACTTATATTTTCTAATGACTAGTTTCCCCATAGGTTTGAGTTCGAGGACCATGCAAGACCTTAGTTCTGTCTAGCACTTAGACTTTCTTGAAGTAGCTGGTTTCCCCATAGGTTTGGGTTCGAGGACCATGCAAGATCTTGGTTCTGTCTAACACTTATATTTTCTAGTGACTAGTTTCCCCATAGGTTTGAGTCTGAGGACCATGCAAGACCTTGGTTCTGTCTAGCACTTAGATTTTCTTGAAGTAGTTGGTTTCCCCATAGGTTTGGGTCCGAAGACCATGCAAGACCTTGGTTCTGTCCAACACTTATATTTTCTAGTGACTAGTTTCTCCATAGGTTTGAATTCGAAGACCATGCAAGACCTTGGTTCTGTCTAGCACTTAGACTTTCTTGAAGTAGCTGGTTTCCCCATAGGTTTGGGTCCGAAGACTATGCAAAACCTTGGTTCTGTCCAACACTTATATTTTCTAGTGACTAGTTTCCCTATAGGTTTGAGTCCAAGGACCATGCAAGACCTTGGTTCTGTCTAGCACTTATATTTTCTAGTGATTAGTTTCCCCATAGGTTTGAGTCCGAGGACCATGCAAGACCTTGATTCTGTCTAGCACTTAGACTTTCTTGAAGTAGCTAGTTTCCCCATAGGTTTGGGTCCGAGAACCATGCAAGACCTTGGTTCTGTCCAACACTTATATTTTCTAGTGACTCGGGCTACTGGAATCGCGAGGATTAGCCCATTGACAAAGGTGTGGGGCATAGACTTGATGTTAGAAGCCCCTAGAACTGTCCGTGCCACTGGCACTTCGAAGTGTAGCCTTGAGTGGAAGCTGTGTTAGGGCAACAACCGCGTGCTGCTAGAAATGATGGAGGGGCTTTCGCATAGCTTACACCACTGCCAAAATTATTTCTTTCAAGGGACCCTTGTTGACAGGGGCTTGATTCTACCATGACTAACCGCCGCTTGCGCCAACACACAAGCCTCCCCACAGATGGCGCCAATTGTAAGGACTCAATTTGTATCGATCCCAAATTGATATTGGGTTCGAACATTAAAGGCCCAAACAATAAATTTGTAGAGTGTAGGCTAAAAGGTTAGGCCTTGGTGAATGGATAGTCGTTAGTCATGGTGTTCATAATGATTGCACAGGGGTGAACTGAGTGTATCCAGGAAGACTTTCTCCTCGGCACGGCCTGGGTGGCTCCGGTCCTTGGACCTCGTCCGAGGAGTTTAATGTTCTTATTCCTCCTTTTATGCTAGGTTTCAATGGTCCTAGAGACAATACATCATGCTGTCCTCCTTTCTGGACTGCTTCCTCCTCCTTTTATACTAGCTTTTCCCTTCCCTCGAACGTCCATGTGTAGGTTCAGTTTTATAGGGCTAATACTTGTCTTATCAGCTCATACCCAAAGTGGTTGGGGGTGGTTGTAAAAGCTAAAGAGCATGGCTCTGTCAGGCGCAGAGTACTTGATTGCAGTAATGGCAGCCTTTCCCTTGTTCTTTGTCGCCACACTGTTCAGGGGTCCTTTCCCCATTAATGCGGACAGGACATTTGTTAGCGCATTCAATGCGGAGGTGACAGCTTTTCCTTGAACCGCTCCTACACTATACTCGCCATTTCTTCTAGGAGCGCTCTGAGGGCTGCCTTTGATGGCGTGTCGTTCTTCCCTTCTAAGTTTTGGGATGCCGAGGACAGGATCGTCCTCGGCTACCTCTCTAGGCCATTTGGACTTTCGTTGCATGTCCTTGGCAACGTCTCTCCTCGGCGCGGGCCTTGAGCCCTAATGTAAAGTAGGCCGGGATCACCAATTCTTTGGCCCCACATACTACATTTGTAGATTATTATTGGAGCAACATCACTTTCACATGGACATACAATTAACACAATTTTTATTATGTACTAATTATAATATGCACCTTGGCAATAATGAAAAAAATGAAAAATTTATTGTCACCAAATTGATTGTGAAAGATATCTAAATATACATGCACTTTATAATTAGAACCAACTGATAGCGAACACCTAAGAATGTTTTTTTTTGAAAGCAAATAAGAATGTTATAGTTTAAAAATTAAAATTAAAATTGGAAAAAGTTTACCTTCAACCCATTATGTGGCAATTGATAAAAGGGTCATGCTAACGAGTGCCCTTAGGGCACTTCTTAATAATCCATTTTAGGAAAGTTTTGATACCAATTTTATGGGAAATGAAAAAAACTGTCAAAATATTAATTACTTTTTTTTTTCACTTCCCATAAAAACTTTCTTTAAATGGATTATTAATCAGTGCCCTTAGGGCACTCGTTAGCATTTCCCTTGATAAAATTATCTACATATAATTTTAATCACAAATCACATGACTCATTAAATAAGTTATATGATTAAGAGATTAAATTATATAAGGATGTGGTGTAAAACCCAAGTTTTATACTCTCCAATTTCAACATGCCACATCATCTTATTATATATTAAAGAATAAGTACAACCACACCCAATCAATTCTAATACCCATCTAAAAATTCAACAAAATTGGGAGTTTATTAAGATGTTATTAACTGTGATAGAATGTACTGAGTTTTAAGTAAAAAGCTAATATGATAATCTCTTATTAAATTGTGTAAAAAATGAATTTTACACTCCATCCTTACCAAATTCAAACTTTGTAATTTTTTTTTTTTTTTTAAAGAATACGAAGTATTTTAACACACACACACACACACATAAAGGAGAGGGAATAAGGTCTTAAAGAAATTGACAGTGATGTATATCCAAAAGAGTCTAACTCTTGGATACACAATATAGGCTTTAAACCTCTTTAATTCATGCTCATTTTCCGATTTCTGATGTGGGATTAACCCACTATTTTTTCTTTTGAGAATACTAGGTATTTTAACACACATACATGAGAAGAGGAGAGAAGATCTTAAAGAAAGTGATAATGGTGTATATCCAAAAGAGCCTAACTCTTGGATATACAGCATGACTTTAGGATTAAATGTACAAGTGAATAGTTTTATAAATTATCACATAATGGGTTGAATGAGATTCATTTAAACCTAGTTTGGAGTAAAACTTTATCCATTAAATATATAGCCATAAATATTAATGCATGTTTTTAAAGAAAAATGTAACTCCTTTGTAATTAATTATGAATTAATAAGGGTAAATTGCAAATTACACCACTAAAATTTGGGAGTGTTTGAATTTTACATCTTGAAATTTCAGAATTTGGATTTTTCTCCTTGAAGTTTAAGGGTGTTTGGATTTTACACTTTGAAATTTCAAAATTTAGATTTTACTCCCTAAATGTTGCATGGATTTTACACCCTTAAATTATAAAATTTTAGGATGTAAAATCCAAACACTCCCAAATTTAAATAGTAAAATCCAAACACCCCTAAAATTTACAAGGTAAAATCCAAATTTTAAAACGTTAGGGTGCAAAATCCAAACACCCCTAAATTTTAGAAGGTAAAATTCAAATTTTGAAACGTTAGGGTGTAAAATCCAAACACTCCTAAACTTCAAAAGGTAAAATCCAAAATTTGAAATTTCAGGGTGTAAAATCCAAACACCTCCAGACTTTAGTGATATAATTTACAATTTACCTGATTAATGATTTCCCATGACTTCTCAATTCTCCAGATGGAAGAGGAAAAATGTAATCCCTTTGTAATTAATTGTGAATTGATAATTTCTCATGACTTGTCAATTCTCCATATGAATTGAGGAAAAATGTAACTCCTTTGTAATTAATTATGAATTAATAATTTTCCATGACTTATCAATTCTCCATGTAAAGTTGTGATTTACAACTATTTTGTATTGGTTTTAATTTCGTGCCAAATTTGAGGTTTTCGCGAATATTTCGCAAGTAAGGTCTTCCCGCGAGATACTCGCGAAACATTCTATTTTGCTATTTTGTCATATCTGATACACCATGTCTTTACCCACACTATATATACTCATATTAACCACATATTGTGAAAAGAGTTTTCAAAGAGAAAACCCTAGCCATAACCCTTAAGAGTTAGAGATTGTCACACCCACAATCCTCTACACAATTTATCCTCAACTTCTACTAATGGTGTATTATAAAATAGACCAACTCCAAGCTCGTCCATAAGGGTCGTCCAGGGCAAGAATAGAAAAATGGACTTATAGAACCCTCATCCGTGACAAGGTCCTTCATCCAAAAGATGCTTGGACGACCTCCATACATTTTGAGTGTGCTTCTCTATACATGTTCTGGATGACCTCCACATTCCTATTTTAGAGCATAAGTAAAAATCGGGGTTCATTGCTACAAATCACTTCCAATGACGGTTATGGAAAATGAGACCAAACAATATAACTTCCATGGCAGTTATGAAAGTTAACTCCGAACCTTACGACCTCCTCGATAGGGGAAGTTATCAGACAAGTAACTGCTTCAAGTGTATACTATATAAGCACTCATCTATGCAAAAATAAAGTAAGTTTTTCGAACATTTTCAAAGAGATTGGAATTCCAGAATTTGAGAGAAATACTGACTTTACCATTGGAGGGTTCTTGGCCGGTCCTCCCCGGTCACCTTTGATTGTGTGTTCATCCTTTCAGGTTTCCTAAGTGATTTTCTTACCATTGAAGCCCGAAGCATTCAGTTTTCTGATTTTACTTTGTAATATTAATTGGCACCATCTGTGGGAAAGAGATTTTGTTTGTGCAATTAATCTTTCTTCAACAAAAAGACTGCATGATTCGGACAAGATTAAGGGCCACTAGCTCAGGCCATGAAGAGAGTAGGGATGCCTCTAGTAATCCCCACCGTGATCGTTAGTCAAAGCCTGTTATGCAACCGTCCTCTGTTCAACACGTGTAGTCCATGGCAGTTGCCATGGCGGAGTTAACCCATTAGAACCAAGAGTTGACCAGAGAGATTAAACTAAGGAGGCAACGACACGAAGGATAAATTGAAGGACAAGCACAGAGTCAAGAAGATAAAGTGAATGCTGAACCCGAAACCTAATCAAGGGGTACCATTTCACGAAGGGTGCCATACTTGGAGAGGGAAATGGACCAGATGAGGAAGGTTATGGATGAGATAAGGGAGAACATGAGAAGGGCGAATCCCGTAGAGGATTTAGTTCATCGAACAGTCTCCCCTTTCACAGCTTCCATCAACAGTCACCCCTTGCCTCCGAAGTTCAAGATGCCTTCCTTGGATTCGTATGATGGGACGCGTGACCCTTTCGATCATATTGCTACTTTCAAGACTACAATGCACCTTCAAAGGGTTCCAAACAAGATTATGTGTAGAGCCTTCCCTACCACTCTTAAAGGGCCAGCACGAGTGTGGTTCAGTAAGATACTTCCAAATACAGTGAGTTCTTTTGAAGAATTGAGTAAGTTGTTTGTCAATAATTTCATCAAAGGGCAAAGACACAAACATTCCTCGTCCAACCTGCTAACCATAGAGTAAGGAGAGAATGAAAGTTTGCGGTTCTTCATTACTCGCTTCAACAGGGAAGCCTTAACAGTGGATGAGATGAACGACAAGTTATTATTGGTGGCCTTCCATAATGGAGTTAACTCTAACTTATTCATCCACAAGCTTTACAAAAAAAGCCTCAAACCATGGCTGAATTCGTCCATTCGGCCTAAAATTTTATGAATGCAAAAGATGCGATTGTAGCCAAGAAGAGGAAGAGAGCTGAGAGAATGGAAATTGATCTCTCGCGTCATTCTGAGCAAGGTCCTTGCACAAAGAAGGGACGGATGGTAGAGAAGAAAGACCGAGACAACAAGAAGATAGGCTCGTTGGTACGGAGTCAGCAATATACGCCCTTGAACATGCCACTTGAATAGGTTCTTATGCAAATCAAGGAGGATCCTTCTTTGAAGTGGCCAGAGAAAATGAAAGGAGATCACAACAAGTGCAATAGAAACAAGTATTGCCGCTTCCATAGAGACCATGGGCATGACACAGACGAGTATTTCGATTTGAAGCAGTAGATTGAAAAATCTTATCAAACAGGGGAAATTGAGAAATTTCCTTGGACGAGATCACAAGGACGAGAAGTTGAAGGGAAAAGTAGAAGAGTCATCACGACCCCCGCTTAGAGAAATAAGATTTATCATAGGAGGAACCTCAACAAGGCAATCCTTAAAGTCAAGGAAGACATACTTGAAGGTAGTGCAGAACGTCCAACTCTTTGGATGATCGCCAAGGACGAGGGCAACAGACGAACAAGCCATCACATTCATGGACGAGGATGCTGAAAGGGTTCACCACCCCTATGACGATGCCATCGTCATCACTTTGCTTATTGCTGACTATACGACCAGAAGGGTGCTGGTGGACAATGGAAGTTTGGCAAATATCTTGTATTATCATGTTTTTCAGCAAATGAAACTTGGACAAGATCAACGTTGTCCAGTGAATTCACCCTTAGTATGGTTTAGAGGAATGAAAGTGCAGCCTGTAGGCACCATTACATTACTTGTGGTGGTGGGGACATACCCACAATAGATAACCAAGGACGTGAATTTCCTTGTAGTAGATTGCTCATCCTCTTATAATGTCATAATTGGAAGACCAACTTTAAATAGTTAGAAGGCAGTCACGTCTACTTACCACCTATCAGTCAAGTTCCCTATAGAGTATGGGGTAGGACAAGTGTAGGGAGATCAACTAGCAGCAAGAGAATGCTATTTGGCCATGTTGGCCATGGACGAACAAGTTCAAATAATGAACATTGAGGAAAGAAGAGTTGTGGCAGAGCCCACTGAAGCATTGGAAGACATTCCTTTGGATGAGAATAACCCTGAGAGGTATACAAGGATTAGAGTGGATATGGAAAAGAAGACAAAGCAAGATCTTGTCCAGTTTTTAAAGAAGAGCATTGATGTGTTTGCATGGAGTCATGAGGATATGCTAGATATAAACCCTAGTGTCATTACCCATCATTTAAATGTATATCCTTCCTCTAAGCCTCTATGACAGAAGAAAAGAATGTTTGCCCCTGAGAGAGACAATGTCATTAAAGAAGAAGTTCAGAAGTTGACTGTAGCAAAGTTTATTCGAGAGATTTATTATCCAGACTAGTTGGCCAATGTAGTAATGGTCAAGAAGGCTAATGACAAATGGAGGATGTGTGTGGGCTTCACCGATCTAAACAAAGTCTGCCCTAAGGATAGCTATCCATTGTCGTGTATTGATCAGTTGGTGGACTCGACTGCAGGTCATAGATTGCTAAGTTTCATGGATGCTTTTTCCGGATACAATCAGATAAGGATGGACGAGGCAGACTAAAAGAAGACATCCTTTATCACCAGTCAAGGCTTGTTTTATTACAAGGTGATGCCCTTTGGTCTGAAGAACACAGGGGCAACATACCAAAGGTTAGTTAACCATATGTTTTGTCTACAGATCGGACGAAATGTAGAAGTCTATGTAAATGATATGCTGGTGAAGAGTCTGGACGAGGGGAACACTTGGACGACCTACAAGAAACCTTTGATATGCTTAGGCAGTACAACATGAAGTTGAATCCTAGCAAGTGTGCTTTCGGAGTTTCATCAGGAAAATTCCTCGGATTCATGGTTTCGCATAGGGGAATTGAGGCAAATCCTGATAAGATTCGAGCAATACTGAATATGAAGCCTCCGCGAAGTATCAAAGAAGTCCAGTCTCTTACCGGACAAATTGTTGCCCTTAACAGGTTTGTCTCCAAAGCTACTAACAAATGTTTACTGTTTTTCAAGGTTCTTAAAAAAAAGTTTAAATGGACGGACGAGTTGTTAGAAAGCTTTCCATAACCTGAAAACCTACCTCACTACGGCTCCCTTGTTGAGTTCATTCGTGCTTGGCGAAGAGTTGTATTTGTATCTAGCAGTGTCCCTAGATGCAGTGAGCTCAGCTTTGATTAGAGAAGAAGGAAGGGTGTAGAAGTTGGTTTACTATACAAGCCGAGCGCTGAGAAGGGCGGAAGGACGATATCCAATGATGGAAAAACTAGCCTTCACTTTGGTCACAACTTCAAGGAAGTTAAGGCATTATTTCCAAGCTCACGGCATCAATATCTTGACAGATCATCCATTAAAGAAGGCAATGAACAAGTTGGAAGTCGCAAGACAATTGATCCAATGGGCCATAGAACTTAGTGAGTTCAATGTCAGGTACCAGCCAAGAAATGCAATAAAAGCACAAGCACTGGCAGATTTCATTGTGGAGTTTACCCCGAGTCAAGGAGAACTAGACGAACTGGACGAAGCTCAAAAATGGGTCATCAATGTGGAGGGCTCATCCACATTATATGCAGGAGGAATTGAAGTCATACTCAAATCCCCGAAAGGAGACAAGTTGAGGTACGCAGCTCGTCTAAAATATCAAACCACCAACAATGAGGTCGAATATGAAGCTCTCCTTAAAGGACTAGAATTGGCTAAGTCCCTAGGGGTGGAGTCAGTAATAGTCTAAGGAGATTCTCAGTTAGTCATTAATAAAGTGGATGGAATGTGTGAAGCTAAAGAAGGCCGGATGAAGAAGTATCTAAACAAGGTAAGGCAGCTCGTTAAGAAGTTCAAAGAAGCAAGTTCTGTTCAACTTCCTAGAAAGGAGAACATGGAGGTAGATGCTTTGGCAAAAGCAGCCTCAGTAGGGGAGGCTATGGACGAATTTGACAAAGTCCAATATATGCCAAGCATAGATCTTCCAGAGATACAACAAGTTGGAAGAGAAGAAAATTGGATGACTCCAATAGTCATCTACCTCAGGGATGAAAGACTTCCAGAGGACAAGGACGAGTTCAGAAAATTGAGGATCCGAGCTGCCAAGTATGTTCTCATAGACAAGGTGTTGTATAAACGAGGTTTTTCTCAGCCCTACTTAAGGTGCTTAGCCCCGGATGAGTCAAACTATGTATTGAGGGAGATTCATGAAGGGGTATGTGGGAATCACTTAGGAGCAAGAGCATTGGTTCATAAGGTCGTCCATGCAGGTTATTATTGGCCAACTATTCAAGCAGATGCAAAGGCTTATGTCAAGGTGTGTGACCAATGTCAACGCTTTAGCAATATTCCCAGGCAACCATCGGAGTATCTCACTCCAATGACAGCCCCATGGGCTTTTGCACAATGGGGATTAGATATCTTGGGTCCCTTCCCACTTGGAACCAAGCAGATGAAGTTTTTGGTGGTTAAGATTGACTATTTCACTAAGTGGGTGGAAGTAGAACCCCTAGAAAAGATCACGCAACAGAATGTCAAGAATTTCATCTGGAAGAACATTGTGTGCAGGTTTGGGGTGCCCAGGGTATTGATATCGGACAATGGATGACAATTTGATAATGCACTTTTCAAAGACTTCTGCGAACACTTCGGAATTCAGAATCATTACTTCTCACCCGCCCACCCTCAAGCAAACGATCAAGTAGAAGTGGCAAACCGATCTTTGTTGAAGATCATCAAGACTTGGCTTGAAGGGGCAAAAAGAGTATGGCCAGATGAGCTACCATGTGTACTGTGGGCCTACAGGATGACTGCAAGAACCCTTACAGGGAAAACTCCTTTTAAGCTGGCTTATGGAAGTGAAGCAGTCTTGCCTACAGAAGTGCATATGGTCAATCACAGGGTAATGAAGTATTAAGACAAAGATAACGAGGAGTAACTCCGCCTGAACCTTGATCTAATAGACGAGGTGAGGATGGATGCAGAGTAAAGGACAACAAGGTATAAAAACCTCATGGCTAGGCAATACGACACAATGGTTAAACCTAGGCGTTTCAACATTGGAGACCTCGTCTTAAAAAGGGTTTCCTTGGCAACCAGAAACCTAGCTCACGGGAAGTTGGGACCTAATGGGGAAGGACTCTACAAGGTTATTAATTGCAAAAGACAAGGGTCCTACTACTTGGAAACCTTGGACGGGAGGAAGTTGGAGCATCCTTGGAATGTTGAACACTTAAGAAGGTATTATTAGTAAGATACTAGCCTGGACAAGCATCATCCTGGACGAGCCAAAGAATGTTTTACTTACCTACGTGTTATTAGCATTATATATTGTGTTAACTCCTCAGAAGTATGTTAGTTTTTAAGCTGTGATGTACGGATGAAGTCATGGATGGAGTATGTGTTTGTATCTTTAAAATTCCCTAAAGGCATTAGCTTATAAGCATGTGCCTCGCTTATGGACGATATTTATGTTATGTACATAATGTTGTGTGAATTCCTAGTTTTCCTATTGATTTCATCCAGATTAATTCACAAAAAAGCTAAGGCCCAAGACGAGTAAATTCTCTGGACGCAGGGATGTAACATTTATAAGCTTTCCTTAATAAGGATAATGAACCTAAGGTGTATTCGTCTAATCAATGGACGAGGTAAAACCTAATACATTCGCCCAACCAATGGACAAGAAAAAAAACGTGCACGCAAAAGAAATATTCAAAATCCTTAAAAGGAATTTGACAAACCAAAATCCAACTTATGGATGGGCAAAAAACTAAATTTACCCAAAGACAAGTAAAGAATCGTCTAACCTATAGACGAGGGGTAATGATGTATTAAGCCTATATAAGGCTAACAAAAGAAACATCATTCATGGACGAGTTATACTTGCAAAAATTTGAACGGTGAAAAATATTGAACATGAATACTCTTATCAGGGACGAGCCAAGGTGAAATCAATATCTTGGGTACAAAAACATTCGTCCATTCAACATGTTTAGTAAGTAAAAGAAAAAAATGAAGGAAATAAACATTCATTCACCAATTAAAGGGTGGATGACCTACGTCCAAAAACCCTTATAAAAAGTAAAGCTTAACAAAGTAATTGTTTGAGAACTTGTCCTAAAACTGTGGACGAGATAAATGTACTTGAGTTACATTAAAAGGTCCAAAACAACGGACCAAACAAAAGGAAAAGAGAAGAAAAAATACAAGGGTAAACAAAAAATCCAAATCTCGTCTTCATGAAGGAGGGGCGTCAGCATTAAGGTCATCTTGAGTTGGCTGGGTGGTGGCATCGTCCCCTATGTTGATGTCTTTTGAGCTCGTTTGGAGGAGGGAGCTTGTAGCAACACCACCAAGGTTGAGTTTGATGGAGCTAAAGTCAACCTCAGGGAAGTTTTCCATAGCGTCCATCCTAAAATCTTCAAACCCGGCTACATAGTTGGTGTCCAATAAGTCAGTATATTGCTTGGACACCTTGAACTCTGCAATCGCATCTCCTTTTGCTTTTTCAAGAAGGGTACTCAACTTGTCATTCCTCTTTTGGAGGTGATCAAGATGAGTATCCTTCTCTATGGCATCAGCTTTCAACTCCTCAACATGGTTTTGAAGCTCTTTGGCATCATCCTTGGCCTTAGCCACTACCTCAGCCCACTTCTTGCACTCGTCCTTAATCTCTTGGATCCTCGTCTTGTCCAGCTCTATTGCCTGCCTAGACGCGGCGATGAACTTAGACATTGCCTACACAAATTAAAACTTGGTTAGACAAAATACACATGTATACATTATTGGCAGGACGAGATATAAAAAAAAGGGTTCACATACCTTGAAAAGGTCATGAACACTAGAGTGCTCAAAGTCCTTCAAAGACATGTCATAACACGCTGCCACGTCCTTGTCTGTCACAACCTTCTCGAACCTTTCCCAAGCTAAGTCTTCATTTTCAACAAGGTTTTGAGGTACTTGTCTAGAAGGTTGAGACGAGGTAGGCGCATTGATTTTGGACGGGATCTGCACGAACGAAGGATCTCTAGGCTCTGAGTCAACATTGAGAATCTGGACGGAGGGATCCTGAACAGGGAGGACAGGGCTTGACCCCCCCCCCCCAAATGATATGACTTGTCCTTGGCCTTTTTCTCCCTACTCCTACTTGGGAGGTTTCCCAAGTTAATTCCTTTTGATAGACTTTTCCTTTTTTCACCTACAGATGGACGAGGTTGGGATTGCACCCCCTGCCTGACTACCTCGTCCATCACTTCTTTGCCTTTGTTCTCTTTCATTGTTGCCATCCCTGAAAAGAAAGATCTTAGTCACCCTAAAAAGAAAAAAGAAAAGAGAGAGAGAGAGAGAGACGAGAGAAAAGAGAACTTACGTCTACGGACAGTAAGCTCGTGGGCAATTGCTTCAGCAGACGGCTCAGGGCCTAACCCTCAAGTGGCAAGACGTTGAAGACTTACCAAAGAATGGAAAGTCCTATCAGAGTATAGACAAGCCTTTTGGACTTGTTCAATATAAAACCTGATCAAATGAGGTCATCTAACACCTATAAAATAAAAAATAAAAAATAAAAAAAGAAGAAAAAAAAAGAGTAGAGTTGTTAGACAACTACAATCGAGAATAAATATAACCAATAATAAAATGACAACCATAAGCGTACCTTCAGGACGAAGGTTCCCTAACTCTCCTGTATACGAAGCAAATGGGTCCTTGTCAACCTCAACAAGGTGTCCAGCCCATAAACCGAAGACGAAGAAGAACTCTGTCTTCCAGTTCCTATCTGATGTGACTAAGGACTTTATTAGCTTACAATTTTTCCCTCTAGTTGTGAATTGATAAAAGCCAAGGGATTGGTTAATCTCGGAGGGTTTGTAGTAGTAGAGGAACTCGTCCACAGTAAAAGGATGATGCCTTTCAAACACCTCCCTCCATAAAACTTGCATAGAGACAACTAGCCTCCATGTGTTAGGATTGAACTGACATATACCTAAACCTAACCTAGTGAGCAACTCCCTAGCAAAAGCATTAAAAGGCAACCTCAAACCCCCTAAGAGATAAGCCTCATAAATGCCAACACCAATACGAGGTTGGCAACACCACTCCCCACACACAAGTAACCTGGGGTTTAGGTCATCAGGAATTTGGTACCAAGTCCTAAGGGAGGCTAACCTTTTCTCGCTTGTCTTAGAAGCAACCCCTATAGCACAACTATAAATAATCTCAACCTCGTCTTGAAATGTAGACGAGGGAGCACTTGTACTAGCCCTAGACTTGGACTCAACCCTCGTCCTAAGTTCTTCCTGAAGAACCTCTAAGGGAACCCCAGGGACACCAGACATGTAGTCGTCCGTGGTGTTTCCCCCACTACTACTATTGCTACCATTACTACTACTATCACTGCAACCACTAAAACTACTAGGGTTGTAATACTCGTCTATGGCCTTATCAACACTATTGCTAGATGAGGAAAGGACAACCTCAGACATTATTTAAGAAAACTTAAAACCTGAGGATGAGAATGAGGAAAATACCTGGATCTAGATGAAGGGAGACTATAGATGCAGGAAATTTCTAGACGAGGTGCTAAGACGAGGGTTGTCAAAGAAGGAAATTTCAGAAATGTAAAGGGTAGCAGAGGAATTCCACTATTTATAGGCAGTGGACTTTAGCATCTGAAACGACACGACTAACCAAAAGGTGACATGTGGCATGCTCATCGAAAAAATGAATCAACGTGACCAGTCACCAATAAGGTCGTGACACGTGGCACACCTAATCGCTAAGATAAATACATACATCCAAAGAATGGTATCAGGCTGTACATTACCCTAGACGACCCATGGACAAGGGGGCAATTGATGGTGTATTATAAAATAGACCAACTCCAAACTCATCCATAAGGGTCATCCAGGGCAAGAATAGAAAAATGGACTTATAGAACCCTCGTTCGTGACAAGGTCGTCCATCCAAAAGATGCTTGGACGACCTCCATACATTCTGAGCGTGCTCCTCTATACATGTTCTAGACGACCTCCACATTCCTATTTCAAAGCATAAGTAAAAATTGGGGTTCATTGCTACAAACCGCTTCCAATGACGATTATGGAAAATGAGACCAAACAATATAACTTCCATGGAAGTTATGGAAGTTAACTCCGAATCTTACGACCTCCTCGATAGCGGAAGTTATTAGACAAGTAACCGCTTCAAGTGTATACTATATAAGCACTCATTTACGCCAAAATAAAGTAAGTTTTTCAAACATTTCCAAAGAGATTGGAATTCCATAATTTAAGAGAAATACTGACTTTACCATCAAAGGGTTCTTGGTCGGTCCTCCCCGGTCACCCTTGATTGTGTGTTCATCCTTTCAGGTTTCCTAAGTGATTTTCTTACCATTAAAGCCCGAAGCATTCGATTTACTGATTTTACTTTGTAACATCACCTACCTCTCTATATCTAAATCCTTGAGAGGTTGATAGCCTAAACACTTACCACACCCATTTTGAGTGTAAAATGAGGTTTTGGTGCTGCTGGAAAACATTGGAAGAAGCCATTTGTTTGTTGGATGCAATCGGGTTGAATTACGTGATCCAGAAAGCTAGAAAATACAAGGCTTCATCAAGTTAGTTGGTAGCAGGAACTTGAAGGGCTCAAGTACATGGGGTAGACTAGGCTTGGAGGGTCTTTTGTTATTCGTGTACTCCAACTCATTGTTTAGTGGATCGATTTACCGTTTGGAGGACGGTGGAGAGGTTTTTCACCAAGTTCTTCGGTTTCCTTTTTGATAACACATCGGCATGTTATCTTGTGTTTGCATTCTTCTTCCCTACTCTTTTAACTTTCATTTTACTGTTGATATGTGATGAATATGACTTAGAGTAGTTTATTGTTTGTTTGCTTGCATTTACTCTATTCCGCACTTAGTTTAAGTTAGAGTAAAATCAACTGAGCCGTAATTTTAATTTAGGGGTCTAAACAGCTCTTGTGTTTTCACACAAATTTGAACTTTCACTTTAGATGAAAGAGTACATTGCATTAATTTTCGAGATACAAAACTTATATGGTTTTTATTTTTTATTTTTTTTTAATACAAGATAGAAATTCTACTCTAATTTAATCTAAGTGTATATGTGTGTGAAGCTCCCTTTTAGAGACTTGAATCTCAACTCTTACCCCCCACACTCTACAAGTACTTATACTTGTGGAATGGCCATTACATCAAGGGTGTGCAGTGGTAGATACAAAACTTATATAAAATCCTTATATGGAACTTTTCCCAATTACTTTATTTGTGAATTGAGTAAATACGGTTTGTACACATTCAAAGCAAGTAGTATCAATTAGGAGCATTAGTCTATTTATTTATGCTATTCATAAAGACAAGTATGGCATCATGAACTATTGTTACATATCAACATCATTGAAATATATCTGGAGTTCAATCTCCGCCTACATAAAAAACTGATTTATGTCTTGGTCTGATGATAAAAAACTATTATAAAGAGCAGATGCCATAGGTTGAAACTTTCTAAAAAAATGACGAAACTAATAATACTCTACTTTAATTGTTACACTTGAAAATGATTTATTTAGTTTCTCAAAAACAAAGATTTATTTTTAAATTAAAAATGAAATTGTAGCCCATCTTATTATCATATTACATGAAAATAGTGATATATTTACACACACAATCAAATTTCAATATATAATGTATGCTTCATGATAATTGCTTTTTATGTTATTATACCAAGATACTAGTTGGTTTTTTGTGTGTAAGTGGTGTTTGAATGTTTAATTTTTTATTCGATGATCAGAGATTTTACTAGTTGAATTAATTGAAACCTACAAAACACTAATATATTCAACATTAAAGAACCATTTTTCTCATGTTTCAATTATCAATTTAATTATTAATGTCAAGAGTCTTAAGCCTCAAATGGCATTTCTAGATTTTTCCAACACAAACGTCAAAGTTCCCCCCCCCCCCCCCCAAAGTTCCCCCCCCCCCCCCCAAAAAAAAAGACTATTAATTGAAACCATGTCTTCTTACACTATTTTATATCTCCTATATCAATTTCTCTATTCAAACCAATAATGCAACTGAAACATAAGGATTTACATCAATTCCAAATTGAATAATTTTATTGTAAAAGGAAGATAGATTATGTGTGGTAGATTCCAACTAGCTTAATTGGTAAAATTTTTTATCACCAATTAAGTGATTGTGAATTGAATTCAACATACCAAAAAATTAAAAATAAGTGTTTTAATCTGACAATAAAAAGTAATTATTATGGACTAGACATTATATATTCAATTCAAATCCTATCATGTATGTGTGTGTGTTTTCAATGGACCATTTTAATTCTTCTTCTTTTGTTTTTTTTTTTTTTTTTTTTTTTTTTTTTTTTTTTTTTTTTTTTTTTGAGAAACAATGGACCATTTTGGTTAGATATACGATCTAAAATGTAGTGATAGTTTACAATCTGATTCAATAAAAAAAATTGTTTTGGGTTACTTAAAGATCAATTTGAAGTAAATTTTGTTTTGTTATATGTGACAAGATAACATATATTAAAACATACTATAGATATAGTTTATATATATATATATATATATATTGTTAGAAATTGGGCTGGTTTTGACCTAGCCCATAAACCATGGCCCATTGATCGTCCACATGGGTTATTTGATAAGTAAGTTTAACTTTAAACTAACTAATATTGATATGAGTTGTCAAGATCAATAGTGGAGTAATTTAAACTTAGCAGTTGAGAACTTTTAGAGATAACATATATCTAATAGTAGGTGAGTTCTACTGGTATTTAAAGTACTCCTACATCAAATGAAGAGTTACAGTGAGTGAACATAAGTATAGTTTTTGAGTGCTCTCTCAAAAGGGATACCATGTATTGTTCCCTAGAATTTGGAGCGTGAAAATTAGGATAGACCCTAGTAGTCTCTTCGGCGACTTAATCGTGAGGAGTTAGTAAAGCAAGCGAAGAATAAGATCATCAATTTGGTGATTCGTAATCCACCAAAGGTATGTGTCTATATGATCATAGTATTTTATTCAATATATATATATATATATATATATATATATATTTAACTTGACTGCTAGGGGGAAAAAAAAGAGCTTCGTTACTATTGTTTTCCCCTCTTCAAGGTCAAGAAGACACCCACGAGAGGATGTGATTGGTTGGCTTGCTACCAATTAAGATCCATATTTTTCGGTTCTCTTTATGATAATACATATCTATATGTCACACCAATCTACATGTAATTCACACAGTGCATAAATTTTTTTCGTCATTTTAACTATTGGGAGTTTTCTAATTTTAATGTTGGTTAATTCCATTGGCAATAGTTGTGATCAAATATCATGATTTGGGAATACTTCATGCTTTGTAACCTTTGAGGCTGCTCAAAGCCTCAAAGAATTGGTGTTTGAAAATTTTTGCTCCAGCAAAAGTGGCTCTTGCTCAAACAATCGAGAAATGTCACCCAAATGAATTCCGATACTTCGCCTACACCTTTGTTCGAGGCTTGCTTGAGCGAAATTGTAGAAAACGTTGTCTAATCCTATTTGAACTAGAATTTCCCCCGGTTTTTTTTTTTTTTTTTTTACAACTATATAAAGCATGATTGTTTTATGGAAAAAGTTAACTAATGCTCTAAGAGCATTAATTTATAATTTTTTTAAAATTTTCTTATGAAAAAATAAAAAATAATTAATTTTTTAACAGTTTTTAATATTTCTCATGAAAGTAGTGTTAAAACTTTCTTAAAATGGTGTATTAACAATTGTCCTAAAGATACCCGTTATCATAAATTTATTTTATTTAGAGAAAATACAATCTCACTTGCCCTATGTTAATAAGAGAGAAAATATTATATCTCTTCTCCTTATGCTTCATAAATTTTATTTATTTACCCACTCATTGGTCCAAAGAGGCTGTGTTGGAGAGATTGATACCATGTAATTCTCCTTTTAGTGACGTTCACTGCAACAAAATCTGCAAGGAGGTTTCTTTTGAGTACAAATAATTAATTTTGTAGTGACATTATTTTTAATGGTCACCCTTATTTTGGATGATTGCAGGGAGTTAGACTCCTGATTTCACCAAATTCATTTTAAGCATTGCTACTGCAAAGCTAATTCGTATGTGGACAGTTCTACTAAGATGAGATCTAATTAAAATTAAAATTAAAATTTTTATGATAATTCGCTTGTGGACTTGCATTGCATTTAATTATTTGCCAGTCTTTTTTTTATTATTTTATTCATCTAATTCGTTTAGTGAATCTCCCTTTTACCCCCCCCAAAAAAAAGGAATTATTTTTAGTGGGGTCAACCACCACTATAAACTGTTATTGCGGAACCAAACCTGAAACCGCCACAACAAAATTATGCAGACCTTGTACTTTGTAGCAGCAGCAGCTCCATCGTTGCAATAGTATGTAGTGTCAGTTTTTCCAGTCGCCACAGTAGAATGGAGACAACTTAGAATATTTGCAGTGACGGTTTATGTGAACCGCCGCTATAACACTTTTCTTTTTTTCTTTCTTAAACGGCATCGTTTTCCACATTGTTTTTTTCCCGCTACATCTTTACCCTAATACTTTCATTTCCCTCCCAATTCCCAATTCCCATATACACGATCACACACGCTCTCTCTCTCTCTCTCACAGTACAGAAAGCTTGCTCTCTTGCTTGTGAGTATCATCTATTTTCTTTAATGAATTTTGCTGCTTCTATCTTTTGATGCTATTTTGTAACATTGTCTCTAGTCTCTACTATGCACTTAGATTTAGATTTAGATTTTTATATATATTATTGTTCCCTAGTGATTATTAAATACTGTTTATCAAGCTATATAATTTTTTATTTCTTACATTTTATTACTCTTTTTGTGTTGTTAAATTCATAGAATTTTTTATGGATGGCTATGCTTTTCCTGATTTAGAGTTAGGTTTGAACCCAATTCCTCATTACTGTACTAGGATGCTACTACTTCACTGACATGGGTCTCAATCATAAGTAGCTGTCTTTTGAAAAGGGTATTTGGAATGACAATTTTTTTTTTTTTTTTTATCAATGTTTAAGCATGATTGTTGTTAAAATAGATGGCAAGTAAATTAAAAGGTTTAGAGAGAGAGGAGTAGAGAGCATATGAAGGGTTTGCGTGGTTTTGTGGCTTTTGCCTGATGGCCTACGATCACAATGTAAAGCTCTTAGTGGCTACATTTTCTATTTTGAATTTGGTATTACAATAACCCAATATAAGGATAGTTGATATGCCTTGATTCAGAGCATAATAAAGGGTCTTGACTAAGATATGTACACAATAAAGCTTATAGGGCAGACACATTATTTGTCTGTTTGGCATAAGCTTATAAGCTTAATTTTTAGCTTTTAGCTTCTTTTTATTTTTATTATTATTTTTTTTTTGAGAAACAGCTTTTAGCTTTTATGTACAGCTTTTTAAAACCTCGTTTTTTTCTCCCAAACATACACTAAGTCATATGAAACGTGTGCATGTGCTAACACTTATGACATTGGTTATGATTTATGTAACTGATTTGGAGTTTCTTTGACATAATTAGCCTTGTAGATGCTAAAATTTGAACTATGATTTGCTCATTACAATAATGAATATAAACAAAGACTTCCCACCACTAAGACAAACTTAAATAATCATGAGTATGCATTTAAAGTGCATGAATTTTGTGGCAATGTAAGAAAACTCAGGTAAAGGAGGGAAGTTTCTTGTTCTCCCATGATGGTTGTTATCTTAGAGGCTCACTATCTTGTTTGTTTCGTAATATAACCTTGATTGTCACTATAAATTAGTGATTGCAATATGACCTGTTGCAATTGAACTGCTAATTCTATTACTGACTGCGAGTTTTTGTCTCTAGAAATTTATGGAGTTCCAAAGGTTCACATTCTTGGTTTGAGTTCTCACATTATAAAAAGTTAAAAACAAGAATGATTCTTTGGTTCTTTTATTGATTATTATTATTTTTAGATTGCTTCAGTATATATTTTGCTAGGATTGAACTAAATGGACTGAGTCCTATAACTTTTTGCGTTACTATAAATTTCCATGTGCAATGCAAGACCTCTTAGACAAACTAAGTGGGGCCATCTTAAAGATGCGCACAAGGCAATAGAGATTTTTGAAGAAGCATTATTGGTGTCCACTGATCCAATTGTTATTTCTCTTGGCCCAAAGTCCAAACTTGGAGGTACATAGACCATTTTGTTAAGTCAAATGTTTTCCATTTGTTACAAAATGGCGGATTGTTATGTGGATAGATGGACTTCGCAACAAATATACCATTCAACCTTAATAAATGTCTTAGCACTCATCAATTTTTTTTGATAAGTATGCCTTACTGCCTTAGCACTCATGATTAGGGATTTTGAACTAGCTTTTAGTACTAAATATATAGCCTACTACTCAAAATTAATAAATTAGTGATGTTAGCAAAGTACAAATTTTACTACATAACTTATATAAATTAATGTGTCACCAATCGGTTAAATCATAAAAAAGTAATTTTGACATTAATTTATTATGTTATTAACATCAAGCAATTACACCAGTTGTCACATCAATTTTTAAATTTAGTGGTTTAGGTCTCTATTAGGAGTGTTGTTTGCTTTGTGTATATTTGTTTGCTCATGTCCTTTTGGGAATCGAACTGTAAAGTTTTGTTTGGATGGTAATTATAAAATGAGATTATTTTAGATGGGAATTAACATTGAAACTGTAAAAACCGTCACTTACATAAGTTTGAATGCATAAATGTGAAACTAAATAATTGAAATAATGACTAACCCTTTATGTGCACTTTCATGAAATTTGCATCGCAAAAAGTGACCAAGGATGGGATGATTTTATGTCCATCTTTAAATTGTGTGAACTCAGCTATGTTGACTCTAGATGTTGTACATGATCACATAATATCATTTGGATTTAGAAGAGTTATGGGACTCGGATTTTTCATGGGGAACAACTGTCTCCAACAACTTCTAGTGGAACTAATTCAAGTTATTTTCAAAAAATCTCTAATGAATGCAGTGATATTCATGCCATGTTGCATGTTGTGTTTCCCGTGCAGGATATGGCATCAAAACCACGAGAAGAAGGTCCAAGTGTACAACAATCTATACAAGGTCCCAATGAAGGTACAAAATCGGTTGACAACTTGATGAAAGATGCTGAGCAGCCTGTATATAAAGGCTGCAAGAATTTTAGCATATTATCATTCATTAGGCAGTTGTACCACTTGAAGTGTCTTAATGGTTGGTGCGACGAGTCATTTACCATGTTGCTTCAACTTCTGCAAGATATGCTTCCTTCTGATGCTAAGGTGCCAAAAGACTCTTATGAGTTTGAAAAGATCGTTAAGGATTTAGGTTTGAGTAATGAGAAGAGTCATGCTTGTCCCAGTGGTTGTATGTTATTGGAGAAGGGGAATTCCAATGATGAAGCTTGTTCAGCGTGTGGCTTTTCAAATTGGGCAACAAATAGGGATGATGTTCAGAGTGATACTAATGCTTTGTCCAACAAAAAAAAAAGAAGGCTGCAAAGATCTTACATGGATCAACCTCTTCTAACAAAAGTGGCAGGAGTAATAGTTCATTGCGAGGGATACAAATAAGTTCTGAAGAATACAGACAAAGAAAGGAAGAAGCGATATGTGAGCCGAAGGCTGGATTGTCTAATATGATGGAACAAATGGCTAGCTTCATTCAAGGAATGCAACAACAATCTCGTACTGGTTTCCAGGTTATTAATATTTAATAGTTTATAAATTAATTTAATCTATATTTTTAGTTATTCTTAATTTATTATTGAATATGTTTAGTACACTAACTTTTTTACTTCATCATTTAGGGCATAGACGTGGGTAGTGATGCTCAGGATAAACAACATCCACACACACAAGGATCATCAGTTGCTAGTCATGAAAATGAGCAGCAGGGTAAGATTTTTTCTTTATGTTCATCAATACTTTGAAATGTACTTAATTTTAATATATATGAAGAAGTATTGGTGTATTATATATGCTTGTGTAATGACAACAATAGCCGAGGTATTCAAATTGATTTGTTTAGATATTGAAATGTGTTGGTGACATTGGGAGTGTTATGCATGTGATATGTTGTTTGTAGTTTATATTTTGTTTGTATGATGTTGAATAGTATTGGTGACATTGGTTTTGCAATACTTGTGATCTGTACAGTCATATATGAAAGTAGAGATAATGATGCTACTATTCTCGGGTGAGATTGGATATGTATTTTGGCATGTTTAATTAATTTCTACAAAAATAGTAATTTTAGATTTTGTTGTTGTTGTTGCAGGTAATAAGACAATCTAGAGGAATGAAGATGGATCAGTCAAAGAACAAGTCCTTTTTTGATGAATGTAGGAACAAGTCTTTTTTTATTCCCCTGTTATTGTAGATATTTAGTGTGGTGAATCAAATGTCGAACTTTTTAAACAAACAATTTAGAAATTGTTGTTAGTTATTATTAACTTAGTACGCTGAAGTATCTTGATACGTGGAAAGTGTAATGCGACTTTATGGATTTCATTTTTGTAATATATGCTACTTTATGCTATTGTGATATGGATTTCATATATATGATAATATGATTAATAAGAAATATATTTAGAAATCACATAAAAAAAAAAAAATATATATATATATATATATATTCAGTTTGGGTTTAATAACTATATATACAGTGATCAATCAAGATTTTTGTTTAAAAACAATAATTTTGGATCGGTTTAAAAACAATTGTTTTTGACCCATTGCATAAATTATAATACATAGATCAACCCCTAAAACTTATTCTACACTTTTGCTCACAAAAATCGTCCAAATTTGCCTGGTTCGACCCGTGTGACCCGTGGAACTATTCGCAGGTCGCACCGTTATCAAGGGTGAACTCTCAACAACTGGTCAGTCCCTTAGTTGGTCTTCCAAATCCAACCCCAAGTTTTTTATTGTTTATTTTTTTTAGACATGATTTTAAAAACCGGGAAGACCAAAGAACTGAAAATGAAACTGCTTACTGGCCGTGGCGGCTCCAAGAATATTTTTTAGGGTGGTCACTAAGAAACTTAAATTATATAAAATTTAATAAAGAGATAACTTGAATAAATCAACATCACTAAAAAAAAAAAAAAAAAAGTATTACAAGTTTTTTTTACTAGCAAAGAGAAAAAGAAAATTGATTGATAAGAGATAAAATAGGAATTGAGAATGCTGAAATAAGAGTAATAAAGTAAGAGAATTGAAATAATAATATAGAAGAGAAGGAAAAACCGATGATATTTGCTGTAACTACGAGTTGAGTCATTAAGGAAAGCAAAATTATTGAAACTGTAAAGCCAAAAAGAGCATAATTACCGGCACTGCCAAGGAAAACTCATGAACTATAATATTATTCTTGAGTCCATTTTTCAAAGAAAAATGAAATTAGAGATTATTTTTATGTAATAAGTTGAAAGAGTTACAAATTTGAATTTTTATTTTTATTTTTCTTTTTGAAGAGGGTTTTTTGTTGAATAATTTGTTAACTCATTTTTGTTTGGTTTAGTCTTCTTTTTTTTTTTTTTTTTTTGGGTCTAAGGGGTTAAGGATTATGTTTGTGGGGATAGAATTATTTTTTGAGTAATACTACATCTACAAAATTAGAATTAGTAACCGCTTTCTGCTTAATATATAAGATTTATTGTGAAATTATTGTAAAAATGCTGTGAATGTAGCATCACTCTTATTTTTATTGAACTAAAATTCTTATAATTTTCAAGTTAGGGTAGTCAATATTTTTATCAGGGTGGTCCAAATAGGTTAATTTAGTGTGTGTGTGTGTACAATTTTTGGCAAGTCAGGGTGGTCTTGTGACCACCCTGAGTTAAAAGTAGCACCACCCCTGCTTACCGATTCTTTGGCTCGATTGGGGTTGAACCGATGGTCGAATTAATGATGCCATAATTAATATAATTTAAATACTTTTTATGTGAATTTTGAATATTTATAAATTATATTATGAAAACATAGAAAATAGATTTTATTTTTTTAATTTGTAATTGTTGACAAAGTATAATTTGCTATTTAAGTTCTATATTTTTATTTTTATTTTTATAAATAATAGTTTAATAGTTTTGTAAGGACCTAAAAGTTTGTAGCCCAAGCCCACTTAGAGTAATGGGTTGTGCCTTTCAAACCTGGCTCAAATCAATAAAATTTGTAAGAGAAGGGAAAGAATAACAACAATGGGCTCTACCCGAGAACAGCTATAAGGAAGAATCAGGTTTGTATTCAGAAGCAAATGAGTATCAGGCTCTACACAAGTGCTCCCGAGGAGACTGAGTTTGTATAAAAAGTAGTACTGTTCACTTTCTTCTCTTAATATTCTTCCTTCTGTTTCTTTTCTCTTTTTTTCCTCTCCAATTCCAATGCTCTCTCCTTTCCTTATATACCTTTACCTCCATCACATCTTCACCATCCATTTCTACCTAACCTCCCTCATTTTTTGACACTTGTTACCTTTCACATCTGAAGAAGATGGTGAAAGGAATCTGTTTAGCTGTGGCTTATACTGTTCAGGTCACTTCCTCATTAATGCGTTTGATAAAGCTATTGTCTATCATTTAATGCGAATGCAACAGGCTACACCAGGCCAAAAACTTCCCTACTGCCCACTGACTTCCACTCTCTTCAGATCCTAGCTCCCACTTAAAATACCACAGAGCACCATGATTCATTTCTTCTCTTCCCCGGGCAGCTTCATCCCTCGGGCCCGTGGCTTGTAGCATTACCACGTCAATACTGCAACCTTTTGACTTCATCTTTGGTCCTCGGGTCAATGCTATGACCCTTCAACTTCATTCTTGGTCCTCGAGCACCCACAAGTTTAACTTTAAATTTTAAATTATAATTGTTTATTCAAAAAAATAAAACGTCAAAGGTCTAAAACATCAGAATAATTAGACAAGTCATTCCATTCCCTCCAAAAAAAAAAAAAAAAAAAGTCATTCGATTCCTAACGACACATTTACTTCCCCCCCCCCCCCCAACTAAATCTCTCCCCACATGTTACCACTTACCATTGGTTTAATTGCCGCACAGGTTCTTGGTTTTTTCAATTGAACTAGCATTTTTTTTTTTTTTTATACTTTTGTTTTAATTTTTTATGATAATCAAACTAGATTGGTGTTTGGTTTTTTATTAAACCAACTAGTTCGGTCTGATTTTTAAAACCATGATTTTGAATTAATAAAAAAATGGATTGCTCTATCCCAAGCGATTTCTGAATTCTAGATTGGATGAGGCACATTATAATGTATAATATCAACTTGAGAGAGTCTTAAGTCTTTGGCTAGTTAATGTAAATCCCGGAAAAAGTTTGACCGTTGAAGCCATGGAAGCGATGAACTGGTTCAACCGCCACACCTATCTTACATTAAAAGGGTTTGATCGCACTCCTTCAAACCCAAGAAAAGGAATCAAATAACAACCATCTTGATTCTTGACCCACAGTTGAACCTTTCGACCGGTCAAACCTTACCCTTATCTTTTCACGTGCATTAGTATTACAATTTAAACAATTACGAGTTTTCACTTCTCATTCAAAGTCCTAGTCCCGGTCAGTCACTGACTCTGCCTTAACAAGTTAAATTTAAATTGCTCCTAATTTATAGATTGGTGTATTAAAGATTTGGATTCTAGTTAACTCAATTGGTAAAATCTTTGATTACATGGTTTGGTCTAATTATGACCCGTAGCCTAAAAATAAAAATATACATAGATTCTTCTATCAAAAAAAAAAAAAAAACTTTGATTATCTTAGCATTTGAACCGAAGCGATTTGAAGGGAACATAGTTTAACGTTTAACTAGTGTTCAACCGGTCAGAACGTGACCGCTTATACCTCAAACTCCAAACAAAGGAAATGAAAAACCGTACCTCAACGCCCGTTCCAAGTTCCAACCGTCTTGGCCGAGGCTCGAGCAGAAAAATGGTTCCAGTAACAACCGCTCTAATAATGCTCTCAATAAATCTTGTTAGTAAGGTCCACTTCAATTTGTTGAATTGTAGTTGAACATATATAGAGCCCCTTGAATTGCATGCACAAAGAGGCTTCAACACTTGCTTGCTCATTTACGCACATACAATATACAAGCGCACGTACGGAACAACTAGATTTTCAATGATGCATGAAGAAGCAAAACGAAGAAAACTAGACTTACAATGATGTATAACAAGAAAGAGATTGAAATTCGTCATGGGCCAAGAAATGATGATCCTAAAACACGCACCCAAAAACAACTCCGAACTGTAAGTGGTTTCGTGAATTCGAGCAGTTTCTGGTGGATAGTCCTGTCCGGTTATTTACCTAGAAGAGAAACAAAAGAACCTAGGAGAAGAGAATAATATATGCTTATGAAGCTAAGAACAATGAAGGAACAACAATGTTTGTAAAGTTGGAGCTCGCACTACTAGCTTAGCAGTTCAGGAAGCATTAAAAATTGAGTCTTTCATCACATCATCATAATCACTGGAAGAAGCTAGCAAGAACTTGGAACAAATTCGCAACAAGAAGAAGCGGAGTGATCTAGCTATGTTAACTGATCTTCACTTTCTCCAACAGCAGGGAATGACTTTCCAGTTCATTGCTGTTCCCAAACCAAATCTAAATGTTGTTAACGTGGCTTCTCTTGCTACTATGATGCCAATTCACCACAGCTCGATCGGCTCAACCAGCAATTTTGTAAACCTGGGTTATTTGCCTTGGTCTTATGTTAATGAAAGTATTAAAAAAAAAAATTGAATTTTTTCATGAATTTAATTAGCGAATTCTAGGTGAAAAGAGACACTACTACACTACATTAATTAAATTCACTATTACGTGAGTGAAAAGATTATCATGTTATTATATCTCGGAATTGCTCCTAATTTATAGATTAGTATGTTAAAGATTTGAGTGCATTATGAAGTTTGTATCCCGCCAATGATTTCTAGCTAGCTCTGAAGCATGAAGAATCTTAGGAAGCATTTTGAGGGTTGTATTCCAAATAGATCTAGTTAGTATTAAAACATCACTTTGATTCTCAACAAAAAAATTTGTAGCAACTAGTGAGGTCATATCATATAAAATATCTAACAGCTAATGCTTTGGTGCAACCGTGCAAGCATATATTCTTCAGATCTTGCAAAGGCACAAGATACTTAAATTTTTATAAAGCCCCTCAATGTGCTCCTGAGAAACCAATATACTTAAATTTCTACAAATAACAACAAAGGCATTCTTCAAATCTTGCAAGGATATAAGCAAACAAACATTATGCAAATGAAAATTTCCATTGGTTTTATAATACATGTTTTGTAAGGAAAAGCTAAGTACACCTCCATCTTTACATTACATGGTACAGACCTTCAACTACTACACATTTGGCTGATCAGAAACAAAAGGGATCAGACATTCAAAATGAAATGGATGGTTGCTTTTTGATACCTCTAACAACCAAAGTTTTCAAATCTCGCGCCCTACAGTGTTTATGTACAGACCAATAAGGCGCAAGAAAAGCTCCATCATATTTTTAGTTACTTGCTGGAATGTTTTGATATTGCCAATGAGGATTGACTGCAGCAAAAACTTTATTGTTCATCAATCTCCAGAGGAGTCTGAAGAATCAGATCTGAGCTCTACCATCTCTGCAATGACCTTTGGCTCCTGATTTAATAATCGTTCCTGTTCTGACGGTTTCTTGAGAAGTTCTATTTTGTCTAAATATTGAAATAATGTTCACAAAAGAATTGGTTAAGGTCCACTCCAATTTGATAAAAAGAAAAAAGCACCTTGAAACATGCACAAAGAGGCTTGAACACTTGCTTGCTCATTTACGCATGTGTAAGTGCACACAACAATTAGATTTTCAATCATGCATGCAGAAACAAAACAAGAAAAATAGACTTACGATGATGAATGAATAAACGAAATTGAAATGTTCTTAAGTTAAGGTAACCAAAAAATTGGCATTTCCCAATTCATAGAAGGTCTGATTAGATGGACAGGTTGAATTCAACACTCTAACCTACATAGTGGGAGAAGATAGCATAACATTAATAAATAAAATTTTTTTAGATCACATGGGAAATCCCATTTTCCTTTTAAGAATATGAATTTTCAGCTCGTTCAAGAGTGATTCCCTAGTTTATAATGGATGAGTATATGAAGTACAACAATCTGTTGTTACAGATTCATCAATATTTGGCATACATTACTAGTTCTGACTAATGAGTTATAACATAGCTTACTCCATGAAAGGATATTCTGCTCTCCAGCCCTTCTCATTTGCCCGATCAATGCATTTTTGTAATTTGACCAGCTCCATCTCAATCCACTAACAAAAGTATTTCCAAATAATTCAGGAAAGATGACATGAATGAAGAGACAGTAATAGCTGTAGATGATTATAGTAACTAATCCTTTTTTTTGTTGCGCAGGGGGGGGGGGGGGGAGTGCGAAGTATAGTACTCTAGGAATAATAGAATGTATTTTGAGATGTAAAAAATAGCACTAATCAGGATAATTTACATGTTTTGTTATATCCTCATGCAGACTCCTTGCCTTCTGTTCGAGCTCCACCTTTCAAATCATACATATGGGTTTAAAACCTTTCAAATTCCAACTGTCTAAGAAAAAACAGAATTTATGCATGAAAGAACTTACAACAGTAGGTTTCTTTAGGAGGCCATTTTCAACCATTTGTTGCAAATCTTCACATTCTTCCTGCAAAAAAGTACCATGCATTAAAGAAAACAATGTTGTTGGGGAAGAGGGTGCTGCTCATATGAATGGAGCAATTAAGCAGATAAAAAATGGCAGGGCAAATTTGCAATATCTAGTACATATGGTCATGAGGTATTCATATTTTATTAATGTAAATGTGATAAATCAGGTAGTTGATGAAGAATTTTACTTCTTGATGAGTTACATACATGAACACATCTTTGTGCGTCTATGCATGCCTACATTCACATTTTTGCATTGTGTGTAGGTCTATCAACGTAAATATTGGGGAAATTAAAGGAATGTTTTTTTATTGGTAAAAATTCCCTTACCTACTAGACTTGTCTAAAAGAAGAAAAGATGCACGAGCCACTCTTTCTCTTATATACGCTATTTGAAGAAGTTATACATCACGCCCTATGGGTTTTGTTCATTCGTCACAACAAGTCAATAAGGGCTACATTATTACTAAGGGTCATTAAAGACTTAAGCAGTTCACAACAGGAAAACATCATATTGAACCGCCATAAATATTTGATTAGAACTTATTAGAAATCTGTTGGAGCTAAAATAGCAAGCATCAAGATAACAAAAACCAAGCCCACTCTAGTCTAAATTTTGGTGTCAGCAACTCCAAAAGATATCCTAAATACTGGCAAACATCCTGTCTGAAAATTTATCCTATCAAGGCAATACAAAGAAAAGTAGATATGTCAATTTGCAAGTCCAGTAAAAGAATCCTTAAAGATATCCAAAGAAAGTAATAAAGTATGAAATTATTAGATTAACAACGATGTATTATGTAACACCCCATAATTTTGATACCAATTAAATTATTATACGTAAATTTTTAATGGAGGCCTATAATTAAAATGGATTAAATTAATTTGGGCCTAAAGTATTAAAAAGAAGATAAATACTATAGAATATGAAGCCCAAGTGAGGTGACATAAGTACATATATGGGCCTTGAAAACCCTAGTCTTTTACCACTTAAGCTACATGTGCATATTCTTATAAGGCTTCCTTTTTGCTTCAGCCGCATCAGACTACTGAACTTTGCTTCTCTTCACTGTGGCTGTGAGTAGAGATTACAGGTACGGTTTTTATAATTATACTAATAGAGAAAAGGCTCCTAGAATTGTTATTATATTTGATTAAGAATTGTATTATGGCCGTATGTCAGGAAGTCTTTGAATTGAACCAATAGAGTTTGTGGTTAATTTGCTTTCACACTAGGCCTCAATTGTGGTTTATTTGCTTTCACACTAAGCCTCAATTGTCGACCGGTTTATATGCATTCACACTAGTTCAACCGTGTAATAGATTTTGGGTCTTTAGAGTGATGATTACAATATTATAATAGCAATTGTTTATATAGCCGTAGTGGAATAGTAGTTCTAAGTCCAACATTGAGGCTGAAAAACTATGAATACTGAATACATTCTGACTAATTGTCATGCTATTGCCATGCTACATCATGTATTGCCATGCTATTCCCTACAAAGTATGGTCCAAGCTTTGATTGATTATGTAGCTTTTACTTTTGTTTAATATATATATATATATATATATACATATAATATTAGGGTCAGTAGATGTCCAGCGACATCAAGAGAGCATTCTAGCACTAGATTGATGGATTAAAGCAATCTCACGTGGCCTTCAGTGTTAAGTTGAATATATATAGTTATATATATAATGTTACAGTCAATGGACATCCAATGCATCAAGAGGGAATGCTAAGCAATAACTTAAGGCAATATGTGGCTTCCAATAGTAAATTGGATAGTTACGTGAATAAATGGAGAATTTTAGATATATCATTATTGTCTAGGATAAAACCGTTTTAAGTGTGAAAATAAGTTTTGAAGTGGGAAATGGTGTATTGATGAACCTATTTTTGGTGTTGCTAGGTTCTAATTCTACTGAATTGTTGTGATTCAAGGGAGGTTGATTTCCTTTATTTTTGCAACTAAGAGGTAAGTGGTGTTTACTAATTTTGGGGGTTTTCCCAAATAGTGTTGGTTATTAAGCTATTATATATATAAGAAATATATTGTTATTTTATACATATAAATGGATATTTTATAATTTCTTGATGTGCACATTAATTATTCGTTTTATGAAAAACTTGTGGGACAACCTAAATTTATTTAAATTTGTATGTGTGAATATATCCTTATATTTTCGAGAATTATGAATGGATTATTTTTATGAGTATCTTGAATGGATTATTTATGTGAGCATCTTGTATATGTTTTGAAAACCTATGGCAAGTCGTGATTAGAAGCTCAGTATGGTATTTAGTCCTTAGCTATGGACAATTATACTGCAGCTAGTCCTTAGCAAGGGACGGTCCCAAAAGGGGACAGTGCACATTTAATAGCTCCTTAGCAAGGGAGTATACTATTGAGGATCCAAAAAGGAAGATCCTTAGCAAGGGAATGCACCTTTAGGTTCCAAAGGAGCCATCCTTAAGAAATGGGATGAAAAGGAGGTTCCAGTCCCAAAAAGGGGACAGCACAACCCTGTCAACGGGGCGTAAACGTTGACCATGAGAAAAGCCTAGAAAAGTGTTTATATGACTGTATATATTATGATGGCTCACAATATAAAGATATTATTTTCTTTTACATGAAATATTTGATGACAAAATATTGATGAGTTACAAGTTGTGAATTTGTTGAAAGAATTATTTATTTAAAAGGTTTGTTCCCACACCCCAATGTTAGTGAATTCCACTTATTGAGTTATCTCACCCCTCCTTTATTTCTCATTACAGATACATTAGACGGATTACTGGAGTAGAGATTCTTGGGAGACAGAAGTTACGAACTATTTTTGTAGAACTAAAGATTTTATTATTATTTTATGGCATTAAACATTGTATTGGAGAATTATTTTTGAGGATGTTTTGTATTTGGTGAATTAGGGCTCTGACTCTTGTGATCAGATTCAAGGTTGCTAGTTTCTTTTATTTAATATTTTTATGGATTATTCAGATTAAATAGGCTTTTATTGCTTATGATTTTGGGGCGTTACATATTAGTTTAAACCAAGTCCAATATTTTGTTAAACGGAATTCTTTGGTGTAAATTTCAGTTGAAAATAAAATCCTACTAGGGATTTTTGGAGGACAAAAAGGGAGCCTTATGACAATTATGATGAATCCAAACAGAAAACTGACAGTGAGACAGCAGTATGTTAACTCAAGATCATTCTGCTCTCCTACTATTGTGAAATTAATAGATATTCCCTAACGTACAAAATTGAAATCTCTCAACTTTGTGCTTGTTTAAGCATGCTTACATGCAAAACATAGAAGTAACTTTCTCTCTCTCCCTGACTTTTATTTTAGGGATGCATAAGCATATGTCTAAGAAATAAATCTGATAAGTGATAAGGAGGTCAGTATGCCATTGTCAGCAAGAATTTGTGATAAAATTAGTGTGGATCAAGAGATCAATAACAAGCAAATCCAACCATCAGAAGACACCATGTCCTAGAAGAACCTAATCAACCAACCTAAAAATACAAAACACAACTCCTAGAAATTTGTTCTTTATTTTTCTGATTGTAGTCAATGTGATCAACACCAAGCCAGCAAGAGTTGCATTTAAGTTTAAGCAGATCAAATGATGCATGTGAAGAGTGACAGAAAAACAACAATCTTTGATTTTAAAATAGGATTTTACAAATCATATCATAACTTTAAGAAAGATTACTTCCAAACAGTTCTGTTACCTTAGTGAAGTCACAGTCAGAAAGTATAGCGATGTTAAGGTCTATTGGCATATTAGAGACTTGCAGTAGAACTTCACTTGCGTTTTTCTTTATGCCTAACGGGATAAAGAGAAAAACATAACTTAATATAAAAGAAAACAGAAACTTGGAAAGAGAACACTTTTTGATGAAACTGTACTAAAATGACTTGAAGAACATATTACTGCATCATCAAATAAATAAAAAAGAGATTTACTTTAAAGAGAATCTAAATGGTCCAAAGTACATAGAAACCACTATTTTATCTGCCGTTATCAAAAAATTGCTAAGACTAAATTGCCTGCTACAATTACCTCTAACTTGTAAGAGCTGATGAGACGTACGTCGCTGATAATCTGTGGGGTCTGTTTTTGTTCTCACAAAACTTCCCACTACCTTGCAATCAAAACTTTCAGGCTGCTTCAGTAGCCTTTCCACCAAGCTCTTCCTTAAGTAGACAAGTTTGATATTTTCAGCAACCATAGATGCAAAACCGCTCTCTTTCACAGTACGATTCACTTCCTCTTCCTGACATGTTCTGTTTGAGCTCAATGTTTTCTGTTTCTTAAATGCTGCTGTAATATGTTCGTTCTTTTTCTCTCCTAAAATGATTTCATCTTCATCCTCACTTTCATCGTCTTCTGATTGCTCCAAGTTAGCAACAAAATGGATGTCCAGGAGACTATATATTTGGTTCTTATCCACTGATTTCCTTCTGAAGAGAGAATACAGCATTGGGTCACAAAGTATCCTCCTCTTCTTTTTTGGGTGAAAAAGGTTTTTCTCTTGAATATATCCAGAGATGATAGACTCCACATCATATTGTGATAATTGTTTGGTTGTATCTTTACCAATGGATGTGAGGAACTTAATGAGAGGGCTTGATCCCCATCCTATAAATTCTATTGCTTTAGACACCTTCTTTTTTCCTAATGCCTTCTCAGAGATTTTCAGTTTTTTACATTCTTTGGCCTTGCCTATTCTAACTGAATCGGAGCAGCGTCCTCTCTTCTTTAACTGGGCATCTGCAGAATACACATTGTCGACAGTCAAGCCTTCTCTTCCTTTTATTATATCCCAATATTCCTTAAATAGACATTCATATGTTTCTCGGTCATTGAAATCCACCTTTTCCTGCAATCATAAGAAACAAACATCAAAACAAGCATATGCTCCCCAAACTAAAAAAAGGGGGAATGAAAATTTTAAAGAAAAAAAAGCCCCTCAAAATGAACAACTACACAACAAGAGGTAATTATGAAGCAGGACAACCAGAACAAAACTGAAAACAACAATAAAATAAAGGGATATGACTTAGGAGTCAGCACCTAGGCCTTGCTTGGAGTCAGTACCAAGTAAGAAAACCACTAGGAGTCAGCACCTAGGGTAGACCTGGAGTCAACACTAGAATAAAGAAAGACCAAACAGCCATTTTTTCATTTATCAAAATATCAACTAACTCCTCAAGGAGTACAATAGGTTGCTTATAAAGGATTGCTAAACCCTAGTTCTAATTGGTTAGGAAACCCTAATTGCCTTATTACGAAAATAACCTTGCTTCCAAATTAAAATATTAATAGCCTAATAAACTACTAGGACCTAAAACATAAAAATACAATTGGCTTGCAAACATAAATAATACTAAATAAAAATCTTCTTGCGTCTCTTACATCAAATTAACTTCTGATGCAGTTTTTCTCCCCTTTTTTCCTCTTGTTTTTCTAATTTCATCGATGAATTATCCTTATCCCTCAAATAAACATGTAATTATTTTGCAGTGAAATAAATACATGCAATTAGATAGTTAATACGCTTACTTTTCTTCCCTTTCTTTATGATTTACTAAGCTGACAGCACTATATTCTATAATGTGTCATCAATCATGAGGTAAGGTACAAGCAGCCATAATGTTGGGGAAGAGCAATGCCTAAGGAGTCCACTAAAAGTGTGTTGATACACATGTTGGGATACCACTCACCAACCCAAAAGCATAAGCCAAAGGGTTATGCCCAATATGTATATCATCTACTCACTTTCTTTACTTTTTCCTCTGTGTGGGACTCAACACTCACAACACAAACATTCTGGGACTACATATGGTGGGGGTCTGTATTAAAAACTAAGAAAACAAAAGGCACAAAGACAAATTAAAACTGTAGAGAGATAACATCCAGGTGGTATTGGTATAGAACATATTGCAATAATAAGACTTCCAGAACTTTCTAATGGAAGTTGTAAAATTCCTATACATACCCCATCAGAATCATAATCCGCATTTTGTTCAGCAAGAAGAAGAAGCTCCAAACAGTTGTCACAGAATCCTTTCTTCCCTTTAACAGGTGCAAACTCAACTTCACCAATGCAGCATCCACATACCGCATTTGGACAGCAAACACAATAAAATTTTGCTGTGTTTTGGCATATTAAGCAAGAATGCCTATCTGAAACATAAATCTTTATAATTATTTAATCTGGTGTATATAAATTCTCCAATGCAAAACAAACATGAAGAGGAAAATTAATGGCAGAACTTTGATGTCGATTGCAAGGTCAGAACTTTGATTTCTGTAATCATATAGCTTCCTGGCAGTATATTGCTTATACTTGCAAAGAGTTATTTATGAAAACAAACCATTTTGCTTATCAATTCTTGGGCATGTAACTGTATAGGACAGGCCTTTTGCCTTCTCAAGAGCTTTCCAGAGAAGTTTAGGGTATGATTTTGAGTGAGTCCTCTGGTTGGACCTTTCAGAGAAATAAAGTTCCCCCTTTTATGTTGTGTTCTCTTGATTATAAAGCATTCTGACAGATTATTAACAAGTGGACTAAATATCATCACGATAGTTATGATTGACTTACTACAATTCCAGGGCTCTTCATTCTCCATGAATGAATCATCCTTTCCCACACATTCTGGATGATAAACTTTTAGGCAATCCCTGAAATCGAGTAAATACGTTACCAGAATAAGGTAGATAAAATCCTAATTTGGTGCACAGAGAAATGCTAAATTTAGTTGTAAAAAACCTTGAACAGATGCACAAAGCACACATGAGTGTTTTGGGAGGCATGGATCTAAGAATTGATCCCTACCAACTGTAAACCCTCAATCTTCTTATAAAATTAAGTTGCAATAATTAAAAATGCTATATCATTAAAATCACAAAAGTATATGCTTAGCATCTACAAGCAGATATGGAAACAATCCAAGTGTACATGCTAATTTATACAAGAGATTGACAAACAACATGCTTCATTAAGAGTCACATTCTTTAATGCAGAAGATAAAATAGCAAAGTCAATAAAAGGGGGCCTCACTATTAGAATTCAAGACTCGCTTTTATCCTCAATCATCTTTAATAGCTGTGAACCCCTTTGCACCCCCACGAAGGTTACAAAATCAGCAGACTTGATAGGAAGTGAGGCAATTTCAAAATCAGTGGGACTTTGGACCAAAAGGAAATTTCTAAACTGGAGATTATTTGCTACTTATAAAAAAGAAAATAATTTAAACTGTCTATAGATAGAGAAACTCCACAAACATGATCCATCTATGAGCCCCAAAATACTTATTTAAACTGACATTTGACCTTTTCCAAGGACAGAATCCACAAAGAACTTCTACAAAAGATCCCTCCAATTGCTTCCCCAGATAGCCTTTTTCTACACATCCATAACAGTTGATGGTACCAATGAATGGAGAGCTCCTTCCTTGAGTGTTCATTGATCAACACTAAAAGTGATAATTTTTTTTGGAGACAGTTGATGTATCACTTCATATGTTATTAGCTACAAAAGTACCTAAAACATCAGTCCAAATTTTACAATAAAAAGTACCAACAATCAAGTATCAGTAAGGAAGGACTGATGTTTGGCACTTTTATAGACAAAAAATCATAGTCAATGGAAAAAAAATTTCGAAGTCAAGGGAAAATAACACAAAATCTGGAAATCATTTTCCACCATTCCCTTGTGTCCTCACCTCATCTCCTATATTCCTATGTGCCACTAACACCACTGCCATCACTACCACCACCACTACCACCAATCCACCTTGACCATAGCCTCCATCACCACCACCATCTTGCATACATTTAATATTAATGATTTTCTGTACAAGCCAAACGTTATAAAATATTCCTAAGAACATTTTCAAAGCCGTAACCAAACACAGGAAAACAAGTCATTTTTTCCGGAAAATGTTTTCCATTGCAAACTTTTTCTCTGAAAAAAAAAAATTCTGTGGAAACAAAGGGAGTGTACAAGTACATGAACAGCCAAAGCCACACATACACTTACAATCTCGACTTTTTGGTCAACAGGTATCCTTTTCCTGAATTTCAAATTTTTATGATTCAGACCATAGCAATAAAAAAGGGGAAAATGACAACAAAAGGAGATTTTTTTTTTTTTTTGGATTTTTTTTTTTTGAATTTTTAAGGGTGCTTTCAGAAAGAAAACCAATTTCTTACAGAATCTTGTACTAGAATCTTTTACAAAACGCCAAAAGTAGGTTCACCCTCCTGTCCTGTCCTTTCCATGCTACAAAAACATTCTTACTATATACTATTCCCAAGAATACATCAACAACAAAACAGAGCCAAACAGAAATTGAAGCACATGCAAAGCCAGGCCAATGAGTTAGGAACTACATTTTCAAAGACCAACAACAATGAAAAGACCAAAATGCCCTTGATCCCAAGGAAAGATAATGAATGTTGTCTATTTTCATCAGAATATAAAAAAAAACACTGACTCACCCACACTTCAAGAATGAATTACTGAGCAAGTCAACTCACCTGTAGTCACAGATCATTAGTTTTCCACCATCTTTGCACTCAAAACACCAGTCTTCTGAATCCCTGTCTTTGATTATCTTTTTTTGCTTCCTTTGCTTCTTCATGATGATTATGTCTAAAAAAATTTCAAATAAAAATTGAAAACTTACAGACTATTTCTTGAACTAAAACCCAGAATAAAAAACCCACTAAAGCTTTGATCACTGGTTAAAAAAAAATTATAAACAAAATGCAAGTACTTTCACTCGGTCTTCAATAAAGCTATGATCAAGAACTACCATTGCATAGACAGAAGAATATATTACTGCTTAAAGCATAGCCCAGCAAGGTTTAAAAACACACACACACACACACACAGATACCCAGTACAGAAAAGAAAAAAAGAAAAAAAGCTATTAACACCCACTAGAGAAAATTGATTTTTGAAGAAACTGGCCCAGACCCAAAATGGGGTTCAGAAGCAAAACATAACTAAAAGCATTGTTTGACACTAAGAATTACATGAAGGGAAAAAAAAAATAACCTGGCTCTTCTTTTTGGGGATTGGTTTAGATTACTGTAACATGCATGGTTTGGACAGCAGAGAAGTCTAAACAATTGTTGAAACATTATTGCGTATTCCACTGGTGCTCTTATTTATATCATGTCACATAGTGCTTTGTTTGATTATGTTGGAAAAAACTCGTTAATTATGAACTAACTTAGATTGCATTGACTTTGGGATTCTCTTCTCGTCCGCACAAGTCTCTCCTCACTGTTCTACCGTCACTCCGGAGAAATAATCTTGTGCATTAACTTGCGCACCTGTTGCATGCTACCTCGTCCCATATGTGATGTGTACAACAGTACAGGACACCTTATTCCACGGGTTCCTTTCAACTTTCATATTCAACCAGCCAAGTACATAGTTGTCTGTTCTAGAAGACCGACCTGTTTTGTCACAATTTTGTCATAACTATAATGAAAATTGTGGGTAGTTTTATATCACATTTATATAAATTTATTATATTTTCCTTATTTATAATTTGTCAGGTCAAAATTGTAAAAAATAGAAAAGTTGTGATTATAAATTTTTTCATTATTGTCTAAAATCTTTGAATATTTTATTACAAATTTATTGGGTGTTTTTTGGGATTTGGATTGGGTTAACCTCAATCGAAATGAGATTTGATAGGAGGAGCTGGTATTTTGTGCGTCATGTGTATGAAATGCCTCTCTCACCGACGTGTGGAGAATGCCTCTCTCACCGACATGTGGGCTCCACACGTGCCTGTGGGAAGGCACTTCATGAAGAAAATTTTCCCTGATCGAAGGGACATAACACTTCACTTACATGCAATTCTATCACATCCATTGTTTTTGTACTAAAAAGAATTATATGTGATTGCAAGAAATTATTATTAGGGAAGATATCGATTGGATTTTTGAAATGACGGAATTCTGACCTTAAATTTTTTATTTGATCATAAGTGATGTAGTTATTAGAATCCATAATTTTAGAAGTACAACTAATTATACTCGTTATCATATCAATTAATTGTAAGTTTTTTATATTAAAATTTCGTTAGAAGGGTAAGGGTTTTGTAACTCAACTAGTATTTTATAATGCTTCAAAAAAATATGTTTAAGGTTCAAATCTCCCTTCCTCAATTATCAAATTGTCCAAAAATTAAAAATTAAAAAGAATCATAGAAGTTTGACAAATATTGTAATATTACTTTCTTTTTTTAATAATAATTCGATAGGTACAATACAACAATGGGTAGGGAGATATATTTGAACTCTAGTTTTCAAAAATATTAGATTCAAGCATAACATAAAAATTCAGTTGTCACCAACAATATTTCCCTTCATCGGTCCTTAATCCGTATAGCTCATCCTGGCAAGAACTCAAAAGTTCTTCGCTAAGATTCCACCCCTATTACGATCACAAGTTCTAGGCATTTGTTGTACGAGTATCTTTTTCTTTTTTTTTTTTTTTTTTTTTTTTTTTTTTTTTTTTTGCATGACTATCTTGCAAATATTGAAAGAAAATACTTTGCAAATGTATTTTGTAAAATATTGGTAAAGAATGACGTGGGATTTTTTTTTTTTCCTTTGTTCAATCAAGGTGCAAGTTACACCATTCCATCATCGTGTGATCTAAAAGACATTCTACAATAATATTATTAGGTTTTAGGACTATTCACTTTAAACATCTATTTTAGCAACCGCAAAAATAGTAGCTAAATTTGATGTAGTTTAATAAGCAATTGAAAGATCTGTACTAAATGTATGATTTGGATTATTTCTTTTTCCTATGTTTATTACTTTAGTTTGTTAGGTATGCAATGTGAGTGAAAGTTTTATAGGGAAATATATAATATACATAATTGTTTTCAAATTGAAATATTTAACTTTTCAAATGGGGTAATATTCCAACATTTATAATTTTATTTGTTTTAAGAATTTATTATGATGAGTAATTATTTAATACTCCAAAAGTACAATGACGTAATACTTCTTCTTATTAATAATGGTTAGCTGATCTTATTAATTAGGCAAAAATGCAAAACTGATCCTTTAATTTTCACATTTTTTCATTTTAGTCTTCTAAATTTCAGTTTTGTCAATTCAGTCCTCTAACTTTCAATTTTTGTCAATATAGGGCTCCGTTACATTTCTGGTAGTGGCTGCCATTAAACCCACTTAAACGACACCGTTTTGCATTTTATTTTTTTTATTTTTTAATTCGGAATTAAAAAAAAAAAAAAAAAAACCAATTGTAGTTGTTGAGGATGACAAAGTTCTCGGAGAGGATTCTAGCGATGGTGGACTGAATGCTGAGGGTGTTGCGGCGGAGAGAGTCGAGGTCGAGGTCGGGACGCTCGAGGGACTTGCCGGAGGGGTCGCCGATGCGAGCAGTGGCACCGCCGATGAGTTTCATGAGCTGGTGGCTGAAGCGATGGACCCAGGAGAGGACGATGAGGCCGAGGAGGTTGTCGAGGTGGAGAGATTGAGTGGTGGGGTCGAAATCACAGTAAACTTTGAGGCCGTAGAAGGAGGAAACGACGACGGTAGTGTCGTGGAGGTCAGGGCTGGTTAGGGATTCGATGAGGCCGCGTTGTTGGAGGATTTCGATGATGTTGTTGTTGTTGTTAAGGCGAGGAGGAGAGGATTGGGATTGTGTGGAGGAGTGGTAGCAGCAATAGGTGTAGGATTCTGAATTGGTGATGGGTTAGGAATTTGGGTCTTCTGAACGAAATGTGTTTTTTTTTTTTTTCAAACAAAAAAAATAAAAATAAATAAATAAAATGCAAAACGGTGTCATTTCAGTGGGTCTAACGATAGCCACTAACAAAAATGTAACGGAGCCTTATATTGACAAAAATTGAAAGTTAGAAAACTGAATTGACAAAACTAAAAATTAGAGGATTGAAATGAAAAAATGTGAAAATTAGAAGGTCAGTTTTGCATTTTTGACTATTAATTAAAAGGAAAAGTTAACTACTTTAAGGGTATTGATCTAAGAACTATGTTTAAAAACTTTTTATATGGAAAAAAAAGTAATTAAAATTTTTAACATCTTTTTATATTTTTTAAGAAAGTGACATTAAAACTTTTCTAAAATTATCTATTAACATATGTTTTAAAGACATTCGTTAACAGAACCCTTAATTAAATTTAGAGTGAGATAATTCACATAAGAAAATGGAATACCAGTATACTCTTACTCTAATAATAACTAACAATTTTCCACTTGTTTTTAGCTTCCATTTGTTATGTTGTAAGAAATTCTCAATACTATTTCAAATGACCAAATCCTTAACCATTAGTTTGAAATCATCCTATTACAAATCGAAAAATAAAGTATAAAACAAAAACGACTTTAATTTGCATGAGCGATCCTGCGCATTCATGCCAGCTAGCTTTGATTGTACGATATTACTCCCTAAACAATGAAGCTACACATTTGGACGAGGAAGCAACCACGAGGAACCCTTGATAAAGCCAAGGGAGAGGAATGGTTTAGCTTCAGCATCACTCAACTGCTTGGCGAACTTGGCTCGTTTAGCAGGGTCTGCACCTGGTCCGGTGCACTTGTATTCTGCAAAGTAAACAGTGCTGCAATGCCAATAATCACTGTGTTAGATTCAATGATTAAATTTACAATTTTTTAACGATTTAAATTTTTGAGATAATTAATAATTTGTCATAATGCAGTATACATTCTGTACACACTTCAGGATTTTAGCCCATGTGACCGGCAGTGTGTGTATGGTGAGTGTGCAGTAGCGAATATTTAATAATCGTTATCCTGTTGAATACTGCTAACCGAAAACAAATAGAAAAAAGATGGCTCAACCTGTCACGTTCGGGGTGGACGTTATCGCTCCATCCAAGAGGATTAACTTCGCCGCTCATGTCGGTGTAGGAAAAGACCACTCTTGGCCTCGCCCTCCATGCTCTGCCTAAGTATGTACCATGTCCAGTGCCACTAATATGGCAATGTATAAATGAGTATCCAGTAGTTTCCGAGGGAAAGTCCCTTGCATGTGCTGTGATGAACGAGGCTTCATTACCTTGCCCGAGTACGTATAACTGAGTGTTCTGCATGCACCAAAACAATATTTGTCCATTATTATTCTTTTCATCACCAAGATTGACAATAAATAAATAAATAAAACAAACAAAATAAGACTCAATGAAAATTTCAAAATTGTTGATGTGATAATAATCTATTTTATGATTAAGATTTTATTTATTGAAATTTTAAATAACGTAATAGTTTGCACATTTTTAAATTTATAATATCTAATCTAAATCATTAAACTATATTTTGTTTTAATAGAAGTTGTGTTAGCAAGTATGTCCATATAAAAATGATGTTATACAAACTTAATAAACTATGAAATATTTTTGCCGTTGAACTTTAGGTCAAATGACACGTGCATATTTCTAATTAAAATGTTGATTCGAATCTTTATGCCCTGTTGAAATGTATAGAAAAATTTGTGACACTAACATGATAACTAGAAAAAGTTTGGACATACCAAATAAATAGAGGTTCCACTTCCAAAAATGAAATCAACGGTGCCTTCAATGTAGCAGTCCTTGAAGAAATGGTTGCCCTTGTCATCACAGACAGTGTCTTGATATCCTTTTATTTTGCAGTTAAAGAAGGCTGCCTTGTCGCCGGAGATCCTCAATGCAGATGCCTGAGCTCCGGATTGCCCATGAGGCCTTGGGGCAGAGTTCTGTAATAAGAAATCCACAACATGTTATCAAAGATATGTATAGAGCGTTTATACTCTTGTACTCGTTTTCTCGTGTATGTTTTTTCTATTTTCATGTGTTAAAATGTGAACGTTCCTACGTCAATTGTAGATATTGATGTGAAATATTGTACGTAAACAAGTGTAAAAACATACACATACACGCATAAAGTTCAAGTAAAACACAAAAAATATAAAATGAACGAGTTTGTAGAAGCACATATATATATATATATATATGCACCTGAATAATAAGATTTGCGGCAACAAAGTAATCAGATTTCACAATCAAACTGGCACTATCTACAGTTCCATATTTCGCAGCTGTGCCATCATATGTCAAAGTTGGCATGCTTTTAGGGTTTCCGTGTAAAGTAACAAACGGCTGGGTACGTTCAATTATTATTTTCTCTTTGTATACTCCATGTCCAATATGCACAATGACACGTTTGGTATTCCCAGCCGGAATACTTTTAATGGCGTCGGTGATGGTGGTGAAATCTCCTCCTCCATTTATATTAACCTTGATGATTTTAACACCTTCCTCAGCTTGAACAAGTTCTGAGTCTAGAGAACCCTTACGCTGCTGAAACGGCTTCACATTGTTTTGAAACCAATTGCTTATTTGTGAACTGTCACCGGGAACTGGGGTGTTATCATCCGCGATGACAAAGGTAGAAACAAGGAGATAGAATGTCATCAAAGCAGCATGTACAGCAATGCATGATACCATTTTTCCAGCCATGTTTGTGTTTGATTGCTTTTTTTGTGAAGATAAGCTAGCGTATGTTTAATTTATAAGCCTCAGTTGAGGTAAGAGAATCTTAAATACATGTGAGACTTAGAGAGTTCCTCGCTTTCTTTTGTGGTTTTAGTTAGAAATTTCCTGTCTATACATATGTAACATGTATGCACCAGGAATCTGAATCCTTAAGATGGAAATTGGGCAAATATAACAAGGGCTCATTGTGAGATAATTACGTACACACTCCTAAACCATTGGATCGATATACCAAGGTCTTGTACGGACAGCGCTGTCTTCACAAAAAAGAGGTAATATGTATGTGTATATATGTATATAGATATATATAGCTACCTAATCTTTATACCTAAAATAATAACGGTTAATAGGTATCTCAAATCTCCACCAAGTTGGGATAATGTTCACAAGTCAGGCAGTCATAACACAATGTAAATTTAACTATTGTAGAACCCGATCAACTATGTTAACACAAAAGATAATATTACATGAAGCATATCTGACTTTTAGCTATTTGGTGAAATGATGAATTTATTCAAATCATAGGTTTCAAACACAAAATGACATTTGACTATAAAGTCTTGATTTAATCTCTTCAATTCAATCGTTAATGCACTTCTTGTAACTCAGGTTGAAATTTGTGATGGTAATTTACTATTTTGGGTAAATTATGTATTTAGTCCAAATCATTTACACTATATTTCAATTTAGTCTCTCACATTTCAGTGTTGTGTTAATTTAGTTTTTACTGTTATCTTTTGGATGGAAATTACTGACGTAGTTAACAGCCAAAATAAAAAATTAGTTTCCGTTGATATGACAATAAACTAATTTTTTATTTTGGCCGTTAAACTAATTTTTTATTTTGACCATTTGTCACATCAACAATTTTCATTTAAGAGATAACGGCAATGATTAAATTGATATAACATTGCTGAAAGGTTAGAGACTAAATTAACACAATTGAAAGGTTATGGACCAAATTAAAGTATGATGTAAAAAATAGGGACCAAGTACATAGTTTACCCTACTATTTTTATGTGGTGTATATAGTGATAAAAATTTCATGTTTGTAAATCTAGCATACATGCCTCAATATTGCTCTATCTCACAAGTTCACTTCATATTGGCATGCAAGAAACAAGAGACGTGAATGCACCAATTGGAGATGTTAGGGTTTTAGACCCAGTTGTCCCAAATTTTACCAAACCTTAGCCGAATAATTAATTAGATTAATTATGCATCTGAATCAATTAAACATTAAACAAGCATAGATCACATTAGCACCAAGAATTATGACTCAAGAAAACTTTTGAAACTATTATTTCAAAGTAAAAAATCTAGAGAGGATTTAACCTAAACAATCAATGCAATATTTCACTAACAGATTTGAAGTTTGTACAATAGACTTAACCTTAAATCTACTGTTACTTTGTGTAGTACTTAATGACATGATCACACGTAGCTCCGAATTTGTGGATTCTTCTATTGTGAAACCATTGCATACAAACTCTCCAATTTGTGACTTTGAGATCTCCACTCAAAGATTTAGACCAGCAATTGTGGTTGAGTGGATGCAGCAACTTTGCTTTATAACTAGATCTGTTGTTTGCACAAGGTCTCTAGCTGTTGCTTCAAAAGGGTATAAAAAATCTCCAGATTTATATACATAAAATTGCCCTATTGAATGTGTAAAAATGTGCTCTAGAGTTTTTATTTAAATATCCTTAAGTTCCATTAAAACCCTAGATCAAACGATTGAGAGAAAAAGCCAGATCTAAAATCTGCACGAATCTCGATCAGTCGAGATAAGTGAAACTTATTTGCACTTTTCTTTTTCTGATTTCTTGAGTTTTCAACTGTACTAAACTTCATTTGTCTTGTTCAATTGAATATTTCTGGACTAAACTGCTAGACAAACTAAGTTCTAAAAAGTTACAATTTTTTCTTGGTTACCAACCTACAAATAGAGATTTTACAAGATAAATTGAATTTTGACTTGCAGAGTCTTCAGGGAAGGCGAGATACATTTGGTGTAATTTTAAGTAATGTTATACCACCAATATTCTTTAATTAGATGTGAATTTTAATAAATCCGCCACTAGATTACTTTATTTTCGTATATTCTCTATACTTAAAATTTTTTTTAAGATGATCAAAGATCAATAATTACGTCATCAATCAATTGTTTAAATTCAAGTTTTTGTAATTTAAAATAATGCATAAAAGATGAGTTTTTGGATCGAATAGTAAATTACATTAAATTGACATGCATATTAAGAACATATTGTAGACATCGTATTTTGTATCCCTTACGACTTGGTCCCCTGTTTCCCAATGATTCCAAAATTCTTAGGCCCAAGGTTAATTTAGAGCCCAATCAGATTACAAATTGACTTGAGAGGTGTTAAAATGGAAAATGTAACTTTTTATGAGCAAATAAATCTATTTTTGAAAAATAAAATATCAAGAAAACCCTAGGCTTGTGTACACAGGCCATAACCTGCGTACGCGGGTCTGATGCATGCGTACGCAAGCACGAACCTGCGCACATAGCTAGGGTTTCAAAAACTTATGAAAGACAAGTTTTCTACATTAATGTTGAGATTTAGAACGAATCTCATATTATCTAAGAGACATTCCAAACCCCTATTTTCTCACTACATAAAGCCATACATGGCACTTTTTCAAAACATACAGAAAATCTTAAAGGAAAATCTAAGATTCACTAGGAATAGTGGATCAAAGAGGGATTTTTTCACGAAACATCCTCAAGTTAATTTTATTGTGATTGGGACCTCTTCTAGTCTTGATCCTCAAGTTTTGAAGTTTACTAATCATTTTTGTTTGATTGTGAATAGATTTGACTGAGAAAAAGGGCAAAATCTTCATTTTTGAGGTATATGTTCTAACCTCTTTTCTTCATTTCTACCTTTATTCTTGTTTTTAATTTTCTTTATTTGCTTCTTTTATGTTATAACTTGTTTGTTTAGTCTAGGTTTTCTTTACTTTGTAAGTTTGAGCATGTTTAGGTTGCTAGATTTGTTGTTTTAGATTGTGTTTTATTTTTTGTGTTCCTGGGTTAGGGTTTAGGGTGTGTCTGCGTGCACATGCTCCTGCATGCGTATGCAGACTCAAAGTATGTGTACGCATACAACTGGCCCGCATATGCAAGCCTATGTATGCGCATGCATACTTGTGCTTAGAAACCCTAATCTAGATTTTTTGCTTTTGTTTCTTTGTTTCTTTTACATCTTATGCCTCTGTTTTGCCTTGTTTGCATGTTCTTAAGTTACTGCTTCTCTATTTATTTATGTGTTTGCTCTTAATATGACTAGATTAGGGTGTTCTCTTTGTTTCTTGCTTTGATACCACGAACATGCATTAATATGATCATGCATTCATGCCATAGGTGTTGTGATACTGCAAGGTAAGTGAGGTAAGTCATGCATTGGTATGGACTTGCATTTTTATATGTTTGTTTGGTGCTTGATTTCATGTCTAGAAGTTTGGAATATATATGATGATTAATACTTTGTTGCCATGCCTACCTTTTTGCCATGATTTGTTTGCTGCCTTGATAATATACCATGTATGATAGATGTATGTTAGGCTTGATGTGATTTGCCATGATAGATGTATGCTAGGGTTGGTTGATGAGCATGATAGATGAATGTTAGGTCTTGGGATGAAATACCATGTTGTATGCTTAGATGTATGCTAGTGTGTGTGTGTGTGTGTGTGTGTGAAGATGCAATGTTGAATGTGTCTTTAATAGGATTAAGACGTAGGACACAATGAGTAGAAGCCGACCTATGGGTCGGGTAGTTTTGGGTACTTAACACCTTCTCAAGACCGTACCTAAACTCCGAACCCATACTCTAGTAGTAAGACTAGTCCTTCCATGTAAGGGCGCTATATTTATAGTTCCTAGACCATAAAACTAAATGGCAACTCCTTGTGTTTTCTTCACCCCAGTCCACTTAACCGAGACATACTTCCCAAACCACGCGTTGCGCCCACACATATAGAACATGTAATTCAATGGTTGGATTTTCAAAATATTAATTCAATAACAAGTTATTGAATAGTGTAACAATATTTAGAATTGCACCAGGTATAACTTTTCTAGAGTTACACCTTTTTTAGACCTTAGATTTCAAAGAAATCTAATAGTTAAAAAATGTATCATTAATGTTTATTATTTTTGACATCCTTACCTAATTAAATACATTTTTTTCTCCAATTATTTATTGCTTTCCAAATTCATTCCCATTGAAGTACACATCTTTAACGTCTTTTTTTTTTTCCCCAAATTTGTCTCCATTTTTTTCTCTCCTTATTTATTGCTTTCCAAATTCCTCCCTATTAAAAGGCACATCTTTAATTTTTTTTAATTAAAAAAACATGAAAATATTAGAATTTGTTAAAATCTTAAATGTGTAGAGAGAGAGAGAGAGAGAGAGAGAGAGAGAGATTTTTAACATGTTTTAGAAGAAACTATCAAAATCTTTCCTTAGTGTTAGCCATTAGAATTTGTTTTTAATTCAAACTCGTATTCTCTACAAATTGATAATAATATTTTCATAATTTTAAAAAAATGTCTCTCTCTCTCTCTCTCTCTCTCTCTCTCTCTCTCTCTCTGATATATACATAAAGCAACAATAAATATTTAATGATGTCATAAGCAAACACGTTAAAGCTTTTTTAGACCTTAGATTTCAAAGAAATCTAACCGTTAAAAAATGCATCATTAATGTTTATTATTTTTGACATCCTTACCTAATTAAATACATTTTTTTCTCCAATTATTTATTGCTTTCCAAATTCATTCCCGTTGAAGTACACATCTTTAACGTGTCTTCTTTTTTTTTTTTTTTTCCAAATTTGTCTCCATTTTTTTCTCTCCTTATTCATTACTTTCCAAATTCCTCCCTATTAAAAGGCACATCTTTAATTTTTTTTAATTAAAAAAACATGAAAATATTAGAATTTGTTAAAATCTTAAATGTGTTGAGAGAGAGAGAGAGAGAGAAAGAGAGAGAGATTTTTAACATGTTTTAGAAGAAACTATCAAAATCTTATCCTTAGTGTTAGTGATTAGAATTTGTTTTTAATTCAAACTCATATTCTCTACAAATTGATAATAATATTTTCATAATTAAAAAAAAAAAAAAAACTTAGTTTCTCTCTCTCTCTCTCTCTCTCTCTCTCTCTCTCTCTCTCTCTCTCTCTCTCTCTCTCTCTCTCTCTCTCTATATATATATATATATATATATAAACATGTTAAAGCTTTTGAATTAATTAATGTAGATGGTGTAAGTGGGAAATTATTGTATACTTCCGGAGTACCATAAATGCGTACTCCCTCCTTTCACATGAATGGTGGATCCCACTAATTAAATTCATGGTGAGACCCACCATTCATGTGAGAGGAGAGAGTACGCACTTATGGTACTCCGGGGATACCTAATAATTTTCCGATGTAACAAGCAATAAATATTTAATGATGTCATAAGCAATTGATTTTTTTAACACTTAGATTTTATAGAAATTTATGGTTTAAAAATAGTGTAACTCTTGTGGTGTAATTTTAAATAAATAATATTACACTACTTAATATTTTTAAATTGAATGCGAATTTTAACAAATATATCCACCGTTAGATTACATTATCTTTGTGTATTCTCCATGCTTGTAAAATTTCAAGATGATTAAATATCAATAATCATATCATCAACAATTGTTTAAATTCAAGTTTTTGTATTTTATAATAATGAAGAAAAAATGAGTTTATGGATCGAATAATAAATGACAATTGATTGACATGAATATTGGTGTGCATATTAAGAACATATAATTCAGTAGTGGAATTTTTAAAATATGAATTCGATAACAAGTTTAGATAGTGTAATATTGCTTAGAGTTACATTTAGTGTAATTTTAAATAATGTTACTCCACTCAATATTTTTTAATTGAATGCAAATTTTAACAAAACTACCGTTGGATTATATTATCTTCATGCATTCTCAATGCTTGAAAAATTTCAAGATGATTAAATATCAAAGTTATGTTATCAATTAATTGTTTAAATTCAAGTTTTTGTAGTATAAAATATTGAATAAAAAAAATGAGTTTATGGATCAAATGGTAAATAACAACTGATTGGCATGAATATTGATATGTATGTTAAGAACATATAAAACATATAATTCAGCAATGAAATTTTTAATATATGAATTCGATAACAAGTTATTAAGTGGTGTAATATTTCTTAGAGTTACACTTTGTGTAACTTTAAATAATGTTATACCACTCAATATTTTTTAATTGAATTTGAATTTTAAAAAATATATCCAACATTGGATTACATTATCTTTATGCATTATCCATAGTTGCAAAATTTCAAAATGATTAAATATCAATAGTCATGTCACCAATTAATTGTTTAAATTCAAGTTTTTGTAATTTGAAATAATGAGGAAAAAAATGAGTTTATAGATCGAATGGTAAATAACAACTGATTGGCATGAATATTGGTATGCATGTTAAAAACATATAATTTAATGGTGGAATTTTTAAAATACGAATTCAATAATAAGTTATTGGATGATGTAACATTGTTTAGAGTTGTACCTGGTGTAACTTTAAATAATATTACACTACCTAATATTTTTAATTGAATATGAATTTTAACAAATTCACCGTTGGATTATATTATCTTTATACATTCTCCATACCTGCAAAATTTCAAGATAAAATATCAATAGTCATGTTATCAATTAATAATTTAAATTCAAGTTTTTATAGTTCAAAACAATGAATAAAAAATGAGTTTATGGATCGAATGATAAATAATAACTAATTAACATGAATATTGGTATCAATGTTAAGAACATATAGAAAATTTAATCTAATGATGGAATTTTTAATATATGAATTCTGTAAGGACACAATTCTCTGGCGGCCCAATAAGGATGTTGGGCTCGCGCATGAAAGATCCCTCACAATATGATTTGTAGAGAGTGGACTTGAAAAGCTAGCCGCTGGTCACGGGGCGGTGCCCGGTCCTGGTTTTAGAGGAATTCATATGGAAAAAAGGAGTTGGGTTTGAACATTTAAGTCCTAAGGCGTCGCACCCTATGGGATGGGACTCCTCGGAGTTGATCCGAGGACCATTGAGGCCTTATCCCGGTTCTCCAACGACGGACTTTCTTCAGTGAAGTCCGGTGTTGTTGAGATGTTCTCCCCCATGTGATCTTTCTTTTTCGGAGGTGGGATGGGATCCCTCTCAGATTTACTTACTTTCTTCTTTTATACTAGCTTGCATTCGCTGTCCTTCGTCCACGTGTAGGGTCAATCTTTACAAAAACTGACATTTGTCCCATCAGTCCAATCCCGAAATTGCTGGGGATGGTTCGATAAAGCTAAAAAGTACGGCTCTGTCAGGGGCAGCGCATTGAATGGCAATGAGAGCAGCTTTCCCGGATATTCTTTGATTCTCTTTAAAGCTTGGCCCTATACCGGTTTTATCCTTCTTCTTTTGGTGAGGTTTTGGATCTGCCGAGGACTGAGTTGTCCTCGGCTGCACCACAAAGATGTTTGGTGCTCTGCATTGTAGAGCTTGGGCCATAGTTCTCCTCGGCTCGGGCCTTTGGACTCTCTAAGGACAAATGGGCTTGGTCCGTGAATTATTGGGCCCCACAAATTCAATAACAAATTATTAGGTGGGGTCAAAGGCATATATTAAAGGGAAAATTCATGAACATATGTATATAGGGTAAGGAAATTTGAGTGGGACCAAAGAGAAATTGCCCCTTTCACCCTCGATCCTTCTGGGTCTGTCCTGGTCTTGGTTCAAATCCATCATCCTATCGTAACTATCTAACTATAAAGAAGAAAAAAAAAAAAAAAAAGGGAAATTTAAATATTAACTTTTCCATGAATCAGAACATGCCACGTGGTTTGACCATGCAGTGGATAAACTCTCATTGGTAGATGCCCTCTTGTATCTCTCCCAATCGTGAATAACAGCCATCAGATCCGTCAGCTTAGCACTAATAGTACGACAGCAATTGGCATGAACGGTTCGAACAGCTTTAAAGTCTTCGCTATCTTTGCAGAACCCACTGAAATAGTTTGTGTCCAAGAACCTCACGGTAAGGCCTAGCTCTTTAAACACGCCTTCATGCATCATGTTTAATAAAACATCTTGCTCCTTTAGTCCCACAGAGTTATTTTTCATGGCGTACCATGCATCAAACAATGACATGGTCTTGTTGTTGGATCTGATAAAGTAGAAGCCAGTGTTGATGGGATTGTCTTCAGACCATTCGTTGCCATTGAAGTTATCGGTGCTGATTTGAAGATCTATTCTTTCATTTTGGCTTAGCATTGGAAATGGGTTCCTTAACCACATTACATCAGTGTCCTGTAATGAAAGCATTCATCAGTCAATTTGGTCGCATGAAATCATAATCACTAATAGTATAATCAGCCGTGGAACAAAACCAAATAATGGTGTAAAGACTAAAGTTATTCTTTTTCACATTTATATTAGCGACATAATATTTTTCACAATTATTGACATAACTTATTATAGTTGGAATATTATTAGTTTCACTAATATTCTTCAATGACACCACTTTTATTATACATTAATCTCAATTACAAAAAAGTTATGTCACCAATTGTGAAAAATGTGTGAAAATTTTTGTCTATAATAAGGTAGTCAATTTTGTACCAAAGGCTATTACGGTTTGGCTAGAGAAATGAAATATTTCGGTATTGATGTACCGTTTCAGGTTAATAACTATATATGTGTATATTAATTAATTAATTTTTATAATTATAACATTAAATTTAAAAATTACATATTTTATAAGTCTAACATTAATTTAAGTGCATGCATTAACCCAAATATATATTAACTTAAATACTTTTTTTTTTATTGTATTAGCTGAAACACCAAAAATATTTCCAAAATCAGTATTTTATTCCATATATTTTAGAAGAATACTGGTACCAATTTAATGGCTAGAATGGCATCGGTATGCCATACTGGTATTAAATTCCTTGTTCGTTAGACATTTTTTCTTAGGGTGGCCATCCCAGCAATTGACTTCCTTGGTCGCTAGACATTTTTTTCCTAGGTTGGTGTTTATTACATAGGTTTTAGCCTTTTTATTTATTTATTTATTTATTACCCCATAAGTACAAGCAGTTTTTTTTTTTTAGGGGGAAGTACAAGCAGTTAGGTCATTAATTCATTCTTCACTTTGGTTGATTATTGTACGCTAGTTATGGCTGTTAGGTCATTCATTCCTCATTTAATATCACCTCAAAGAAGGGGCAGTTAATTAATTAGGCGGCTCCAACTATGCTCTACTGCATCTGTAGGTAGTTTTTTTTTTTTTTTTTTTTTTTGGAGAAAGCATCTGTAGGTAGGTTGATATGCTGAAATGAAATTAAGCAAGCTGAGTATGATCACAAGCATTACCAAATTAAGTATTACCATAGTGGGTTAATCCCATATTGAAAAATAGGTACGAGTTAAAGACGTTTAAAGTCTGTGCTGTGTATCCAAGAGTTCAGGCAATTTTGGATATATACCATTGTTAAAAATATTTAGTATTCTAAGAAAAAAAATAGTATTACCACATTCTTTTTGTAGAAATCAATGAGATTAGGGTGAATTTTTCAAACCAAGCAAAGCCCTGGAGGAGGAACGGGAATTGGTCCTGTAGATATATTTATTGCAAAACATGCAGGCAAAATTTTGAATATTTGTGTGCTTTGTAGCTGGCCACATTGTTTCTTTTTTTTCTTTTCGTTTTTTCCTAGCTAATTATAGAAGTATGCAGTGCGCACCTTCAATATTATAACAGCATTATAATTATAATTTAACTTTCGACTGTTGCCATGTTGTTATAACAACATGGCAACAGTCGAAAGTCAAATTAATCATGTGTAAGCCCTATGCTTGAGGTTATGATTCAGACCTCTAATACTTCTATACAAAAGCAGACACTACTGGGAAGAATTTGAAAATTTTCTCTTTTTTTTCTACTATTTTGAGTTCAAGCAACATCAATCTCCTAACTTCAGTTTCAAAAAATTCCATCATACATACTCAGCCTCTACATAATATTCCTAAGATCTGTTTTATTCTAAATATGGTCGGATTAGAAAAACAACGATTTATTTATTGAGAAGGAGAAAAACCCATGATCATTTCGTAACCTTCAAGTTCTATGGTCCTAATAGAAGACTAATTCTGTAATCCTAATAAAAGATTTAGGAATAATATATAACAAAACAAATATAAGATAAGATAGCTAGAATCACTTTCAGAGGTAAGTAATCTTTGTTGGGTGCATAATTTGATAAATATCTAGACTCATTAAATCAGTGGACAGCTCTAAATACTAACTTTAATTAAGTAATGTTAACATTGATTTTTGATCAACTTAATCATGTGATGATAAACTCTACAAAAACACGGCTCAAATTTAGTTTCTCATTTTTTAAATAACCCTATAATAATGTTCATAAATTTTGTTTTTGTTTTTGTTTTTGTTTTTTTTTTTTTATACAAGATAGAATTCTACTTTAGCCTAATCTAAGTGTATATGTGTATGAAGCTCCCTCTTAGAGACTTGAATCCCGATTCTTACTCCTCACACCCCACAAGCACTTATACTTGTGGAGTGACCATTGCACCAAGGGTATGCGGTGGTAATAATGTTCATAAATTTGAGATAGAAACGTACCGTGAAAACAAAGCTGTAGTCTCGCTTTAGTACTTCTCCAAGAAACAGGGTTCTCCTCCACATCATCTTGATAAAACTATCAGACATGTAAACCTTCTCACCATTGGAGTCTACCCCATCGTCCATTTGGAGCCTATAGCAATGAAGCCGAAGAAATTTGCACCGTTCAAACGATGTCTCATCGACCGCAACAAGTAGAAGGTGATCAACCAATTTTCGTGTATCTTCCCCAAGCCAAAAACTATCCAAAAACAAATCTAGCATTGGCTTATCGCCTTCTACATAAGCCTTGTTGACAATAGCGATTACTATGGTCTTGTTCTCCATTGAAGCCTCAGATAAAGCAGCTTCGAGTGCATCTTTGTTGCTGGTCACGTTGCACTTATAACACACATATAATATAAGAAGAACACAAAATCAGATTTATATAAGCAATCAACATTATAGATTCATATTTTAAGAAAAAAGAAAACAATAATTATAATATGCTATTCTTGAATCTTAATCTTGATGATGCTTACCGTCTTAGAGAGTGTACATGGTTGATATGGTAATGAAAAGAGTGGCGTGAAACCGATGTAGGGGGTTAGGAATACATAGAGTAAACAGAAGGACAAAAGGCAGACTGTGATTGTTATATGAGTGCGTCGATCTTTGAAAAATTCCATGTGTTTGCCGAGAGATCTCTAACCAGTTACAGGTGAAGAGGGTATTGGTGAAGAGAAACACAGCATGTAGAAGAGAGTAGGATCTGGACTTGTTTTTTTTAATAGCATCCGTATTCACATCTCAGCTTTTTTTTGGAAACTATACTACGTTTTTCTTACAGGATCTTATATATGGGCTTTTAATGTACTACGTATCCTACTAGGATATCTATTATATAATCCTTTATATATATATATATATATAAAGAGTACGAAAGTACCCTAAAACCCTTAAACGTAGGGCAGAAAACAGGTTGTTAAGAGAGAGAACAGGGTCACGCAGAAAACAAACATCAAATTAAGGGGAAAAAACTCCATTTTGACATGGCCTTTTGTTTCTATAGATTCACTAGGATTCAATCTCTCTGTATTTTCTTTTTTCAATCAATGTTTTTCATATTCATGGTGATGGGGTTGGTCTCTCTTCACAAAGATACTGATTTTTTGTGATTAAGTGAAAAGAATTGTGGGTATTCTAAATAATTGTGATCAATTGTTTAGTGCTTGAGTTTGAAAATTTTTGTGTTTATTTTGCTTCTATTCGTAATCATTTGATGCCAAAATCTGTTCTGTATTTTGTTTGTTTGTCAAAAAAAAAAAAAAAAAAAAAGAATCAAAAGTTTTGATATCAATTATTATAGTTTAGCATTCAGTGGCGGCTTTACGTATTGATCAGGGTGTTCATTTAGCATTCAGTGACGGCTTTACGTATTGATCAGGGTGTTCACATGAACACCCTGAGTTGGAGGGAAAAAAAATTATATACATTAAAAAAAATAAAAAATTTAAATTAATATAGGTTATTCATCACCCCAAATAAAAATTTGAACTCACGAAATTTTGCTCACCATTGGCATAGTTTGTATTTGAGAGAGCTTTTTAAACAAAATTCAAGAGTTATAAAAAAACTGGCACAGATAGCTATTGCCACACACTTTAATGGTGTCATCAAGTCATGTGGGCTAGTTTCTTTATTTATTTTCTTTTGTTAAGGAAAATGCGTTAATAAATAATATTTTTAAAGAATTTTGTTAATGACTAAGACCGTGGTTAAGATATAATTAAATAATGTTTTTATACATTTTTTTTTAAAAAAATAAAGTCAAATTACACTTATATCTAAAAATTATATACAACCACAATAAATTTGTGTGTGTAAGCCAATAAATTATTAACAATTATTTTAAAAATTTAAGTCAAATTGTGTGCATATATACAAAAAAGTACACATTACTTTATGAATGTAAGCTAATATATCATTAACAAGTGTATTTTTTTTATTTAAAAAAATTATCTATTATACTCATAATAGCACTTGTTTACAACATCTTATTATAAAATTTCATATATATATATATATATATATATATTGTGATGTCAATATATTTAATTTAATTTTTATTAATTTATTAAATTTGAGTTCTTTAATGACCATCCTGGAAAAAGTTCTGGAACCACCACAGTTGACATTGAATCTAGCTTTCCATTTAAACGTGAGTCCCTCTCCCTCAAATTCTTCACATTCATTCATATGAGGGCTAAGGATTTGTAATTTTTTGTTGAGATCAAGGAAACCATGTTTCCTTATTGAAAGTTATTTATATATTCACTTCTATATGAATTGATATCGACGATATCTTAATGAGAAATTGTGTCCCAAGCATTGTTTATGTAAAGTAGCAATTACCAAAAAACAATTTCAATATTAATTTTTTCCCCTTTTTCTTAAATCAATGATTTTGTTCTAATGCTTAGCTAGATTAAAATTTGATGTTATATATTTGATCTATTAAGCGCATACCTTGCATATTTGCTTGAAATTCTATTCTCATGGCCTTTTTGATTTGTTACTAACTACATGTAATAGTTGATATTTTCTCGGTGAATTGTGAGAAGAAGTTTGGTGAGTAATAGATGTTAGGTTTGGGTTGCTGGTCCATGACTGTTGGAAAAAATTCTATATAATTGTGAATAAATTTTAGCAAGTACAGTGGAAGCACAACTACATAAGAACACAATAATTTACGTGAAAACACTTTCTCTTTGAAGGGAAAAATCACAAAACAAATTCCGAATAATTTCACTATATTAAATAGAGATAACAACACTTAGAGATACAACTTGAATAAAGAAAAATTATCTTTTTCTTTTCACTCACTGTGTATCTCTCACAATTTTCTCTTGCTTTTTATATTTTTCTCTTTTCTTTTGCTTGCTTTCACTCATGCAGTTCTTCAAGACTGCACCAATCCTTACACTCTAGGACTTCTCTTCACTCCTTTTTCCCTCCTACACCAAATGGTTGAATGGCCTTACTTTATATTTCTTCGCCCTTTTCTTCTTTTCTTCCTTCAACGTGTCTCACAAGCTTAACATCACATCTTCATTCATGTGGCTTGACTTTTGTACATCCCTTCATAATTGTTGCTGGACTTTTGTACATAATTATAGAGAAAAAAGGATCACTTCAATTCTTCTTTTTGGAAAGCTTCTCCAACAAGCTCAATCAACTTTTTTGACTTCTTGGCAATTTTTTGAACAAGCTCATTTAATGAGCTAGTCAAAAGAGTGGGCTAGACCCACGTGGCACAATGCACCTAAAAATCTCCCCTTCTAACCCACTTAGGGTATATTTGGTTGGGGTGAAAACATGGAAGATGGAAAATAGGGAGAGGAAAATAGGATAAAAAATTATATTTTCCACTATTTGGTTGAGAGGGGGAGGAGGAGAGAAAAGTGGAGGGGCCCACAAGTTTTCTCTCCTCCTCCTTCAAAATACAATCTCTCCAAATTGGAGTGAAAAGTGGAAAAAATATTTGGACAAAATTGCCCCACCTCTTTTTAATGTTTCTGGCTTTTTTTAAAGTATAATGTATTACTTTTTGTTTTATTTAAGAGGGACATGAGGGTAAATCTATATAAACTTTATTTTCAAAAAATTCAAAAAGTTTTCAATCCCTCTACTTTTCCACACTCTTAACCAAACACAAATGAGGAAAACTAAAAACTTTTCTATCCTCCCACTTTTTCATCCTCCCTCTATTTTCTATCATTTCACTTTTCCATCATTCCAACCAAACGAACCCTTAGGGAGGAGATCTTCAACTCAACTTTTTAGTTTGAATTTATGCTGGTCAAGCCTACACTAGGCTCAACCTTTTTCATTATCTTCACCAACATTGAGAAAATTTCATCAAAGCACCTTTCATTCTCAAATAATTTATTTCACCTTGGATATTCCTAATCCAATTTATTGGCTCCCCCTCATCAGAAGTTCAAATATTCTCAAAACTAACTACTCAATGTTCTTCAGTGCAACTCTTTTCAAGAGGTTCAATAATCTCTAGTAGATGATATTGCTCCCCCTGCTCAAGACCTTCACGATCTTTCACTTCATCATTTTGCTTCCTAGCACCATAATATTTTTCATCAAATATCATTTCCTTATTTTAAGCATTGTCAGGTAAAGTGAATTTTGCTCTCTTTGTTGCAACACCATTAATATCACCTCTCAACTGTGGAGTTCTCTCAAAAACTTTGTCTACATTGAACTTCTTTTTACAGGCCTTCACATGAGTCCTATACATACCACAACAAGCATGCCCTCTTGCAACAACTAATGATCCTTTAGACAGTTTCCATCTTCCATTGCCAAGATGGTTACAATAACCTGCTCGATCTATAGCCAATGTAGAAAACACATTCATCCTTAAATCTGGAACTTGTCGTACATCCTTTAACATCAACATGCAACCAACATTGGTCTTAATGCACACATCATCAATTCTCACAATTTTTGAATAAATGAATTTACTCATCTTCACAACACCAAAGTCACTTGCTTTGTATGTGGTGAATAACCCTTTTGTAGGGATAATATGGTGGGAGGCTGCTGAATCAACAACCCACTCAACATAAATCTTAGCAACATGCTCACACTTTTGCTCTTTAAGAAAAAGCATTTGAACTTCCTCATCAAGCACAACTGCTACAATATTCTTCTCATTATGATTCTTTTCATTTTTGTCTCCAATTTGTTATTTACTCCAATGCCAACAGTTTCTTTTTATGTGACCCTTTTTCCCACAATGGAAGCATTCTCTCATCTCTTTAAACTGAAATCTACCTTTTGATTGTGACCTATCATTAAATTTAGCCCAATCATCAGGCCCTTTGCTTCTATTTCTACCCCTATTCTCCATGACGAAAGATTGATCTTGTGCATTGTTTATACAAGCGTCTCTTCTGCAAACCTTTTCACTTAGAATCAAATCTTGAATATCATCATATTTGAGTTTTCTCTTCCCTGCAAAATCGCTCACTACCATTCTCATGGCCTCTCAACTGTTTGGCAATGAAACCAGAACAATTAATGCATGGATCTCATCATCAAAATCAATCTCCACAAAGGACAATTGATTTGTGATGGTGTTAAACTCATTTAGATACTGAGCCACAAGTGTACCTTTCACCATCTTCAGATTAAATAACTTCTTTATCAGATGCACCTTGTTGTTAGTCGAAGGTTTTTCATACATGCTAGACAAAGCCTTCATCAGATCCATTGTGGTCTTCTCTTTCACAACGTTGTGTGCAACTGATCTTGTCAAAGTTAATCATATAACTCCTAGCACCTGTCTATCAAGAAGACTCCATTCCCCTTCTTCCATACCATCTGGTTTCTTCCCCAAAAGAAGAAAATGTAATTTCTTCCCATACATATAATCTTCGATCTACATCTTCCAATAGCCAAAGTCTGTGTCGTCAAACTTCTCGATTTTTGACATCTTTCCTTCTTCTCCAGCTATTGCTCCCAATCAAACCTACACTCTAATACCACTTGTTGGGAAAAATTCTATATAATTGTGAATAAATTTTAGCAAGTATAGTGGAAGCACAATCACACAAGAATACAAAGATTTACGTGGAAACCCTTTCTCCTTAAAGGGAAAAACCACGGGACAAATTTCGAATAATTTCACTATATATTAAATAGAGATTACAACACTTAGAGATACAACTTGAGTAAAGAAAAACTATCTTTTCCTTTTCACACATTATGTATCTCTCACAATTTTCGCTTGCTCTCTATATTTTTCTCTTCTCTTTTGCTTGCTTTCACTCATGCAGTTCTCCAAGACTGAACCAATCCTCACACTCTGGGACTTCTCTTCACTCCTTTTTCCCTCCTACACCAAATGGCCAAATGGCCTTATTTTATATCTCTCCATCCTTTTCTTATTTTCTTCCTTCAACGTGTCTCACAAGCTTAACATCACATCTTCATTCATGTTAGGTTCTAAAAGTTTAGAACAATTGAAAAACCATGAACACAAACTTGTCTAGATATAGATTTCTAAGTCTTTAGGTTTGATTAGACAATGTTCAAGGTGCTGCAAGTCAAAATACAAGAAAAAAGAAGCTGCAGATTCAGGAAATTCGAAACATGTCAGGTTTGACTGATCGAGAAGAAGGCTTGACCGATTAAGATGCATTTCTACAGATTTTAATTTCAGCCAACAACTCATTAAGCCCATTAAGTAATTAGGGTTTCAGATCTAATTCTCTTAGTATTTAAAGAAAACCCTAAGGCTTGTTTTGTTATGATTTTGGAGGTGCTCTTTTGAGATATAAAAGGTACTGTGCTTCTACTTTCAAAGTCACTACCGGAATTCCATTTACACATTATTAGAATCGATAGATCTAAAGTTGTTGCTATAAGATCAACTATTGCTGATGATCTAAAGTTTTGAGTGGGATCTCAAAGTCACAAGCGTGGGTGTTTATGTTCAACAAATTCAGATAGAAGAGTCCATTAATTCAAAGCTGCACGTGGTTGTGTAAGTAAGTACTACAAGAGGTAGCTTTAGATTTAGGGAGAAAATTTATTGTAAAACTTCCATTCTATCATAGTGAATTTGTTGCCTTGAGATAGATTATGTTAAATCCTTCCCAAGTTTTTTATCTTGAAAATGTTGGTTTCATTGGTTTTCCTGGGTCATCGTATCGCTGTCTTCTTTACTTTTCTGCACTTAGTGATATGATTATTTGTGTTTCACTTAGATCTGAATAATAAAACTAAGTATCAACTTGGTTAATTAATTAAGTTAAAAAATCTGAGTATACAGGGGTTTAAACGAACAAACAATTCACGTGGCTTGACTTTTGTACGTCCTTTCATAAATGTTACTAGACTTTTGTACATAATTATAGAGAAAAAAAGGATCACTTCAATTCTTCTTCTTGGAAAGCTTCTCCAACAAGCTCACTCAACTTTGCTGACTTCTTGGCAATATTTTGAACAAGCTCATTTAATGAGCTAGGCAAAAGAGTGGGCTAGACCCATGTGGTGCAATGCACCCAACAATGACCACATGAGCTAGACCACTTGGCTTGCTTCAAAATTGTATATGTCCAGTGTGGTGCTGAATTAGGGTGAGTTTGGTTCAACTTTTTGTAAAAGTACATAATGAAAAAGTGGAGTTTTCAAAAAGTGCATAATGAAAAAGTACATTTTCAAAAAGCTGAGTGTTTGGTAAAAACTGTTAAAAAGTACTTTTTGAAAAAGCTGAGTGTTTGGCTAGCACTTATAAAAGTGGTAGTTTGAGGGATAAATTACCAAAAAGGACAATGTATATATAAGAGCATCTCCAACAGGTTAGACAAATTTTTGTACTGTTTGGACAATCAACAGTGACATTTATCTTTTGCCTACCCACTTTTTTAATTTTTATTTTGTAATCAAATTTATTCTTTTTTAATATTTATTTTTTCTTTTTCTATTCATTCTCAACAATTATATTTTTCAACAAAAAGTGTTACATCCACAATATTTTTTGCAATACTTTCACAAGAATCATAACAAAATCTTATATGGAAAGTTGTTACTAGTTCTAATTTGAACCCACCACTGAAATTATATTTTTACTCATCAATATTAGCTAATTACTTAAAATTTATTGTGAAAATATTATGGTAATATTTTTAAATTGTGATTTCTAATTCTTTGCCTTTCTTTCATCCATACATTTTTTTTTTCTCTTGCATTTTGTCCACCACACACGTATACCATTGTCCACATCCTCTCCTTTTTCTTTTTCTTTACTTCCACTTTCCAGAAGCTCCTCATTCTTTCTTCTTCTTTTTTTCCTTTACTTCCACTTGATTCCAGAAGCTCTCCGGCTCTCTCATTTCTTCTCTCATTTTCTTTTTTTTTTTTTTTTTTTTTTTTTTTTTTCTTTTCCTACTTGATTCCATAAATTCTCTAGCTCTCTCTGTGATACTTGATTCCATAATCTTGCTTGCCTTTTTGGTGTCATTATCTTCAAAGTTCAAACACACACAGACATAGACACGCATGGAGAGAGGAGAAATTGTCTTTACTCCACCACACCGCCACCTCTGCTCCTCCTCACTGCGGAGTGCATGCAACCAGGGGTCATATTGGCTTCTTCTTTTTTTCCTTGATCATTTATTGTTGTTCTATTTTTTTTTTTTTTTTCTGTTCTTGATCTGCTGTTGTTGTTGTTTTGATTTTAGATTTGTTGTTTAAATTGTATCAGTTTTATGAGAGCAAGAATTTTTTTGCTTTTATTGTTGTGGTTTGATTAATTTTAAGATTATGTTTTTGAGTTTGTATTTTGATTATGCTTGAGATGGGAGGCGTGAGAGGAGCTTCGTGCAAAGGGAGAGCAGAGAGATCAGATGAGGGGCGTGAGGCTTTAGGCGTGAGAGAAGAATTGTTATGGGTATTTTCATAATTCATCATCAGCCCAACGGTAACAGTATGCGCGTTTTGATTTATGGACCTCAGGAGGTCCATAAATTTTGCACATTTTGGACGCGATTTTTGCCTGAGCCCAAAACGCAACTTTTATCAAAAAGTTGCGTTTTGGGCTAAGCCAAACGCAATTTTTCTTCAGCTTTTTCTAATATGCGCATTTTCAGCTCCTAAAAGTGCAAACAAACGCACACTTACAAGTAAATTAGCACGTATCAAATATACACGTATAAGTAAAGTCCTACGTTGAATAAGAATGACAAGAGATAATTGTTAATGTAATATAGCTAGATCTGAACTTATAGACTAAGTCTTTTGCACATGGAATTAAGCAACACAAAAAGGGGACTTAACAGTTTTAATGATCCATTTGGAGTTGCAACATTGATTAGTGAAGTAAATAACAATATAATACATTTTAGAATGGAGACTTCTCTAGGTGGACCCAGATTAATTAGATATTACTATTGGTTAGGGGCCACGTGCTAAGTGCATCAAAATTGTTGATTAACACTTCTATCTTTGGTTGCTTGCATGGATCCCTATGCATTTGCCACTAGCTAGCTATATTAATTTTAGGCAAACAAACTACCTTAAAAAAATGAGATTTTTTTTATGATTATTTTTGGCGAGGTTAGGATATAATGTTTACATTCCAAACAAACGAAAGTACAAGTTCCCGTTTTACCTTTCCATCAAAAAAAAAAAAAAAAAGGGTTCCCGTTTTACCTTTAATCAACGTGGTCATAAAGTTTGCCTAAATTCTTAATTAATGGCTTTATTTTCTATTTCTCAATCTAAGCTGCGTCTGCTAAGTCCAGAATTAACTACAGGTACTGATGTGGTTTTTTCTATAGTTTTGCACTCAGTTATTCTGCTTATATTATTGAATTGAAATCCAAGCATTGAAAAAAGAAGAAAAAAAAAAAAAAAAAACTACATGTGTTGACATCGAGATCAAGAAGTCTTAGTAAGAATGTCGCCATGCACGATGCTAAGTAATAGGTTTATTATTATATCTTTAAGTGTTTCTTAAGCTTCTAAGATGTTTCTTCGATATACCGGTCCTGGTATATCCTAGCTGTTTTAATAATTATAGTTATTTATACATTCGAGAGATCTAAGAATCTCTAAATGGGAATGGTATTTTTGGAACTATTCCCACTTCCACTAGTGAATGTAACGACCATACTATAAAAAGAGTGAAGGAGCTTTGTATAGTAAGTAATCCAGACATATAGGACATACTGCTTTGGGTAAGATGTCCTTTCCTCTTTCTCCTTCATCTTCCTCCTCTTCTTCTTCTTCTTCTTCTTCTTTTTATTTTTTAACTTTTTACACTTCCCACCTCAAATGATGACTATGGATGTTCTCTTGCTTAAAATCATTCTTTACAAACAAACATAGCATTGGTTGAGGTTACTCTTAAGATACTTTTTCTGTTCAATATGCTTAGTTTAGCGTAAGTGTGCATTTGGATTGGGATAGAAAATTAAAATTATTTTACTATTTAACTTATTTTTGCTATTATTTATGGGTTCCACTGCACTTTTTGGTATTATTCATGAGCTCTACTGTACAATTTTAACTAACTTTTACCTTTATCTATATTACTTTCAACAATAAATTTTCAGTTTCAGAAAAATAAACAGTATCCAAACACACCATAAATTACACTTTCTATCTTCTTTCTTTAGAAAATTTTCTCCATTTAGAATAGTTAAATGCACTCTGCATAAATATAAGCTTTATGTTTGATGCCTTGTCTTAAACTTTATTTTTCTGCTTTTTAGCAACTTGAGGTGGGCCTTTGAACCTTCAATGGATCCTCACTTTGATTTTTGCGGTTCTTAAAACTAAATGAACAACTTGTATATTTGTCTAGTCTTTCAATTTAAAGACGTCTATTAACTTGAAAATCTTATTATTGTTTGGCTCTAATGTTAAGAAATCAAGTTCCCAAAAACAAAATTTAATTAGGAAATTTTAGCTTCGCTAATGATTCATAATTGAAAATAAAAGAAAAGGGTTCCTTAAAAATATTACAAATGGCTTAATATTATTCTTTTCTTGCACCGGTAGGTGGTAGCATATATATACAGAAGTTGAGTTACATGGATTCACGAGGAGCACTTAGACCAAAAAGAGTCTCCTTTGGAAATGAGCACCAATCACCATCTTACGCAGTGAGTCAAGCACAAATTGATTTGCATTAGAGTAATATATATATATATATATGTTTGCTGAAGTGGAAGCAAAATATTAACAATTTTTTCTCTGTATAATATTTTCCTGTTGTCTATTGAAACATGGTTAGAAAGGGAAGTTGGAACCTTGGACAAGAGCACAAAAATGCTTAGTGACTAATGAAAAGCCATATTGGTCTTCTTTCGGCCAATCTTTGGAGATTCCACATAACCCTATCCCTCCCATGGAGTTCCTTTGTCGCTCATGGAGCCCATCCTCCTCTAACTTCCTGCAGATATTTTCATCAAGTGTGAGAAATCACGTCCATATGCTATCTACATTTTAATCTTTTGTTAAGAACCTTGCAACTCAAATGACACCTCATGGTATTTTCAACTGAGATAGTTATGATTCAAATTCTTTTGTCTGTAATTATCAATGTATAAGAAAAAATAGTCTTTTATGCTTTGAAAGTACGGTTGAAATTATGTTGTGAAAACTATATTTTACTTACTTTATGATAAGGAAGAAAAGGAAACAGTAAGCACCTAGCCAGACGTGGCCGTGGGTTGAACATGCTATTATAATATATTACACACACACACGCATATATATGTGTGTGTGTGTGTGTGTATAGAGAGAGAGAGTGAGAGATGCTTGCTCTAATAAGGAATTTTTTTTTGTTCTGCAGAATCTGTTAATGCATTCACACGAGAACTGTAGTTTAGGGGAGCATGAGGTGAAGCTACATGATAATCTTACCTCAGGTGAGCATGAAGAAGAAAAGATGGAGGAAACCAAAGGGCATGCAACCCTAAGCAATAGAAGTACTAGTTCCAGCAAGGTGGATAACATCTGGGTAAGAAAAAGTGAATGTGATTGGAGTCACAGTAAGAAATAAAATTTTAAATTACGTTTTTATTTTGTGTTTGAATGCTTACACATCATAATTAATAGGTATATGGTTCTACCTATTTCTTCAGAACTAGCATTCAAGTCTGTTAATCTTTGCCATCTCTTATGTCATGCACAAGTTCATTAGATTTATAAGAGTTTAACAACGATTGAATCTCCAGAGCTAGGTAATTAGTTTATATTATGAGCTTGCTGACTGAATGTTTTTTTTTTTTTTTTTTTTTTTTTTTTTTTAACAATAGTAATTTGGTTGGTTTTAGGGGTAATGGACCATGTGTCAACTTGTTCCAATCCATGTTTATCACGTGGTGTTTTGTATCATAGGATATGCAACACTCCACTTATAAAGGGGGAGGGTTCCTCACTTGTGGGGTCTACCTTTATGTGTTGTATATTCTGCTGAATCCGTGATGCAAAATAAAAATTTGGAGCCAACAGTAGCCATGAAACCTAGAGATGTCAAGAACAAAGACAAGCTGTAATAAGCATGGTTATAATTATACATCAACCTAGACTAAGAGTCTCTCAACATATTTGTATGATTGTATTGTATCTTTGTGGGGTAGAAGTGTGTGGCTCAAAACTAAAAACAATCATGAGTTGATGGCCTGAACCAGAGTAGAACTTTACTGTTTTGTCCACTTATGCCTGCAATGCCTTTTGGCAAACATTTATACTTATAAAAGACCTTGTAACATTTCTTGAACCTCTCTTTTAACAGAAATGGCTTACACTTGACAAGTCTGTTCAACCTGTTGTTCAAACTCGCAAGTCCTTTATTACTAGCTTATTTAGACGTAGAGTAAAGACCAAAGAGGAAGATAGACTTCGTACCGCCAATGTTCATGCTGCTCTTTCTGTGACACGCTTGGCTGCTGCAATCGCTGGCTTTGCTGCCAACAGCACCAAAGACAAAGAAGAAGCAAATAAAGATGTCAAGCATATTTCTAGTGAAGGCAAAGTAGATTGGGATCAGAATATGAGCAACATTGTTGCTTCAGCTGCAGCTCTAATAGCCACAATATGTGCTGAATCTGCAGAGTCAATAGGTGCAAACAGAGGTCATGTGGCTTCTGCCGTCAACTCAGGCCTTGCCACTCAAACCCCAGCTGACATGATGACACTAACAGCCACTGCTGCAACATGTGGTGTATACTTACCCTAGTTTCATAATATCGTTCTGACTATACAAAACAAAAACAATAAGTTTAACGACACAATATTTTTTATAATTTTTAGCATAATCTAATTGTGATTAATGCTTAATAAAATTGGTGTCAATAATGGACCTAACTGAAAGTGTTGTTGCTTGAATCACAACAATCCTGTCAGCATTTGTGAAAAAAAAAAAAAAAAAAAAAAGGCGTGTCCCTAATATTACTTATTTCTTGCCAAAGCACATACAGGATTAATAAGCTGACGAGTTGAAAATTTTTGTCCCAGGCATGAGAGGAGCTGCAATGCTCAAGTCAAGAGCTATGGAATATGACAATTTAGCAAGGAAACTACTTGAAGTCGAGGCTCAGCTGCCAGTAGTCACACCTTCTGGTGAATTTACAGGCCCATGACTTCCATAATTTGTTATTCAAGTATATGAACATTTATGTATGTGACAGTAACACCTACACTCCTGTAGTTACAAAATGTTGAAAAACAATTTTTATGCGTGCAACCAGGGCATAAAAGACACAGGCGGATCTCCATCTATTCAAAGCATAAACAGCTTATTTTGAACCTTGAAAAGAAGTATCTGGGAGTTCTAACAACATCAAAGAAGTGTAAGATATATTCTTCTTTTCTAAACAGCTTACATGCTGTTTTTTTATTTGTTAACACTCTGCTGGAATTGAAAGTATCATTTAACATATTCCAGACAAGATTATTCATGTGAAGGAGGAGGAAGCTCATGGAAACTTCTCCATCAGCCTGAAAAGTAACTGTGGTGATATCAAGCTCTGGTTTGAAGACAAAAATCAATCATTACTCTGGATATCAGTGATTTCTAATCTCTTACAGATGCACAACACTTGTTGAGATATGTAAATTACTAAGTTTTAACAATCAAATTCATCAGGTCATCTGCTAGTTTATCTGTATAATGATCTGCTTGATATTGACTGATGGAAAAAGTGTACAATTTGGCTGAAAGCTCTTTGACATTTGATGCAAACGACAAGGTTATGGGGGTACTGTAAAGAAATGACTAATGATAAATATGTAAGTCACTAAAGTTCTTCTATAAAGTCTCCATTAACTGATATCAGCTTTTTGGTTCTTTTTTAGCAACCCAGTATAATAATGAGAATGGGAATTATACATTTGTATTAATTAACAATGAAAATCTTAAACTAAATAAACACGTACAATATTGTATATATTTGCAAACTATATTGTATTTATTTGTTTAGTCTACAAAGTAAATTTCACCTTCCTAATAAACTAAAAGCTCTCTTAACGAGAAAGTCTATACACTCAAAATTTAATAAATAATTTCATACTCAACTAATGTGACAGATTGTTTATAATAAATAAAAATAATAATGTTAATATTGAGTTCAAATTACGATAAAAATTTATCAATTTAACTATTATGAAAAATATTGTGAAATTTTTTATATTTATAACATTGTATAATAATGTGATGGGTTTTAGGATTTGTGACTCATTAGCTCATTAGCTAGTTAAGAGTTGACTGAGGATGACAACATAATCATGACTGCAACAGGGCTTGCCTTCGAGTTCCCCAAGATACATGCCTGGCATGGCCGGATCTGTTAACGTGTGTCCCCCACTAATGTATACCTAACCACCATTTGTCCACTTGGGTTGCCATTCAAATCTCAATTTCGCCTCGAAAGTCATGACTTTGACAATGGCTGTTTACAGTAAGTCTAATTGCCGGTGACAGATTTCACAATAAAAAGTGATATGCTTTTCTTTGAAAGTGACATTATTTTAATCATAATATACCCATTTCTAGGATGGTAAAATTTGTTGCGTAATCATCCCTAAAGCAATAGAATTCAACTTAGGACGACGAACCAAATTCAGAGAAGAAGTGAGAAAATATGATAATGTGAACTTAGGAAACTGCGTAGAAATCTACTAGAATAAAGAGTTGCGACTGACAAGGCTGCCGAGATAACTAGCTAAATGAATAAAAGACTATTTAGAAATGGCGTCTTAACGATTCTAACTTCACTCCTGGACAACTGATAGGGAAAACTTCATGCCCAAGGAGTCTGTTCAAACAGCTCCAAGCCTAACCTGCAAGGGAAGTATCTGCCTCGGTGGAAACTTTTGCCTTTTGGTACAAATGGTTCCTTACTTGCTTCTCAAGAAATAAATTTACCCGTTTTTAGGGTTCGAGTGATAGGCAAGTGATAATTATATTATTTTTGGCGTTTCATGTGTATAATTCAAATCCCACTACTTCTTTCTCCACTGTTTATCTATCTAAGAAAAATGTTTTTGCAAAGAAATTTTAATGTCATATTGACAGAAATCTTGTAGTGAGAGCAAGATTTTATTGATACAGAAAACAAAATTTATAATTATAAACTTCACCTACTCTAAAATGATTCCTTTGTTGGGTTTGGAATAGAGGGACATAATGATTTTGATGAGTTAATGTAACATTTTGCTATCAAAAATCAATGTTTTCTAAGGGGACAACAACTATTTTTCAAAATGATGGAGAGAGAAAGGGGCAATAACTTTCTTCTTCTCCTTCTTTCACTATTCAAGTGATTCTAGACTTCTCCAATTGCATTAATATCTTTTTCAAACATAAATAACAGTTCTTACACTTTTCAATCATACACTCAACTAGATACATGCAAGAAAATGACTATAAATGACACAAGTTTAAAATACATAGAAAACTACCATGTGCATAGAAAATACCAAAACTATTAACTTTTAACACTCCCCCTTAATGCTTTGTTATGTAACATCCAACAATTCTCTAAGCTATTGAAACTTATCTTGTGGAATAGCTTTGGTGAAAATGTTCACTACTTGATCTTTGGTCTTGCAATATTTGAGTTGAATGTCATCATCTTCCAAAGCCTTTCTAATAAAGTGATGCTTGATGGCAATATGTTTTGTACGAATATGGTAGACGAGTTTTTGTAATAGCAATGGTAGATTTCACACAAAATTGGAGTAGCTTCTTCTTACTTCTCATTCTTCTTGGAGGTAAACTTTGAGGTGAGAAATGTTAACTTGATGAAAAAGTTGGAGATGATTGTAAAGTATCAAAAGGAGGCATTTTTGTGGAGCTTCAATAACATCTTCATCTTCATTTTCTCCATTCTCAAATTCCTCATTAGATGTAGTGACTTGATTACTTTATTATTCTTCAAGTTAAAATGTCTATAACCCTTTCATTTTGAGTTATAACTCACAAAGATGCATTTTTCACTAAGATCATCAAGCTTATGCTCTACTTATTTTGGAAAATGAGCAAAGCAAATACAAACAAACACCTTTAAGTGATTCATGGATAGCTTCTTGCCAACCCAAGATTCAATTGGAGTTGATATAAATAAGTATGATAATTCTCTCTAATAATTATATAAACTAGCTGGATTCTCGCACGATGTGCGGTGCAACTTATTATTAGTTTTCTCCAATATTTCAATAAGTTTTACCAAGAATCTTGTAGCTTCCAATAAAGACATTCATGATTTAAATCCTCCAACTATCGATGTATAAAAAATTTCAATAAATTTCCTTATAAAATTTGTAATCTTTAGTTATTTTATAGACAAAATAGAAAGACACTAAGATTGCATGATATGGTGGTTAATATTGATAAGCATGTTTCATGCCTACTAAAAAAATGCATATATCATTCTTTTTTTCTTTTTTTTGGTGTAAATGCACTTTTAGTCCCTACATTTTAGGGTCATTTCTGTTTTGATCCTTACAATTCTATTTTACCACTTTTAGTTCCTAAAATAAAAAACGCGTTCCATTTTGGTCCGTACCGTCACTTACTTAATAGAAATATCCTATGTGGCAAACGGAATGCACTGTTGGCACAGTAAATGCTGACGTGTCCATCAAAATAATATTAAAAAATCCCACGTCAAAATCCATGTCAATCTCTAACTTAAAAAAATAAATTTATCAATTTTAAAAATTACAAAATTATAAATAAAAAAAACATAATTAAAAAAAATAGTGGAATTTAGATTTGTGTGTGCTTTTGTTTGTACTTGTTTCTTTTTCTTTTTTATTTTCTTCTTTCATTTTCTTTTTCTTCCCCAGATGAATCTCTCAGTTTCTTCGCCTCCATTCTTTCCTTCTTCTTCTTTCTTTCTTCTTTTTTTTCTTCTTTCTCCCTCTATCTTGGTGCTTAGCCTTCTTGAACTCTCTTTATCTCTTGATTTTGCTCAAACCCAAACTCATATGCTTCAAGCTCCTCTCTCAAATCAATGGGTCTCTCTCTTTGGCTCAATACGATGCTTTTCTTTCTCTCTAACTCAAATCGATGCTCCCTCGGTGGGTCCGATCTAGCTTAACAAAATTCAGATCGATGCTTCTGCCTTGTTCTGTTGGGTCCGATCGGTGATTGTGAAGCAACGGTCTGTTGGGTCCAGCGGTGGGTTGAAGGGTGGGTTTGTTGTTGGAGTGGGTTTGTTGTTGGTGTTCTTGTTGGTATGGTTGAAGCAGTGTTCTTGTTGTGGTTTTTCTAAGAAACCGAGAGATTTGGCTTGAAAATGTGATTTATTCTGTATAGAGGGCGGGCAAATTGCTTTTGGAGATGTGTATGGTACTTTGGTTGCTTACAGATTGTTACAGATTTCTCCGTAAACATTGTTGATGTGTTTGGTTTGTAGAAAAGTAAAGAAATTGTGATCTTGATATTAAAAATTTTCTTTTCAAAATTCATATTTTAGATTTTATCTGAGTTTGTTGAGAAACCGAGAGAGAAAGATCTGGATTTTTTTTTTTTTTTTTATTTGATGAGAAGATCTGGATGTTTTGTTCATGTTTAGATCAAAGTTTTAATTTAATTTCTTTTTAAATAATCTGTTTTTAAAATTTTTTTTATTTAGTTAAAATTAATAAATTAATTTTTTTAATGATGTGGCTTTTTTAAATATTAAAATGCTAATATGGCATTATTTAAATGCAAAATTAAAATTTTTATTATTATTTTAATAGCCATGTAAGCATTATGAGTGCTAATTGTGCATTTCGTTTGCCACATAAGCAATTTCTGTTCTGTTAAGCGAGTAACGGTAGAGATCAAAATGAAATACGTTAATTGATTTTGGGACTAAGAGTAGTAAAATGAAAATGTATGGACCAAAATGGAAATTACGCCTTTTTTTTATTTTTTATTTATCGTGTGTTACTAATTTTTCCCCATTTTTGTTGGAGCTTCAATTGTTGCATGATATAGTGTTTCAATTGTTTCCCACATTAAAAATAATATTGTTTCTCATATAAATCTTACAAAAATGATATTAAAATTTCATTATGCTTTTGCAAAATAAATATATTTATTCACACACACACATATATATATTTCACAAGTGACTAAAAGGAGTTAGAAAATTCAAAGGATTAAGATTAATTTTAGTTAATTCACAAATATTTAATTTTTTATGGGTTTTTTCTTTTTCATGTTAATTGTTGTCAAAGCAACTAAACATAAGTAAGAATGTCATATTCTAAATTTATTATTATTATTATTTCAACTAAAAATTATCTCTTATATAGAGTTTATAAAAGTAATCATATAAATTCATTTAATATAAATAATTAATGCACAACTATAGATAATTAATATATGCATTTATTCTATTGGTTAATTCAATGAATTAATACTTTGATATAAATACAAACTTTGTTGATTTAGAAGCCTAAATATGGAAAACTGCAAGGAATGCACCACATGATAGAACCTTATGCTAAATTTAGTAAGAAATTATTTATGATACAACAATTTCATGAATACTATTATTGTTTGTCATAATTAATCTATGAAGTTTTCTAGTAAAACAAAATTCAAACTAAATAAATTGGGGAAAAATTCCTCTAATTCATGCAACCAACAAATGTCACCATATTACGTTCACATTGTCTTTATTGTATGATTTATGCTTTATATATAGATTTTATAGTGTTAATTTCAACATTTCTTATGCCACTAAAGTCTCTATCTCCATTATATCAACACTTATAATTTTTATGTCATGAAAGTAGCTTTTCTTTAGTTTCAAAATTGATATGAGATTACATTATCTTTGTATTTTATGCATTATTTTAAACTACAAAATTTTGAATTTTAACAATTGATTGATAATATGGATATTAATTTTTAATCACCTTGAAATTTCGCAAGCATAAAAAATATACAAAGATAATGTAATCTAACGGTGGATTTGTCAATATTCACATTCAATTAAAAAATATTGAGTGGTGTAATATTGCTTAGAGTTATACCACCCAATAACTTGTTACTGAATTAATATTTTGAAAATCCAACATAAACTCATATTTTATACATTATTTTAAACTACAAAAATTTGAATTTTAACAATTGACTGATGACACAGATATTAATTTTTGATCATCTTAAAATTTTGCAAGCATAAAGAATATACAAAGATAATGTTATCTAATGGTGGATTTGTCAATATTCGCATCTAATTAAAAAATATTGAGTGGTGTAACATAGCTTAGAGTTACACCACTCAATAACTTGTTATTGAATTAATATTTTGAAAATCCAACCGTTGAATTACATGTTCTATATGTTCTTAACATACATGCCAATTTTCATATCAATCGGATGTTGTTTATCATTTGATCCATAAACTCATATTTTATGCATTATTTTAAACTACAAAAATTTGAATTTTAACAATTGATTGATGACATGGATATTAATTTTTAATCACCTTGAAATTTTGCAAGCATAAAAAATATACAAAAATAATGTAATCTAATTGTAGGTTTATCAATATTCGTATCCAATTAAAAAATATTGAGTGGTGTAACATTACTTAGAGTTACACCAGGTGTAACTTGAACTCAACCTTAATTATAATAGGGAGAAAATTGAAAGAATAATATCTTAATCAATTAGCTATAAAAATTGCTAGAATTTCATGATACAACAATAGAAACAATAATGCTATAATGATGCAATAATATCACAATTTAACTTCCAAATTTTAATTGAGCTAAAAATAACCAAAACACCAAATATACTACAAATCCTTACCAAGTATATACATCATACGGAAAACCCAAAATCTAAATTAGCACATAATATGAAAAAACCATCCTAACCACATTACAATGCTACATTAGTAAAAACAAATACATAAAATCTAAATAAAATATTAAAAAAGAACATAATATTTTGGAAGTTGACATACCTCTGGAACTAAAGATATTGTGAAAGAAATTATGGAAGTTTGATTTTTAAGTCCAAAGGAAATGAGGATTTATATTAGACAAATGTGGAGACAAATAATCATATTACTCAATATTCATTGAATCTAACTCTTGCAATTCTGTATTGAAGTTAGTCTTATGCATAAAATTGTAAATTTTTCTTAACTCCTATCTTTCCCATGACTTTTTAGATTCATCTGTATCTATCTAAAGCATTTCAAATTATAAATGTATACAAATTCTTTTAATTTTATTAATACATCGAAATAAATGCATATTTCATTTCTTAATAGTTTGATATAAATGCTAAATTTAGATAAGTTGAAAGCCCAAATGAAAAAAAATGTTATACAATACGCCACTTGACAAAACCTCATACTCTAGCACATGAGGTCTCTGCTTTTATATATACCAATTAACTTATAATCCGTGCAAATACATGGGATTTTTATAGTTGTGCTGGCTGTTTGTTTATAGCATCATCAAAAGTACACTTCTTTTTTTATATAACATCGTCAAAAGTAAATATTACTTCATCATTTTTTTTTTTTTTTTTTTGCTTACCGGCAAAACTCTTCCTTCATCATAATAATATATATTAACATAATTTGAATAACGGGAAAAAATTAAACTTACAGCAGAAGAAAAACAAAAACCTTTCTTCATAAGATCATAAAAATTTAGATTCATAACTCAAAATAACATTTATAATCCTAAAATAAACCAAAAGTCAAATAGTTTAACCCTTTGTTTATGGACTTCATGCTTTCTTTCTTTCTTTCTTTTTTCTTTTTGAAGTGGACTTCATGCTTTCGCTGTTAAAAGTCTTTATGGGTCTAATGTTGTAAGCAACCAAGCCATTGAGGATCTTTTTGCATACCTGGACATATCCGAAGATTCAGAACAAAATGTTAATGTTAAATTGATTCCAAATGAAGATCACATACAAATACAAAATTAGTTCTACCATCTAAAATTTAGATCACATGAATGTGCGTTAGATAGCTCTTATCATTTCTTTTTCCTTTAAACATGTCTGATAAAAGTTTCTAAATCAAAATTTTACTTGTAAAACAAAATCCAATAAAAAAAAACAAGGAAAGTATCTATTAGAATATAATCATATTTTTCTTATCTTTTAATAAGGTGTTGCCGAATTTCCATGGAAGGTCAGAGAGTAAAAAAAAGAAAATTTTGGTAAAAACCCAAGTAGAAGATACTAAAATTGATAAGGGTAATGTATATGTATGTTCAACTGTTTACCAATTGTAAGGCGTCTACCTACTACCATAAAAAAAATTAATAAATTGTAAATCATTTGTGGTAGTGATACACAAAGGAGAATTAAATGACTTCAACAATTTCGATATCATCTACAATCTAAGAGAAAATTTAGCCAATGTCAGTAGGTAATATTGTAACTTGCACCATGAGCTTAAGAAAAAAACAATCATTTTTATGGTAAGCATTAAATGTAGTTTGTAATCGTTTTCTTGCCCACTAAAAGGAGGTAATTGAAAGACATTTCAGAAAATACATAGAATTGGAAGTCTAATGAAAAAATTAAAATAAAAACCTTCATTCTCCAATCTGACAAACAGTAAATTATCACGTTTTAAATTCCCCAAATTTTATGCTTCATTGCTATTTACAGGCTACAACATATGTAAAGTTTGACCACTCTTTTAATTGTTTATGAGATGCAAATGCCCCATAGTTACAAAAAAGCAATAAACAATTTTTTTGTTACAAAAAATGTTGAATTCATGCAGTTAGCCTATATTGATGTAACTGATTTCCAAAACTTTTTTTCAAATGAATAGGATGCACAAACGTATATTATTTCTTAGTGGACTGAAACACCAACCAAAGCCCCAAAATAGTCATATCATCCTCAATAAACAAATGTCTCAACACCCAAACACAAATTCACAACTACCCAAAGTTTACCAACCACAAACCAACATAAATTCATTGGAAAAATGTTTGAAATAATAATAATAAATAGAGAAAAACTCACCTTATATAAGACTATAACTGGCATAAGTAACGTTTGAGATTGTTGGGGAGAGAAAGAGCCAAGAGATGGGGAGAGTGTGGCAGGAGGCAGTCTTAAGATTTCTCTTTCTATCTCACTCTCTCTCTGCCTGCCTTATCGGGTTTCTCTTTGCAATTTTGGCGATATGAAGGTAGGAAATTGGTTATTGGCTGAAGGTTGGCTCTACAGTGGTGGTGGTACTACATCCATAACCATCTAAAATAATATCATGGTCCCTCTGGTAGCTAAGACTTTCATGACTTCAAAGCTGTTAGGAAATACAATTTCCTGGCTCATTGGGATTCAGCTAGATATGCCAATGAGCTTAAGGAACAAATAAACAATAATTATTAGAATAATATTGTACCTGTTCTATAGAAAAGAAGTACATGAATAGAGCATCTTTGCAGTTTTTTTAATGTAAACTATCAAAAAATTTTGATTAAGACCTTTGAATGTCTTCTACAGTGTGAAACTCAAAGAATAAGAGGTGTCCTCCAACCAAACATGGTCTACTAAATGAATTACATGCAAAACCTATCAACTTAATAGCAACCACATTCATTGTTCTGTTAATGAAAATTCACACACCAGCAACCATAAAGCTACAACAACAAAATATATTGTCTGCAATTGTCTACCATTAAAACAAAAGTTTAAAGTACTTAACTCTGGTAATTATGCAGATAGGGTGAGAGGCAATAAAAATTTGATAGGAAAAAAAAAAAAAAAACAATAACCTTTTTGTAACTCTTCAGCCATTATTCTTATATGGCAGTTACAGGCTTCTCTCTCAGCACATGTTCACAAAAACTTTTACCTTAGGTCTTAAAACTTCCATTTGAAGTTCATAACTCTAAATTTTGTTTCCAATATATTAACTTATAAGTTATAACACTATTTTCTCAAACCCAAAAAAATAAAACAAAAATTGCCATATAATAACTTACAGATCACCTATAACAAAACTTAACTACATCGACTTGCTAAACGAAATTACAAATAACCATACAACAGTAATTTTCTTTTAGTCTTAATATAATAACTTTGGAATATTGTTTGCCATACGTTAGAACAGAAAAGGCATCAGACTCTCTCTCAGTCTCTTTCAATTTAACAGTTTTTTTTTTTTTTTTTTTTGCTTTAAACTATGTGCACAGTAAATGGATAAATTTGAAAGCCCTCAAATAGTGCAACATGAGGTATTTTGGAACTTTTAAACTGGACACGTGGTAGAATTTTAAGGGGTGTTTTTTCCTATGTGTTGCAACAACCTTGCTTAATGACTTTATGCTTCATCTCTAAGTCTTGTAGGTCTGTTTCTCAAAAAAAAAAAAACTTGTAGGTCCAAAGTTGTCAACAACCATACTTTTGAACATTGCGTTTAATCTCATACTTTCTTCACCTACAATAGAATGTTAATAATTCAATAGCTGAAATAACAAAAGGCTTAGAAAGTGTACTTGGCTATTGTTGTTCTAATTTTTCCTCTTTTTAACACTGGATTTGCACTTCACTTTTGATCATCAAGGAAAAAAAAAATAGCAATGTTGTATTGCTTATAATTTTCATGTGACATTGACAAACTTTGTGAAAAATTAGGAGGCTGAGAAAGCATTGGTTTCATAAGTAATCTAGCTTCTTTTATATAAAGACATACCTCCCACATAGTGCAAAGACCAAATAACATGCAGACAAAAGACACCACTAACATTATATTAATATATAAGATTCAGTTAACCAACTCCAAAATGCAACAACCACAAAACAGGTTCCAAAAAAATAATAAACAGCTATATATAACATCATAAATACAATTGATCTACTTACAGAAGAGGATTCTTTTGCATACAGAAATAACCATTGATTAAAATGCACCGGAGAAATGAACAAACAAAATATGAAATTACTAAAGGATCAAACCTCATCCAATCAACCAAAACTAAATCAAGAACAAAAAAAAAGAGTCAAGTAGGTATCTAACTGGAAAATGGTGTTCATGAAAAATACTGATTTTACACCAAATAAAAATTTTATTCTTTGTAATAGGTGCAGATTTTTAAACCTGTCAAAAATTGATTTTACATAAAATATTAATAAGTTGTAGAATTTTACATGTTTTCTCAAGGTTATTCAGCACCATCTTGTCTTGTCATCTTGCTCTAGTATGCTCCTAAGTTAGATTGAATACCGACAACTCAAGCCTCATCACATCCATCAATGATATTCTACACATTCCCATAGGCAGCTCTTATACCTACATAGTACTCAACAAAGACTAAAACACTTCATTAAAAATTCCAAAAGAAGAAGAAGCTACTTTTTATTTCTCCCAAAATCTTATAATTTTGTGGTTCTATTAGGCAAAGTTAGAAAACCTAAGAATGAAAATGTATAACACAAAATGAGGAAATTAGCAGAGATGAAAAAAAAAATTACAGCAACTAAACTAATTTATGAAAATTACAAATGACAAATTTCTCTAATGAGTCCAAATAGAAATTCTCCATCAAATGAATAATACCCTTCATTCTTCCTCACAACTACACTGAAATTAGAGTTCAGAAGCAAATGATGACCGGGCATGAATTTATTTTGTTTTCAAAAGCCTTAAAATTTTTGTCTTTGATAAGTGAGTCACATTAAGAATATTGATGAAGATATATACATTAATCAAATTAATAAAAGAAATTATTGTTTTTATTTTCCTCAAGAAACAAAGTAGAAACAGATAATGACTCATAAGTCATAACATAGATGATTCTGATATAATTGAAGATTAAGAGGCAAGATTTTTTGCGAAAAACAGGAAGGGCAAAGTCTACTCAAGTTTTGTAATGCCGTCAATAACCGGTGGCAATTGTTTTCATTACTAAATTCTTAATCAAATTGTAAAGTAATAGCATCTTCAGCTGCAAAACATTATTTTAGGGCTTTTACAATTGAATATTAAACATATAACCACAACACAAGCCAAAAGGACTTCACTTTCCACCAAACAGAAAGAATGCCTTTGTTACCAAAGAGTTGTAAGGCTGTTATATCCTAAATATTAATTACAAAGGCAGGTATCAATTGTACAGAGGATTCAAGGGATAACACTAACAACTTAAACAATTATTTTTTTTAATCCACATACTCATCTATGAATTTCTCGTATGGAGCTATACCATCTACTTAAAGTTTAATGTAAACAATGTGTGTGTTTTCTTTATGCAACATTCATATTCCTTTAGTTATCTAATCAAAAGTTTCAAAAGTGTGAACTTTTATAAAGCATGGAGTTTAATGCTAGAATTAAATGAATTCAAAATTCAGAGGCAGACGAAAAAAAAAATCTAACAAAAAAACTGCCCAAAAAAAACCAAATCTAACTAAAATACAATAATCAACAAAACATAAATCAATTCAAATTTCAAGGGCAAACGAAAAAAAAGTACAAATATAACAAAAATAGGGAAAAAAATATAACCAATACAATAATCGACAAAACAGAACTCAAGAAATTGAAAAAAAAAATAAATTGGAGATTAGGGTAACAGGTAGCCAAACCTTTAACCTTGATTGAGTAATTCCTTTTGTAGAAAACCCAACGACTTTATTTAGCATCGAAAATCAGTATTTTGCGATTGGAGAAAAAGACTGAATAGAAAGGAAAGATTAATTAGGAAGATGGAATATAATTATATAAACAACAATGAATGGTATAGAAATAATAATAAGGCACAAACTATGTAAGATCAGAAATTAAGAATGGAACCTTTCTTGTTACAGGGAAGGAGCAGAAAAGTGGGAGAAGATAGAATTTTAGGTGACAATTTCTTCCTTTTTTTTTTCTTTTTTTTTTGATAAGTAAGAATGATATATATACGAAATGCTACTTTGTGCATGAAGAGCATAGAGCAAACCTAGAAAATACAAGAAAAGGAAAACAAAGAAAAACAAAAAAGAAAACCAAACAATAGAAAAATTACAAAAGAGAAAGGGAGCAAAGAAAAGAAGGGAGGGAATCACTAGACGTGAGTCCCCACACCCAAGACCAATCAAAAAGAGTTCCACTAAAAGAAACAAGCATCTGATCACTGGAACTATCCAAATCCTCAAAAGTCCTCTGATTCCGCTCCTTCCAAATACACCAAAGGATGCACAATGGGACTCAGTTCCAAATCTAAGACGAATGCTTCCTCAGCCAATTCCACTAGCCAAAGAGCAAGTCTGGAATTGATCTAGGAATAACCCAAGACAAGCCAAAAGATATAAAGACAAAGCTCCATAACCGATGAGCCATCTCACAATGAAGAAGTAAGTGGTCAACCGTCTCTCCACAATGACAACACATAATGCACCAATCCACAAAAACCAATCTCCTTAATCTCAAGTTATCTCCCGTTAGGATCTTATTCCAAGCTACACACCAAACAAAAAAAGAAACTTGCCTAGGGGCCTTTGTTCTCCAAATAGCTTTCCAAGGAAAGATAGTTGAGGGAGAATTCCTTAATTTGTTATAAAACGACCAGATGTCAAAAACCCCATTAGGCTTCAATTTCCATCTCATCCAGCCTCCAACATCCATAGGAGGAGTATTGGCTCCCAATATACAAAGGAAATGCAGCCCTTCATCCATCTCCCAATCATTAAGAACTCTAATAAAACGGACATCCCAAGTTCTTCTCTCCTCCGCCCCCTGCCTTAGCAAAGAAGCTTCAACAAAAACCTCCTTATCAATGGCAATATCATACAGCCTTGGAAAAGCCAATTGAAAGGGTTGATCCCCATACCACCCATCTTGCCAAAACCTCACTCTATTCCCTAACCCAACAACAAACTAACAATTTTTGCTGAAATCCTCCCATCCCATGCGAATACCTCTCCACAAACCACACCCATGAACTCCCCTCCCCAGCTTTGAGGTCCATCCCCCCCAATCTTCCCCATATTTTGAAGCTACCACCCTCCTCCATAACCGATCCTCTTCCTTCCCAAACCGCCACAACTATTTTCCCAATAAGGCCTTATTAAAGGGAGTAAGTTTCCTTATCCCCAAGTCACCATTGGCCATAGGCGCACAAACTTTATCCCATCCTACCAAATGAATCTTGCTATCACCCCATAGAAAATCCCTTTGCAACTTTTCAATTTTATTAACCACATGAGTAGGAATTGTGAATAACGAAAGAAAGTAAGTCGGAAGACTGGATAGCGTACTCTTGAGTAACATCAAATGACCCCCTTTAGACAAGTACAACTTCTTCCACCCAGCTAATTTTTGCTCAATTTTTTCCAAGATTGGATTCCAAATAGAAGGGGAATTGTGTAAAGCCCCCAACGGCATGCCAAGATATGACATAGGCAAAGTTCCAATTCTACAGCCCAAAATTTCAGCCAGGACATGCACATCAACAACCTCCCCTATTGGAACCATTTCACTCTTATGCACATTGACCTCAAACCTGTTACCGCCTGAAAACTAAGTAACAACAACCGAATATGAAAAATTTGCTCCACATTTGCATCACAAAATAGGATAGTATCATTTGCAAACAAAAGATGTGAAACACATTCCCCACCATCCCTTCTTCCCTCAAGATTAAAACCATGGATCAAGCCAGCTCCCTCCACTCTTCTTAACATCCTATTAAACACCTCCATCATGATTAGAAACAGCAAAGGAAATAGCAGATCTCCTTGTCTTAAACCCCTTGAACTACCAAAGAAATTAGCTGGAGACCCATTAATCAAAACAGAGAACTGAATTGTGGATATGCAAGTACGGATCCACTTACACCACTTCACTCTAAAACCCATCATATTCAACAAATACAGCAAAGCCTCCCAATTCACATGATCGTAGGCTTTCTCCATATCGAGCTTACAAATGACTCTAGGAACCCTACTCTTCCTTTGGCTATCCACACACTCATTCGTAATAAGAACTGAGTCAAGGATTTGTCTCCCACCCACAAAGCTATTCTGATTCTTAGAGATCAACTGATCTAAAACCACTCTTAAATGGTTTGCTAAGACCTTGGCCAAGATTTTATACACACTCTCCACCAAGCTAATAGGACGGAAATCTCTAATATTAGAGGCATCATTCTTTTTAGGAATTAATGCAATGAAGGTAGCATTAAGGGATTTTTCGAACTTACCATGTTGGAAAAACTCCTCAAAGACCGCTAAGACGTCTTTCTCCATTACCCTCCAACAATGATGATAGAATGCCATAGTAAACCCATCCGGGCCTGGAGCTTTGTCCACGTCCAAGTCACTTACAACTTGAAGTATCTCCTCTCTCTCAAACTTCCTTTCAAGCCAGACCCTCTCCATATTCCCAATACGATCAAATTCCAAACCCTCCACGAAAGGCCTCCACCCCTCAATCTCCTTGTACAACTTTTTATAAAATTGTACAACTTGATTAGTTACCTCAGAAACCTCCTCAAATACCACCCCATCCACCTCCAAGGTCCTTAACTGATTAAACATTCTATGGGAGTTAGCCATTTTGTGGAAAAACTTGGTGTTATTATCCCCTTCCTTGATACATAACATCCTAGATTTTTATCTCCAAGAAATTTCTTTCAAGGAGAGAAGAAGCTCCACCTGGGACCTCAACTCTGCCCTATGACATTTCTCCCCATCGGAGAGACCAAAATCCCCTTCCTTAACATCTAAAGTTTTCAACTCCTCCAATAATTGCTTCTTTTGACATACTACATTACCAAACTCTCGGTGATTCCATTGCACAATGTCCTCTTTTAAAGCCTTTAGTTTTTTTGCAAGCACAAAACTAGATGTACTTACAAAGGAATGCCAATTCCACCAAGTTTGAACTCTATCCACAAATCCCTCCGTCTTCAACCACATATTTTCAAATCTGAACAGACTTTTCCCCATTGCCATTCCCCTTGCCTCCAATAGAATTGGACTGTGATCTGAGATAGGATGGAGTAAAATACTTTGAATGACATCAGGGAAGTGGTCCTCCCAATCTAAAGTGACCAAAGTTCTGTCAATCCTAGACATCGCTGGTTGATCAGAACCACTTGACCATGTATAGCTACCTCCTTCCAAAGGCAAATCAACCAAGTGAAGATCCTCTACAAATTCATAGAATTTTTCCATAACCAGGGTCAAACGGGTCTCGCCCCTACACTCACTAGGAAAATGAACAATATTAAAGTCCCCAAAACAACACCACGATATCCGCCAATACTGTTGAATACCCACTAGCTCATCCCACATGTGGCCCCTCTCATCATTCACATTTAGGCCATAAACACCTAAGCAAGCCCAAATAAACCCGTCCCCCACCCCTTGCCACTTTACTGACACCGAGAAAGTACCAACCATAACCTCCACCTTATCCAAATCCTTTTATCCCATATAAGCAAAATATCACCAGCCATCCGATCAGCCTCCAAAACAGCGCAATCCACATATGGACAGCTCCACAAACTACAAACCAATTGTCTATTCATGCTAGCAATTTTTGTCTCTTGTAAGCAAACAACATCACACTTCCACTCCCGCAGCAAATTTTTCACCACAAGACGTTTCCGAGGATCATTTAAATCTCTAACATTCCACGAAATCATTTTTATCTTCATAAACACTAAAATATCCCCAACTACAAACACTAGCACAAAACCACCCTCTATCTCCTGTCATAATTCACCGAAGAGATCAAGTTTTGCAGCTCTCTACATCCTTTGTTTTTGGACTTAGCCACCTTTTTGCTACCCGTTGCTTTCCTATGTAACACATTGGCTGCCTCCATCACTGATTTAAGCCTCTGTAAGAGAGCGATGCACAACTTCTCATGTCGAGTCTTTAACAACCCAACCAATTTACTGAAACAGGAATTCTGTGTTTCACCCACCCAGAAATATTTAACTTAGGCTCAATACTTAATACCTCATTAACCTTTTCCAACTCTGCCAAATTTGTCAACACACTCAGAGCAATGACTTGCAAAGGAAAACCAACTGACAAATTTGTTTCACAAAAACCCACAGAAAAATCAGCTGCTTCCTCCACAGGCACGGCCTCCCTAGGAAGGCAAAGGAGTTCCTTACTATAGGAGGAACTAACCTCCTAACTCAAAACCCCCAAACCTAGTGAACCAACTCTCACCAACTCTAGAAAGAGATAGGGAAAAGAAGGTCCAAACGATCGTGGCACTAATTCGAGAGTCACCGTCCTCATATTTTTAGAAAACAACCCACCCAACAACGAATTGGAGCCCAAAATACTGTTCCGGTCAAAGGTAAGCCTGAAGACCATCAACGAAGGAGACTCGGAACACCCCAACACTTCTACCGGCGAAGCACAACACTGCATCACCCCAACTAGCGAAACCACCTAAAGGTCGGTACTACACTCCTCCTGTAACATCATTGGAGGCTCCGAAAGCACCGAGAAGCTCGAACCACCCATCTCGGCCTGAACCTATACCGGTAGTGTCCTTACCGGACCTCCGACCACCTGTGTCGGCATTACGAAGCACAACGTACTCACCCATGGACTCTCCCCGTCCTTCTCATGAGTATTGGCTGAGAATATATGCTCACCACAAAAGCACGGAGCATTCCCTAGGCTCTAAAGTTGTTGGGCTTGTGAGATTTAGGCCTAAGGTTGACTTACTAACTGGCAGTTGGCCTACCAACTTGTCAAAACCCAAACCGAGCTTGCCCTTGCTCAAAATCTTCCCAGCCTGTGGTACCCATTTAAACATCTGAGCTCCTCCTTTCTTTCTATCCCAGGAAACCCGCCTCCTCCCTTTCCCATCAACCTCCATGATTAGACCACTCCCTATCCAGCATGGTCTACTCACATCACACTTCTTCCCATGTTCATTTGCTTTTGAATTTGATGGGAAACGTGATCTAATTTCTATCGAATTTTTCTCACCTAATACTGACTCCACATTAATGCCTTGCTCCCTCATCTTCTCAAGCTTGCCCACCGGAGACTTCCCACCCTTGGCACCTGTAAATCTCGGATTCACCACCCTTTTCACCACCATCTTCTCCTCTCCTAACTGTGTCATCTTCCCCTTATCTGTGGTGCCTAACTGCTTTAGCTGCTGTCTATCCTCTGCTCTTCCATGATAGCCTTTCATAGCATCAACAAAAGATCTAGAGTTTTGAGCCTCCAAGTAATGCCTCTGCACCTGAGAAAAAAATTTTGGATGACTAGTTCCACCTACATATTAGGAAGGAAACAGCATCTTCCTAAGTTCAAGGCCAAAAGCCCTCCAACCATTTTTCTCTTTGCCTTCAGGGATAATAATTGACCTCCTAGACCCGCCAACTTTGAGTTCAGTCAAAAGAAAGAACTAACCAAAAGAATTGGTGCTTCGTTGGAGAGTATACGCAGTGTCACCATCTCTAAATGTGAAAAACTGTTTGGAATTTACCCCACCAACAATGTGTTCAATATTATTTATCAGCCATTGTGTTGCATTCTTGCTCATGAAGACTGATCTCGTGAAGTATTTGCCCCTCTCAAGAATCCGTAGCAAGAAATAATGTCCCCCTTCCTCTACAACTAATTGAAAAAACTTGGACTCAATGAAAAAACTGCAAAATCCCCCCATGGAATACCAAACCAGAGAGAGAGAGAGAGAGAGAGAACTTGAAAGTATCAAAACATTTTATAGATACTAATGCTTATCATTTATCTCTCTCTATTGTCAATTTACTTGATACTTAAGTCTTCCATTGCTTTACATTCTACAACCAAACAAGGGTTGGAATATCAATGAGAAACAAATACAATGAATTTTGTAAATGATCACTCAAAACCAAACCAATCTAATTCAAGCCAAAACTAACGCAAAAATAATTTAAAATGTAAAAAATAAACAACCAGCCAAATTACCTATTAGAGGCATGCTAATGGAAGCCTAACTCAAAACCAAATCTAACTATAACTAAATCTAAACCTAAACCAATCCAACCAAGAAATTCAAACCTAAATCATATTAAATCCCCAGATTTGAAAATGAAAAGGAAAAAAAAAAAAAAAAAATTTACCAGTTACGGTATACGGCTTGTCTCTGTATGCCTTACGAACTCTATCTGGTGCATGCTGTTCTGACAGGACAAGGCTAAAATAAGATTGAAGAAGGAAAATAACTGTTAGAAACAAAAATACCCAATGATTTCAATCTTAAAATCTCAATGATTTAGTGATTTCTTTAATCTTTAAAAAACAAAAAACAAAACAAAACAAAAGCAAATATCTAGAATTGAGGAAACAAACGTTTTGATAGAAAACCCAAAAGCCCAAAACAAAAGCAAATATCTAAAATTGAGGAAACAAAAATTTTGATAGAAAACCAAAAACCCAAAACAAAAACGAATCAAATCTAAACCCAATCAACCAAAAAAAAAACTTTTTAGAGTTTTTAGATGCATATGAAACAACCTTTCACAATTTAATTGGCAATGTGGATTAAGAATTCTAGAACAAAACAAAAGATCGACCAGTAATTTTATCAAACAAATTGCGTATTAAAAATTATGTTTTTCATCTAATATATTCAGATTTTAAATAATCCAAGGTGAATTTGGACTTTTAACCAAAGTAAATCAAGGGCAAAATCCCTAATGTTACCACCAAAAAAAAATATAGAGGGACAATTTTTCTGGACTAAGCATAACAAACTAACAAACAGATTTAAACAGTTCTCCAGCAGTAAGGGTAAAATTACACTTAGTCCAGAAAAAACAGATTTAAACAATCCAATGGTTAATGATTAAATAAGTTTACGAATGTGTTAACTCCTGGAGGTCCTTGCATGTCTCGGTCAGGAGAGTTCATTGTACTTTCAGCCATCATTACATCAATGTGAGGGTAAAGTTCAATTGTTACATATACATTATATCCTTCAATCGTAAAATAAAAAGTAAAAATTAAAGGTTCCATGGGAAGAGATAGTTTCCAGAACATTATGGCTTTCATCATAATAATACTAAACAAGGATTAAAGGCTCTATAGTTACAAATAAAAGAGGAAAAAAAGGATGGAATGAAGGGAAAGAAAGATCTCCAGCTCAGTGCAGCAAGTATTAATCTAATATTTTGGTTGGTATGTGTTTATAAGGCATAAATGAGACAATATGGGCTGTTTTGAGTGAGTGGGATGAGATTAACTCTGAGGTTAAGGCTTTTTGTGAGTAGTGGTATGTTTGTGACTAGTTGAGAGACATTTAAGGGCTGTGATTGTGTGAAAGGGGAAAAGAGTATCTGAGATTAGATGAGTGTGGGCTAAAGATGATGAGTGGTGAGCTTGAGGAAAGCTAAACTACGAGCAAGGTAGTAAACAAACCAAGGGTTTCAGAGGAAGTGACTATCCTAGTCAGTTATGGGACGTTTATGGAGTAGGAAGGTGTAAGCAAGGTGGTGAATGTTGGTGTTATGGTAATTATAGGCTGAGAAAGGTTGTAAGTGAACTTAAGAGAGCTTGGGGAAGCTTAAAGAAAGCAAATAGGGATAGAATTTCTGCAAAGTGTAGTCAATGACAGAAATTTTTAGAGAGGCTTCCTCCCCCCTGTGGGCTGAGGTGTGTATCTTTTTATAATGGAGTTTTAGAGAAGCATTAATTAACAAGAATCCAAAAAACGTAGGTTTGATTCAGGGGAGCCTTGATAGCTGAATTAATAACCTAGATTTGGCCTAAAAATGGGAGATTTGCTTTTGGGGTTGCCTTGCTTCTTTGGGTAATGATGGAATTTTGGAGTGTTTGGGGTAATCTTGCATTAAATGCTAAGATTGCTGATATTATGTTCAACCAATGGGATTAAGGCGTGTATTAGGAACGAATCCTAATGCTACAACTAAGATTTGGTCCCCCAAGAAGTGAGATTCAACACCCCAAACTAGGTGTCAAACTCTAAGTCCACTTCAGGGGGTTTCGCTGGAGATCCTTTATGCCCTCCAAACCACATGTTCCCAATTTTTCCCCTTTAGGATTCATGGGCTTGGTACATGAATCATGTATTGAACGTTTTTAATATTTATAGCATCAATTTATTGAAGTTTGGAAAATTTGGTTTCAGCTCCCCTTTCGCTGGAGGTGCAGTCTTGAGGAAGATGATGGAGTTCCATCACTTTTTAGACTTCAGCTGATATGACAACCCTTGGGCACTGTTCATGTCAGGCAGAGGGTGGCAGAAAGTTGATGGGACAACCCCTAGTTCATCCTCAAAGACTTGGTTCTCTTGTAGGAGTCTCTAGTTGTTTTTTGGTTAGGGATGAACAAAGGTTGGTTGCCCACTTTCAAGCCTCTTGCTGGGGACCTTTTTGGGCTGGAACTCTTCTCCATTTCAGCACTTTTAGTTGGGCCACATGGCCCTTTCTTTACTTGGGCTTGTTCCCTACTTAATGAGATTCTTGGGCCTACAAAATGGGCATTAAAGACATGCTTTGCCATGGGTTTTTTACTCCTCATGGACTTTAGTTGTTAGTAGAAATAAAATGAATCCATGAGCTTTTATAAAATATTTATGATAGATTTTGGGTATTAATTTTCATGGGCTTTAAATAACAACTTGTATAGTTTCTCATAATTTTTGCCATGGATTACTTTGTAAATGATATTTTCTTTGGGGCTTTTTAAATAATGACCTCCAATATTTTTCTTGGGAATAATATTTACCATGGGTTTTAAATAAATATTGTAACAAACACTATAATGAATAATGTGATGTTCTCATGAGTTACTCTATAGATAATGATAATGGACATGTAGGATGAATAATTACCATGAGTTTTGGTAATAAATATTATGAATGTTTTGATGTAAGATAGATAGTGAACATGAGTTTATAATATGAAATAAATGTCATAGGTCTAATAATCATAACTTTCCATGGGTTTTTATAAGATGATTGCCATGGGTTTTGAGAATAGATAATTCATAAATTCTATGAGCTTGTAATATTATAGTAATAGATTTAAGAATCTAAAGTATTGTTCATTATTGGACTTTTAAGTGAAGTAACTATGATATAATATTTTGCCAAGTATTAATAATCATGGGCTTTTGATAAAATAGTGCCAAGTAGTTAGCTTGGGTTTTTAATAGTGCCAACGTAAGTTGGGATTTTGATATTGCCAATGAGAATTGAGCTTTGATATTGCCAATGAGAATTGGGTTTTAAATATTACCAGTGAGAACTGGGTTATGATGTTGCCAATGAAAATTGGGCTTGGGATAAATAAATTGTCATGGGTTTAAATCATGGGCTTTGATCATGGATTTGAATTCCATTGATAAAATTGTTTTTCCATGGACTTGAATCATAAGCTTTTCAAATATTGTTAAGCATAAGTACTCTTGGGCTTTAAATAGAATAGGATGTGTTTATTGGGTTCATAGGGCCAGTTTTGGGCTTAGCTAAATAATGATAATAAAATTGGATAATATATGAGTTTTAGGGATTTTTTGTGATATTTTATATTGTAAAGTTGTAATTTACAAATATGTATTCTGTTGGTTTTTATTCCGTGCCAAATTTGATTGTAATTATATTCAATATTTTGCACCCTGTATTTATTGTGGGATTTGATTGTAAGGGTTGTGTGATAGAGAGAAAGTGTGAAGACTCAAACAATTGAAGCTAGAAGATTTCTCACGGGTAGCTCACGACTAAGCATCCCGCGAAGTGAAGCATGTGTCTTGCACGTGACTGGAATGCGAAGAGTCAGTACAGATGGAGACAACTATGTTTCGCGAGTAGCTTGCGGGTAAGGCCTTCCCGCGAGACACCCATGAAACATTCTGTTCTGCCAGACTGTACTATGTGATACACACTTTCTGTGCCCACACTATATATACCCACATTACCCACAAATGTTAAGGAGTGCTTCTGAGAGAAAACCCTAGCCAAACACCTTGAGAGTTAGAGATTATCATACCCATATATCTCTACACATAAGTTTGTGGATTTCCTCAACTCCTACCTCTCCATTTCCATACCATTGAGAGGTTGATAGTTCAAACACTTACCACACTCTTTCAGAGTGTCAAGTGAGGTTTTGGTGCTGCTGGGAAGTATTGGAAGAAGCCAAGGATGGCAAATGCAACATGGAGTTTGTTGCGGGATCCAAAGAGTTAGACAAGACACAGTTCCAAAAAGCCTTGTTGGAGTAGGAGCTTGGAGGGCTTAGGTACAACGAGTAGATTAGGCTTAGAGGGTCTCTTGCTAACCCATGTATCCCAACTGATTTTCTAGTGGATTGATTACCGCTTGGAGGGCGGCAGAGAGGTTTTTCATCGAGTTCTTCGGTTTCCTCTTCGATAACATATTGGTATGTTATCTGTGTTTGCTTTCTTCTTCCCTACTCTTTTACATTTCATTTTACTGCTATGATTATATGAATATGTGTTAGAGTAGCTTGTTTGTTTATCCATTCGTATTTACACTATTCCGCACTTAAAATTAAGTTAGTGTAAAATCTATCGAGCCGTAACTTTGATTGGGGGGTCTAAACAGCTCTTGTGTTTTTAACACATTTTTGAGCTTTCATATATCATAACTCAATTTAGATGATGAGATATAAAACATTTGTGATTAACATAATAATAGAACAAAAAATATTTGGGAAAACCCAATAACTTATTAGCGGTATAAATAGGTGGTACTCAAATAAAATTAGGTGTAAAAAAAAATACCCTAACAGAAGGTAATTGGTGATGGAGATCAAGGCACCGCGTCGAAGGATCTCGTTCAAGTACCAATTGGGCCGGTTACGAGAGCATAAGCAAAGAAGTTCAAGGATGTACTTAACGGACTCATCCAAGAGTTATGGGCTCAAGCAAATTCGTGGAGGCCCATTGAGCATGATCCACGTGGGCAACAAAAAATCGTCACCTTGATTCAAGTTCTAGAAGGATCCAGTCAAGGCTAAGAATTGGCATGAAATATTTTGGGTCTATGTAAAAAACGTTATTCTAGGTTTAGGTGATTTATTTCCTTGTTTTTAGTTGCATTTAATGCTTTTTAGGTCAAACTTTATTCCTAATATGGTTAGGTATCAATTAGGAGTTATTTTAGAATATATGTTCTTGTCTGTCAAGTTTTAAGGAGCTCTTAAATAGTCATCTAAGTCTGTAAACGTTTTTCAGACATTATTGATAAAACTTGTGAGGTTTATTCTCTTTGATTCTTTGAAGAACTTATCGGAAATTCCCGTGGCGTTCATCTCGACTTATCAAACGGAGTTTCCACCACCGTTTGTGGCGTCATCCTTATACCGAGGTTCTTATTTGTCATAAACAACGGGTCGAGGTCTTCCATTTGAATCTGTCCATAGAATGATCTTGGGTTCCCTTTCGTTGTTGGGTCTCGTTATTCTTAACGGGGTTCACATCATTTGGTATCAGAGCAAGGTTTCTAGTTTAGGTTTGCCTATCCTTTAACATATTTATCTCTTCTTAGCCGAATTTCCTTTACCCTATCTGTTCAAATCTTGGTTTGTCTTATTGATGTCTAAACTATTGGTCTGGTCTCACATCTCTTAGTTATTTCGAAATCTTATTTCATTATTCTTAAAAGCTAGTTGCTGATCATAAAAAAAATAAAAAATAAAATAAAAAAGACTCGAAGAAGAAGACAAAAAGGAGTCCAAAAAAAAAAATTCACTATTCTGTGCTTCCAAAATTCCAAAACTGCCATATTCCTTCTAATTCTAATCTGAAAATTTCCATATTCCTTACGTTCAAATCTGAGATTCCTTGATTAGTTCTTGGTGAATTGTTGCTGGAAATTTTGAGTTGTTTGTTTAGTTTCAAAAGAACTGAAAGAGAATTATCGAGTGGAAAAAGGCAAGAGTGGTGAGAACATCAGAGGGTAAAAGCCATATTATTTTGAGTGAAACACGAGTGGAGAGTGATCCACATTCTTGAGTGTAAACACGTAAGGGAGTGATTCATGAGGTTCCTTTTTTTTTTCTTTCTTCTAACCTTTGTTTTGCAGCAATCATGTCTCACGATAGTGGTAAGAGCATTGTTGAAGATGATACAAAATTGGCTGATCTGAAAGCGTTTTTGGAGGCCATGATAAGTGAGATGAGGCGTGTGATGAAGATGGAGATGGCGCAGGTTCACGAACGGATAGATCAGATGGAGAATAGACGTGAGGAGCAACCACAAAACGGTCGTAATTTGCGTAGAAGGGAAAGAGTTCCATCGAGGGAGGAGGATGAAGAGCGTTATGGGTCTGGTTTTGATGAAGAAGAAGATCGGAATTCCATTGTTAGCAATAGGAGACCTGGAGGAAGATTTAGAGAAGCTAGGAATCGCGAAGATAACAATTTGGGTGGTATTAAGATGAAGATTCCGTCCTTTCAAGGTAGGTCTGATCCTGAGGCATATCTTGAGTGGGAGAAGAAGATGGAGTTCGTGTTTGATTGCCACAATTACTCCAAGACAAAGAAGGTAAAATTAGCCATGATTGAATTTTCTGAATATGCTATTACTTTGTGGGATCAGCTTGTGATAAACAGGAGGCGGAATAGAGAACGCCCAATAGACACATGGGAGGAGATGAAAGTAGTGATGAGAAAGCTATTCGTTCCAAGTTACTACTACCGAGAGTTGTACAAAAAGCTACAAGGTCTTAGACAAGGGAGTCGAAGCGTAGAGGACTACTACAAGGAGATAGAGATTGCTATGATCTGCGCTAATGTAAAGGAGAATCGGGAGGCTACAATGGCTAGATTTTTGCTTGGCTTAAACCGGGAGATCCATGATAAGGTAGAGATGCAGCATTATGTGGAATTGGAAGATATGGTGCATATGGCTATCAAAGTGGAACAACAACTCAAGAGAGGGAATGGGACACATGCAAGCCATAACTCTAGTTCTACCTCTTGGAAATCGAGTCATGCTAAGCCACTGGACAAGTCACAAACGCCCAAACTCGAGCCCAAGTCCACGACTACCAGCCACGTTCCTCAAGGTAAAACCGAAACCTCTACTTCTAGGAATCGTGATATTAAACGTTTTAGATGTCAAGGCAGGGACCACATAGCAAGTCAATGTTCAAACAAGCAAGTCATGGTGTTGCAAGCCAATGGTGAAATTGTGACCGATGATGAAGATTCTGAAATTGACGACATGCCGCCATTAGAGGATGTTTCCGAGGAGGAGTATTTAGCCCCTGGCGCATTGACATTGGTGGCGAGGAGAGCATTAAGTTTTCAAGCAAAAGGAGTTGATGAAATACAGCGGGAGAACATCTTTCACACTAGGTGCTACGTTAAAGACAAGGTATGTAGTGTGATTATTGATGGTGGTAGTTGTACTAATGTTGCAAGCACAATTATGGTGGAGAAATTGGGATTGCTCATGGTAAAGCACCCTAGACTGTACAAGTTGCAATGGCTAAATGATAGTGGTGAGATCAGGGCGAACAAGCAAGTGTTAGTTGCATTTCGAATTGGTAAATATGAAGATGAAGTGTTATGTGATGTAGTACCGATGCAAGCGGGACACTTATTGCTAGGGCGTCCATGGCAGTTCGATAGGCAAGTGAAGCATGATGGCTTTACGAACAAGTACTCTTTTGTATTTAATCAACGATCAATCACTCTTGTACCATTGACACCGCAGCAAGTATATGAGGATCAAGTAAGATTACAAAAGGAGAGTGATCAAAAGAAAGAGAGTGAGCAAAAGAAAAAGAGTGAAAATCAGAGAGAGGCCGAGAAAAATGAGGGAGAAAAAGAAAATCAAAGTTTGGCCCTTAGGAGAAAATCAGAGAGAAAACAAAAGAATTTCTATGCAAAAGTGAGTGAGATCAAGCGAGCAATGTTTTCAAATAAGCCGATGACTGTACTTTTGTACAAAGAGGCACTTTTAAACACTAACGAACTTGACCTTGCTTTGCCTAGTTCTATTGTTTCTCTTTTGCAAGAGTACAAGGATGTCTTCCCCGAGGAAACACCACATGGGTTACCTCCAAGCTGAGGGATTGAACATCAAATTGATTTTGTTCCCGGTGCAACCATTCCAAACCGACCAGCTTATAGGAGCAATCTCGAGGAGACAAAGGAGCTTCAACGGCAGGTAAGTGAATTGTTGGAGAAAGGGCACGTGAGGGAGAGCATGAGCTCATGTGCAGTTCCGGTCTTACTTGTACCTAAGAAGGATGAGACGTGGAGAATGTGCGTTGATTGTCGAGCCATCAACAACATAACGGTAAAGTATCGTCATCCTATCCCACGCTTAGATGATATGTTAGATGAGCTGCATGGTTCTTGCATATTTTCTAAGATTGATTTAAAAAGTGGTTATCATCAAATTAGGATAAAAGAAGGAGATGAATGGAAAACCGCCTTTAAAACAAAATATGGTTTGTATGAATGGTTAGTTATGCCTTTTGTTTTGACTAATGCTCCGAGCACCTTTATGAGACTTATGAACCATGTTTTGCGTGCATTTATAGGCAGATTTATTGTTGTCTATTTTGATGATATACTCATTTATAGCAAAAACATAGACGATCATGTAGTACATTTGAAATCCGTTTTAGATGTGCTAAGGAAAGAAAGGTTGTTTGCTAATTTAAAGAAGTGCACTTTTTTCACCGATAAGCTTGTATTTTTGGGATTTGTTGTTAGTGCACAAGGTATACAGGTTGATGAAGAGAAGGTACGTGCAATCCAAGATTGGCCGAGTCCCACAAGTGTAGGTAATGTTCATAGTTTTCATGGACTTGCTAGTTTCTACCGGCGGTTCGTGAAGGACTTCAGTAGCTTAGCTGCACCGCTTACCGAAGTGATCAAAAAGAACGTTGGATTTCGGTGGGGAGAAGAACAAGAGAAGGCATTTCAATTAATCAAAGAGAAGCTGACTAACGCACATTTGTTGTCTTTGCCCAACTTTTCTAAAACGTTTGAAATTGAATGTGATACTTCAGGTATTGGTATAGGAGTCGTTCTTATGCAAGAAGGACAACCAATTGCTTACTTCAGTGAGAAACTCAGCGGGGCAGCCTTAAACTACCCAACTTATGACAAGGAGTTGTATGCATTGGTTCGGGCTTTAGAGACGTGGCAGCACTACCTATGGCCTAAGGAGTTCGTGATTCACACCGATCATGAGTCCTTGAAACACTTGAAGGGCCAACACAAGCTAAACAAAAGACATGCGCGATAGGTGGAGTTCATAGAGACGTTTCCATACGTCATTTGGTACAAGCAAGGTAAGGAGAATGTAGTCGCCGATGCACTTTCTCGCAGGTATGCCTTACTCTCCACACTTGATACCAAATTGCTTGGTTTTGAACACATTAAAGAATTATATGCTGAAGACCACGAATTTTGTGAGGAATATCGAGCTTGTGAGAAAATCGTCTTTGGTAAGTTCTTTAAGCTTGATGGATTCCTATTTCGAGAAAATAAGCTATGCGTGCCTAATTGTTCTATAAGGGAGTTATTAGTGCAGGAATCACATGGTGGGGGATTAATGGGACATTTTGGAGTTGCAAAGACTTTAGCTATTTTGTAGGAACACTTCTATTGGCCTCACATGAAACGAGATGTTGAACGAATTTGTGGCGGATATGTCACATGTAGGCAAGCTAAATCTAAAGTGCAGCCCAACGGTTTGTATACTCTGTTAGGTTCTAAAGTTTAGGATTTTATATATTTAGAACTCTAATTTGTATTGTTGGCAAACCATGATAAAAAAAATGTGTTTAGAAGTGTTTAAAGCTAGCTCAAAGTTGTATGTCAATGTAAAGTTGGAATCGAGTTTAAAGCAGGAAGCACTATGGCTTTCGGCCTGGCTCGATCAATCGAAGTTTAGGCTCAACCGATCAAAGCTCGGGCAAATCGCTTTTCTGCAGATTCGTCCAACTCAGCCCTATTTGTTTTAAAACGTTTTTAGGGTTTCTTATTTGTCCTAAGTATAAAAGGCAAACCCTAGCCACATTTTAGTGTTGCTCATATTGCGGTTTGTGTAAATCTCTTGTGAGATCTAGAGGAGCTTTCCTTTACACAAACTTAGGATTTTCAAGGAGGAGATATTTTCTACACCTTGATGATCAATTCAGTTGCTGCCATTAAAGTTTAAAGAATACACAAGCGGGTGTGCTTGTAGCTGGTGGGAATCCAAGAAAGAAGGAGTCTGTGGATTCGGAGCTTGCACGTGGTCGTGTCAGTAAGTTCTACTGGTTGGTAGTATTAGGAAGTCAAGTGGGGATGCTTGTAAGTCCTTTTGTATGAACTTCGATTCTTTCAAGATAGTGGATTCAGGTTTACCTTGAGGATATCTAGGTCAAATCCTCCCCAGGTTTTTACCGGTTTGGTTTCCTAGGTGATCATATCATTGTCTTATTTATTTTCCGCTGCTTTGCATGATTTGATCTTTATTATTGTGATAACCTAGACTTGTTTAATTGGACTAAGTAACAACTTGGCTAATTACCTAGGTTTAATCAATTGTTTAAGGGGTCTAAAAACTCTCATACTCCTTTACCAATTCCTAGTGAGCCTTGGATTGATATTTCAATGGATTTTGTGTTAGGATTGCCTAGGACTAAACGTGGAAGAGATTCAATTTTTGTGGTCATGGATAGATTTTCTAAAATGGCACATTTTATTCCATGTCACAAAACATGACGCTTCACATGTTGCTGATTTGTTCTTTAGAGAGATTGTGAGATTACATGGCATGCCTAGGACAATTGTTTCGGATAGAGATGTTAAGTTCTTGAACTATTTTTGGAAGACTTTGTGGTGTAAGCTAGGTACTAAGCTATTGTTTTCCACTACTTGTCATCCACAAACTGATGGTCAAACTGAAATAGTAAATAGGACTTTGTCTACTCTATTGAGGGCAATCATTAGAAAGAACATCAAAACATGAGAAGAATGTTTAACACATGTTGAGTTTGCATATAATAGAGCTATTCATTCTGCTACCAAATTTTCACCATTTGAAATTGTGTATGGGTTTAATCCTTTAACTCCATTGGATTTATCTCATTTACCTTTGACGAAGCACGTTAATTTAGATGGTAAAAAGAAAGCTGACTTTGTGAAGCAGATTCATGAGAAAGCAAGACTCAACATTGAGCGAAGAACGGGGCAATATGCCACACAAGCCAACAAGGGACGTCGCAAACTGGTTTTTAAACCCGAAGATTGGGTTTGGCTACATATGAGAAAAGAAATATTCCCAGCGCAAAGATGTTCCAAATTGCTCCCAAAAGGAGATGGTCCCTTCCAAGTCCTCGAGCGTATCAATGACAATGCTTACAAGCTAGATTTACCTGGTAAGTACGATGTAAGTGCCACTTTTAATGTTACTGATTTGAGTCCTTTTGATGTAGGTGATGATTTGAGGGCAAATCCTTTTCAAGAGGAGGGGAATGATGGAGATCAAGGCACCACGTCGAAGGATCTCATTCAAGTACCAATTAGGCCGGTTACGAGAGCACAAGCAAAGAAGTTCAAGGATGTACTTAACGGACTCATCCAAGAGTTATGGGCTCAAGCAAATTCGTGGAGGCCCATTGAGCATGATCCACGTGGGCAACAAAAAATCGTCACCTTGATTCAAGTTCTAGAAGGATCCGGTCAAAGCTAAGAATTGGCATGAAATATTTTGGGTCTATGTAAAAAATGTTATTCTAGATTTAGGTGATTTATTTCCTTGTTTTTAGGTGCATTTAATACTTTTTAGGTCAAACTTTATTCCTAATATGGTTAGGTATCAATTAGGAGTTATTTTAGAATATATTTTCTTATCTGTCAAGTTTTAAGGAGCCCTTAAATAGTCATCTAAGTCTGTAAACATTTTTCAGACATTATTGATAAAACTTGTGATGTTTATTCTCTTTGGTTCTTTGAAGAACTACTCGAACTTATCGGGAATTCTCATGGCGTTCATCTCGACTTATCAAATAGAGTTTCCACCACCGTTTGTGGCGTCATCCTTATACAGAGGTTGTTGTTTGTCATAAACAATGGGTCAAGGTCTCCCATTTGAATCTGTCCATAGAACGATCTTGGGTTCCCTTTCGTTATTGGGTCTCATTATTCTTGACGGGATTTACATCAGTTGGGCTCCCATTTTTATGGTTGCTTGAACTCACCATTGTCATTGCTTTTGTTAGGACTTGTTTCCCTCTCACAAATCCTCACACCCAAACTTTTTTTTTTTTTCACTTAGAACTAAGTTGATACCATTTGTTAGGGTACTTTTTTTTTTTTTTACACCTAATTTTATTTGAGTACCACCTATTTATTTTCAAACACCACTAATAAGTTATTGGGTTTTCCCAAATGTTTTTTGCTCTATTATTATGTTAATCACAAATGTTTCATATCTCATTATCTAAATTATGTTATAATATAAAATATCACAAAAAGCCCAAAAACTCATATTTTATCCAATTTTATTATCATTATTTAGCTAAGTCCAAAACCGACCCTATGAATCCAAAAAACACATCATATTCTATTTAAAACCCAAGAATACTTATGCTTGGCAATAGTTGAAAAGCCCATGATTCAAATCTATGGCAAAACAATTTTATCAATGGAATTCAAATTTATAATCAAGACCTATGGTTTAAACCCATGGCAATTTATTTATCCAAAACTCAATTCACATTAACAATATCAAAGCCCAATTCTCATTGGTAATATCAAAGCCCAGTTCTCACTGGCAATATTTAAAACCCAATTTTCATTAGCAACATTAAAACCCAATTCTCATTGGCAATGTCAAAGCCCAGTTCTCACTGGCAATATTTAAAACCCAATTCTCACTGGCAATATTAAAACCCAATTCTCATTGGCAATATCAAAGTCCAATTCTCGCTGGCAATATTTAAAGCCCAATTTTCATTGGCAACATCAAAACCCAATTCTCATTGGCAACATCAAAACTCAATTCTCATTGGCAATATCAAAAGCCCAACATACGTTGGCACTATTAAAAGCCCAGGCTAATTACTTGGTACTATTCTATCAAAAGTCCAAGGTTATTAATACTTGGCAAAATACTATATCATAATTATTTCACTTAAAAGTCCAATAATTAACGATACTTTAGATTCCTAAACCTATTACTATAATATTACAAACTCAAGGAATTTATGAATTATTTATTCTCAAAACCCATGACAATCATCTTATAAAAGCTCATGGAAAGTTATGATTATTAGACCCATGACATTTAATTATTTCATATTATAAACTCATGTTCACTATCTATCTTACATCACAACATTCATAATATTTATTACCAAAACTCATGGTAATTATTCATCATACATATCCATTATGATTATCTATAGAGAAACTCATGAGAACATCACATTATTCCATTATAGTGGTTGTTACCATATTTATTTAAAACTCATAGTAAATATTATTTTCAAGAACACTATTGGAGGTCATTATTTAAAAAAACCTAAAAGAAAATATCATTTACAAAGTAATCCATAGTAAAAATTATGAGAAACTAAACAAGTTGTTATTTAAAACCAATGGGAAATATTACCCAAAATCTATCATAAATATTTTATAAAAGCTCATGAATTCATTTTATTTCTACTAACAACTAAAAGACCATGAGGAGTAAAAAACTCATGGCAAAGCATGTTTTTAATACCCATTTTGTAGGCCCAAGAATCTCATGAAGTAGGGAACAAGCCCAAGCAAAGAAAGGGTCATGTGGCCCAACTAAAAGTGCTGAAATGGAGAAGAGTTCCAGCCAAAAAAGGTCCCAAGCAAGTGGCTTGAAAGTGGGCAACTAGCCCTTGTTCATCCCTAACCAAAAAACAACTGACTCCTACAAGAGAACCAAGCCTTTAAGGATGAACTAGGGGCTGTCCCATCAGTTTTCTGCCACTCTCTACTTGACGTGAACAATGCCCAAGGGTTATCATATCAGTTGAAGTCTAAAAAATGATGGAACTCCATCATCTTCCTCAAGATTGTACCTCCAGCGGAATGAGAGTTGAAACCAAGTTATCCAAACCTCAACAAATTGATGCTATAAATGTTAAAAACATTCAAGACATGATTCATGTACCAAGCCCATAAATCCTAAAGGGGAAAAATTGGGAACATGTGGTTTGGAGGGCATAAAGGGATCTCTAGCAGAACCCCCTAAAGTGGACTAGAGCTTGACACCTGGCTTAGGGTGTTAAATCTTACTTCTTAGGGGTCTGAATCTTAGTTGCAGCATTAGGATTTGCTCTTGATACACGCCTCAATCACAATAATTAAGCTCAGCCCTAAAAATTTTGGCATTTAATGCAAAACACTCTAAAATCCCATCATTACCCAAAGAAGCAAGGCAACCCCTAAAGTAGATTTTCCTACTTCTGACCGAAAATTCCAGGAAGATTAACCTTGATTCACTACCTCTGATTCGTCATACGTTTCTTGGATTCTTGTTAATTAATGCTTCTTTAAAGCTTTATTATAAAAACACGTCATTGACTACATTCTGCAGAAATTCAATCCCTATTAAGCTTTCTTTAAGCTTCCCCAAGCTCTCTTGAGCTCACTCACAACCTTTCTCAGCCTATAGTCACCATAACACCAACATTCACGACCTTGCTTACACCTTCCTACTCCATAAACGTTCCATAACTGACCAGAGGACAGCTACCCTCTCCAAAACTCTTGGTTTGTTTACTACTTTGCTCATGGTTTAGCTTTCCTCAAGCTCACCACTCATCATCTTTAGCCCACACTCATCTAATTTCAGATACTCTTTTCCCCCTTTCACACAATTATAGCCCATAAATGTCTCTCAACTAGTCATAAACAGTCCACCACTCACAAAAAGCCTTAACCTCAGTGTTAATCTCATTCCACTCACTCAAAACATCCCACATTACCTCATTCATGCCTTATGCACACACACTCACCAAAATCTTAGTTTAATACTTGCTGCATTGAGCTAGGATCTCTCTCTCCTTTCATTCCATCCTATTTTTCCTCTTTTATTTGTAATTATGAAGCCTTTAATTCTTGTTTATTATTATTATGATGAAGGCCATAATGTTTTGGATACTATGGAAGTTTTCCCTTATTTTGACTTAATAATAATAAGGAAAACATATGATTTTTACCATGTAAACACACTTATTAACTAAAAATTACCCTACTGCTAGAGATAATACCATACCGCTGGAAAATTGATTTGAACTATAATGCTGTAAAAAGACTAATAATATAACAAACTAATAATAATAACATATTTATTGTGCTTTATTGTTATCTTCTTGTCAGGGTGCAGCCTCTATCTCTTACTTGGCAAACTTACACAACACCAAAAGCCTTTGGGCTTTATTTCAAGGGCTCATCGTCGAGTTTTGACTTGGCTACCCCATATTCTATTTGGGAACATCAAAATTTACCCCTCAACACCATTGTGTTGACTTTGGAATAAAAGGGGCAAAATGATTTTGATGAGTTTCTCTTGGAAATAATGCCAAGCCCATTTGGATGTTCTGGATTCCACTTTATTTATTTTTGAATCCAGATGTCCAACATGCAGTTTCACTTTAATACTCTCTATTTCTCTCTCTCTCTCATCCGCTTTGGTTGGTTTCTTTGGCTCTGGTAAGTAGGGGTGTCCACGGATCGGGCCGAGTCGGTTTTGGGCCCAAACCGTACTCGACCCGGTTGAATCGGTTTCTTGAATTTGGGATCTGTATTCGACCGAATATCGGGTCGGATCCGACATTGCGGGTAATCGGGTTGTCCGGGTCGGAGTCATCGGTTTCACGGGACTAGGCCTTAGATTGGGCCGGACTTTTTGCCATTGTTAAAATCACAGAAAATTCACTTTTTTGGGCCTTTTTACTTAATTAATTTTGAAATAGAACTTCCAGCATAACAAAACTAGACCTATTGGGCCATCAATCAGGACAAATCAAAAAGACCCAAATAAGGCTTATTCATTTTATCACCTGTGATCAACATAACACACCAAAAAGTCTTTCTTATTTTTTAGTCACTTGTGATCTGAAACAAGAAGCACCTATCAATCCCAATACATAATCTTTCCCACATTAAGAACAAAAAATAAACACAAAAAATAATATGTAATCTGTAAAACAACACAAAAGGCACCTAGGCAGTAAACTGCTCAACACCCATAAAACCTGCAAACCACAACAAATAATATTTCCAATTTTCCAGCAATAAAATAAATCACAACAGAATACTATACTGCAATATTCCAACAGATATATATACTTAGTAACATAAAGGCAGTCACTGCAAGTTTTTTGGGCAGTAACCCATAAGGCAGAAAGCTTGCTAGTTATACAATGTTCCAAGCTATATAATTAATTACAACAATCAAATACCATAAGTATTTCCAAAAAATAGCTTTTCCAAAGCATTGAATGACTACTCTATAGTTTATAAGTCTATAACTAATAGAAAAGAAAACCTATGAACTAAGATTTCTTTTCTATAAGTATTAACAGTTGAGTATTGTTACAAGTTAGAAAAGCAATATGTCCAAAAAAGCTTCCAAAATATTCCCAAAATGCTGCCTTCTTTACAAAATAATTTACCATCCTCCTACAATAGACAAAAAAATATTCAACAAACAATACATTAGTACCAACCAACTAGTAAGGAAACCAAGTTTATAATAGTAAGGGGCTATAAAGGCAGAATCATACCAAGTCAATGATTAATCATTAATGCTAATCAATGGTCATTTGCCTGAAGTGGAACCCTTGCTTGAGCTGGTATTTGCTGTTGCACTTGCTGTTGGTTGTTGATTTAAAACTAGAAAAGAATAGGAAATAAACACAATAAACACAAATAGATTAAATTTTGCTTGAATACATGAGACATTCAATAAAATTAATACACTAAGCTTCAGAATTTAAGCATATTACCTAAGTCAAGTAACTCCTCCTCCAATACCTCATCCCTTGACTGGCGATGAGAAATTGGAACTGTGGCTTGAAGCCAATTTTGTGAACATACAAGGTTTTAAACCATGAGAGGAGATAGTGCACTTCGAAATGGATCAACAATTCGACCTCCAGTGCTAAATGCTGACTCAGATGCAACAGTGGAAACTAGTACAGCTAGCACATCCTTAACAACTTTAGACAACACTTGGTACCTATTACAATTGTCCCTCCACCATTCCAATATCTCAAAATTTGCATCCTTTCTACCATCACAGTTTTCAGCCAAATACCTCTCAAGCTCATTACTACAACCTACAAATTGCTCAACTTGCAAAAAACGTTCATATCGCGAGTGAACCATCTCACTCCCACTTTGATCTTGCACATTTGGTGAATGAATAGAAGTGTAAAAATTATACAACTTAAACAAAAGATCTTTCACCTTATCAACCATCACTTCTGCAACTGCATTCCCATAAATTTCAGAAAATGAAAACTTCAAAAACCTCAATTTTTTTCATGAATCAAAGACCACAGCCACATACAAAAGAGGATTAATTTTCTCCCCTTCCCCCTAATACTTCTCAAACTTAGTTTGCATGTTTGTGGCTGTACTTTTCAAGAGAGTGTTTTGGGATTTAACTAAATTGGAAATACTCTCCTGAATAACAAAGATCTCATCATAGAAGGCATTTGAAGTAACATACAATGAACCAAAAAATTTCTTTGTTGCATTATAAAACAGCCTTAAGAAAGTCACAAATGCCCTATAATTTTGGAAATCAGTCATACACAGAGACCCCAAATCACCACTATCTTCCTTGGTCCTAAAGTACGACAACTTAAACAAAAGATCTTTCACCTTATCAACCATCACTTCTGCAACTGCATTCCCATAAATTTCAGAAAATGAAAACTTCAAAAACCTCAATTTTTTTCATGAATCAAAGACCACAGCCACATACAAAAGAGGATTAATTTTCTCCCCTTCCCCCTAATACTTCTCAAACTTAGTTTGCATGTTTGTGGCTGTACTTTTCAAGAGAGTGTTTTGGGATTTAACTAAATTGGAAATACTCTCCTGAATAACAAAGATCTCATCATAGAAGGCATTTGAAGTAACATACAATGAACCAAAAAATTTCTTTGTTGCATTATAAAACAGCCTTAAGAAAGTCACAAATGCCCTATAATTTTGGAAATCAGTCATACACAGAGACCCCAAATCACCACTATCTTCCTTGGTCCTAAAGTACGACAAATAACCATCATCTTCAAAATCCATTCGAAGGAACACTTTCTCAAATTTTTCAGCAGTTTCTAACATAATCTAGGTCGAGTTCCACCTAGTAGGTACATCTAGACTAAGAAGACTCTTGGACTCCATACCTAACCTCTCCATAAAACTCCTAAAAGTTTGACTTCTATTGGGTGAGGACTTCACATACCTCACAACTTCACGCACCTTAGCAACAGATGCATCTATCTCTTTCAAACCCTCCCCCACAATGAGATTTAGGATATGGGCACAACACCTCAGATGCATGTACTCATTTCCTAAAACTGCCCCATTCTAATCTTTAGTCACCCTTTGCAAAAATTTAATTGTTGTCAAATTTGAGCTAGCATTATCCACCGTCAAGGTGAATATCCCATCAATACCCCACTCACGCAATGACATCTCAATCTTTCTACCATAGTCTCCCCTTTGTGGTCTTCAACTTGACAAAAATTTAAAATTCTCTTATGCAATTTTCAAGCATCATCAATAAAGTGACATGTCAAACACATATAATTTAAATTTTGAATAGAAGTCCATGTGTCCGTAGTGAGACACACCCTACAACCCTTCAAGGATTTCCTTAGCTTCTCTCTCTCACTATTATAAATGTCAATCACATCCCTAGCCACAGTTTGACGAGATGGGATATCCTTTAATCTAAGCTTAGGTTGTAAGGTACTTACAAACTTCTTAAACCCATACCCCTCGACATACCTAAAAGGCAACTCATCAATTATAACCATTTCGGCCAATACCTTTCTAGAAGCCTCAACAGAAAAGGATGTTGACACAAGGTGGAATCCGTCTTCTCCATCCTTTTTGGGTACAAAAACTAATGTTTTCTGTCCTTTAACTACATCTTCTCTATTAGGGTTCTTGGGACATATTGGCACATGAGCTAACAAATTACTAGTACCACAACTCTTACTATCAGCATTATAAGATTTTTGACAATAATTACAGATAGCCTTAGTTTTACTAGTATCACCCTCACCTATCTTTACTTTTTCAAAGTGACCCCAAACAACAGACTTTTTCCTACCACTACAACCACCACTAACAGGAGCTGTCATACTCACTTGGCATGGTGGAACTGGGGGCAACTCAGAAGCAGCAGCTGCTTCAGCTTGGGTAGCAGCAGAATCTTCAACTTGGGTGGGAATAGCACCATCATCTTCTGTAGCAGCTGGTGTTTGGACAGAGGGTTCATTAGTGTTGGTTTCCATGACCTAAAAAAACAAAGATACATATTAGCAAACTAGAGTAACAAGTATAATTAATAGCTTTAATAATAATAAATAATAACCACACACACCAAAAAGGAAAACCAGTATCCTGGAACCACACATTTTAATAAACATAATCAAAAGAGATTATTAGAAAGAAAGATCACATATCTCTTCTTAGCAAGATCACAGATAACTCAATGAAGTAAATTAATTAGGGACATGCAAGATCACAGATCTCTTCTTAGCAGTGACAAATTGCATGATCATACTAATCACATCATAACAATCTTCTCATACAAAGCAAGGTAAATATTCTAAAACTTTAAAAACAAAGCAAGGTAAACTAAAACTTCCATAAGATGCTATAACCAAAATGTTAAATAAACCTTGTCTAATTTGGGCAGTACAGAACATACAAAGCTACAAACTAATTAAAGCAAAATCAAAAGCATCTGCAAGCCACATTAATGCAACTCTCATGAATTAAATTCAAAAGTTTCCCTTTCAACATTCTACTAATCACATTATAACAATCTTCTCATACAAAGCAAGGTAAATGTTCTAAAACTTTAAAAACAACTCTCATGAATTACATTCAATAGTTTCCCTTTCAACATTCTATTTATCATTTAAATTACTCTGCCCCTTTTGTAAAAAGAAATATCAAACAACCACCACAATCAACTAATCACATCATAACAATCTTCTCATACAAAGCAAGGTAAATGTTCTAAAACTTTAAAAACAACCCTCATGAATTACATTCAATAGTTTCCCTTTCAACATTCTATTTATCATTTAAATTACTCTGCCCCTTTTGTAAAAAGAAATATCAAACAACCACCACAATTACTACATTTTTTTTTTTTTACTAAATACAAAGGAAAGCAGAAACCATACCTTGAAGAAAACCGTGGGTGTATGGGTTTCAAACTTGAGGGCAGATAATGATACTTGGATTCAGCTTTCAATCCTGAATAAAATTAAAACAGGATCAAAATTGATTAAAGAAAAGAACAAAGAACAAAAGTAAAATAGTTAGGGTCTCTAAGTTTTAGATACAAAGGAAAGCAAAAACTACCTTGAAGAAAACCGAGGGTGTATGGGTTTCAAACTTGAGAGCAGATAATGATACTTGGAGACTGGAGTCAGCTTTCAATCCTGTATAAAACTAAAACAAGATCAAAATTGATTTAAGAAAAGAACAAAGAACAAAAGTAAAATAGTTAGGGTTTCTAAGTTATTTTTAGTTAGGGTTTCATAGTATGAATATGATTTTAACATTTGATTATTTGATTTTAACATAGGGTTTCATAGGATTATTTGATTTTAACATTTGATTTCCATCACAAATGAAACCAACGAGACTAACAAAACAGAAGGATGAGAAACAAAGAAAAATTACCTTACTGACTCCATGAAGAATACACGTGGTGAGGACTCCGGCGGTAGCTATGGAGAGAGGAGTGGACAGCGGCGGTGACGCTAGGCGTTAGAGGCGGAGAGGGGACTGGGTAACAGCATTGGAGGCGGCTAGGGTTTGTTCTTTAGAATTCGGATTTGGAGAAGCAGTAGTTTGGATTTGGGGAAACGGTTTAGACTTTATAGAGTGTGAGATTGTGAGAGTTTAAGAGAGTTTGAGAGAGCAGGTAAAGAACTGAGAGTGTGAGACTGAAGAAGTGAAGACTGAAGAGGTGAGGAAGAGTGAAAAGGGAAGGAGAAGGCGTGAATGGGAAGCCATGTCCATGACCTGACCTCTGGCTCTGAAGTGAAAACTGAAGAAGAGTGAAGACTGAAGAGTGGATTGAATCCGTTTGAGATATCAGATCTTTCCCCTTTATTTCTCACCGTTAGATTGGCTCTCCATCTTGGATTCTAACTGTTGATTTAAAATGGGTTATTGTGCCATTGTAACCGGTCATTTCATGCTCAGTTTTACTCTCATCAACACCCTTAATTTTAAATTTTAATTTGAGATGAACGGCTGATATTTATGTTGGGAAGGTGTGAGGAAAATCTGGGGCTGGCATTGCTGATTTGCTGGGCAAGGGCTGTCTGGCCGCATGTCAAATCTACTTTTTTTTTTTATATAAATAATTCGGTCGGTTCGGATTTTCCGGGTGAAATATTTTGAAACCCGGATCCAATCCGAACTATTCGAATTTTTTAAATGCCAATCCGTGACCGACCGTAGAGTGGATTCGGAGCCGCCCGTGGACCTTCGGTTTGGGCAGTTTCAGGCGGGCGGGTTGGTTAATGCAGGTCCTTGGACACCCCTACTGGTAAGTTTCTACTCATCCCTACCCCAAACTCAATAGTTATCAATTTTTATTTTTTGAAATGATAGTTATCAAAATTCAAATAAACACAAATTTCTCTCTTTAATTACATACAATTTTGCCATATTGAAAATAATTTTCAAGCCCATTTGGATATTCTGGATTCCACTTTATATATTTATTTACAAGTCTAGATGTCCAAAATGCGGATTCACTTTAACTCTTTGTCTCTCTCCTTTTACATGTACTCTCCAATTGCATGAATATCTCTTAACCTAAAAAGCTTACATTGTGGTTTAATCCTAAATTTTTCACTTTAGAGAGTTATAAATTTCACACGACTATAAAAGTGACGTGTTTTTTATTTTACTTTATAAGGAAAAGAATATGTAGTAACTTGTGCAAAAAATTTCCACATAATCAAGTTAAAAGAATTGGATTATGCAAAATTTTGTGCAAGAGAAATATTCGATTATCAATCAATTATTCTATCTAAATGTGATTTTTTTTTATAGATACAACAAAATTAACTTAAAGATAAACCCTACAAGACAAAGAAGGAATCAAAACACGTGTGGTGTTGACCGCTAAAGCTCAAATGCTTAAGCTAGAAAATTGGAGTTTTCTTATATAAGAAGATAGATTATTTTATTGGTTGTTGTCACTTCTTACTTACTACCTTCCTAGAATTTTGTCCCGTTTTAAGGTTGTTTACAACGATTCGTTACTTGAAATCTCGTGGTTGTTATAAATGGAAATTAATTGTTTGTAATTGTCAGCATTTGAGTTGAAACAATAGTCTTTTTATTTTTTATGATATCATCATGTCTTTAGACTCCAAATTAACGTCTTTGTATTGTATCGAATAAACACTGCTTGTCCCACTTTTAGAATTTCACTATATATTCTACCAACTATAATTTGTCTTGAGTTAGATTTTTTTTATTTTCATTTTTAACTTTAATTATTTTATAATTAAAAAAATGATATATGACAAACTTGGTGTAACATATACAAAATGAGACAGGATATTTATTTGTATTTGGATGTTATGATACAAAAGTGAATGGCCAGTGAACATTATGCTACAAAAATTAATATATTCGTACAAGCATGTCTGTTACAAAAGTTAATGGCCAGTGAACATTTAAATCTTTCTAGAAGTGTGAAGTGTTTTTTCAAAAATTTATTTTTATAATGTTTTACCTATAATTGTTTTTAACAAGTGACACTAGTAGGATTTTTTTCTTTTTCTTTTTCTTTTTCTTTAATTTTTAATAACAACAAATTTAAAGGATAGTCGTCTTTTTTTTTTTTTTTATACAAGATAGAATTTCTACTCTAGTCTAATCTAAGTGTATATGTGTAAAACTCTCTCCTAAAGACTTGAACTCTGGTTTTTGCCTCTCATACCCCACAAGCACTTATTCTTGTGAAATGACTATCGCACCAAGAGTGTGCAGTGGTAAGGATGGTCGTCTTTACTTTCACATTCTTATTTCATGGATTGAATAAGAGACCCTGAAATTTAAAATGGACTTAATTAATTTTATTGTGTGGTTGTGATGGATCATTTATGCTATATTTTTCCAATAATTAGTGATAGTTATTGAAGATTTATTGTCAATTGGAAAGTAAATGAATGAGGAAAAAGTACAAGCCAGCTTCATTTTATAACCAAATTAAAGCTCCAAGGGAATCTGACTGGAACTTACTGTTCAAAAATAACCATGGATCATATTATCAAAGTTAGGTCTATTTGGATACCGCTTATTGTCGAAAATTGAAAACTTATTATTAAAAATACTGTAATAAAATAATTTTTAAACTATGAATAGTACCTGTGGGACCTAATTTTAAAGTTATAAACGCGTTTTTCCGTACAAGTTAATCCGTAAACAGTGCACGGGACAAAGAAGAAAACGCAAATACATGGACAAAAAACGCTATACAAACGCACACTTTAGTCAATATTTTACCAAAACATAAATTGAATTGATTGTATATATTTGACTCAGGGTTCTTCAAAAAAGAAAGAAAAAAAAAATTGTTAAATATCTGAGACTCGTGAACTAACTTGAAATTTTGCCTTTTATTCTTTAGAATATTCAAGAAAGAAGATCTGCTTTAATAAATTATTATCTTGACTTATACCAACTCATGATCATCACCACAACAATTCAAACAAACAGACTATAAAAATTCAACCATTAAAACATGTAGAATAAAACAAAAATTGAGATCATTAACAAATTAAATTTTGCCCAATATTTCTCATTAAAAAAATAACCATGAATTGGACAAAGAACAAGTATTTACAACCACAAAAGTCCAAGATTTTCCTTCATGGCAGCCCACAAAAACTATAAGAAAAAAAACCTGAAATTCTACAAAGCTCATCACCATGAGCACTGCATTCTTTGCATGCGGTCCTTGTGAATTCCATTGTACAAAGCAATCCGATTCTCTGGCATTCCATTAACTGTTGGGATTTTGTTTCCGCAACTCATTTCATCTTTGCTCAACTTTATGCACTCTTTCCTGTATTCCTTACCATTCCCACTTGGTTCCTTCACATCCTCAGCAAACTGGACTTTCTTCTTCTTTCTCTCCTTTTTCTTTTCCTCTACAATAGCAACAAAAAAAAAGACACAAACATTTAGTACCATTATAAACGAGAAAAAAAGAGCAAAGAAGAACAAAAGAGAAGGGACCCATGTACCAGAAAGTAAGCAAGAACGTAGAATTTTCTTTTCAGGCTGTTGGGAATTTTGATTCTTGGAAAGTCGGGGTAGTGAGAAAGACTTATGCCTAGAATAAGCTAGAAAGAGTAGGGTGCTAGAGACAACCATGGCTGCGGCGAAGACTAAACCTTGAGATATGGAAGGCATGGTGGGACAAAACCTCAAAGAACACCAAAAGGAAGACGACTGAGAGAGTCAATGGAGTTTATGATTATTGCATGAAGATGCGTGTAAGCGAATATTTAAGCCTACAATATATGTAGAAAGAGAGAGAGAGAGAGAAGGTGTTTGTTCTTCATTAGGAGTGCGAGCAAAAATTTCTAAGATACAAGAAAAGTAATTGGTGTGTGTGGACGGTTAAAGAAAAGGCGTGAGCATCTGGATATCTCTTTTGCTTGATGGCATAGAACTAGAAGAGAAGGAAAAGGATTGGGGAGATCGAGTTCGTGTTAGTGTTACTGTTTGGGTTGGCTTCTTTTTCACGATTTGTTTTTTAATTTTTGTGAAAAAAATAGTCAATTTGGTTTATGATATTTTCAATTTGCAAATAATTTTGTCCCTATCAAGCTTTTAATGTATTATTTGGCAATCAAACATGAAAACATAAACCAAATTTACCACACACATATCAACTTAACAACTAAAGCAAACCCAGATTTAGATAGAATTATTACAAATTGAAAATAACATGGACCAATTAAAATGCCAAAATATAATGACCAAATTGATTGCAAGTAACTCGGACCAAAATGGTATTTGTGATACATATAGATTGTAGTCATGTACCAAATTACTAATCACAAATGTGAAAAAAAAAATTTATGAGATTACTAGTGGTTTCTTTAATGCTATTTGCAAGGAAAATTTGGAGGGGGGAGTTAGCAAGTTTTAATTAATGGAAAAAGTTTAGTTCGGTTTGGCATTATTTTCTTCTAACCCGTTATGTAGCGACAGTTATAGTTTTAGTCACATGACTTTATAAAAAAAATAATGTTACAAACACAACAAATTTCATAACTTTTTTTCACAATTTGTTGAGTTGGCATAATATAATTGGTGGCAACATCATTCTCAACTGAGACAATCACTAACACCACTTGGTGGTACACCAATGACAAATTGACACGTCAACAGGTGTTAAAATTGTTCAAATTTTTTGTGTACTTAAGAGTTATTGTTTTTTTTTAATGAGTCGTGTGATTCGTTTAAATAATATGCATGAATAGTCATATAACTCGTCACGAAGTAGGTTGAAGAGGATTCCTCTAAAATTGTTTGGAGCTAAACATTGTCCTTAATTAATAGTTCTCATATGAATCCACCATTAATAACTTGCAAATTTGACAGTTCTAATTTTTTTTTATAGAAACCATTGTGACTCTAGAGTTATTCTTTGGACAAGGTAAGCAATCAACTTTGGGGGGGACTCGTAGAGGATGGGATTTCCAAGTATATAACGCCTACTTCCATAGGAATGAGCCTATGAAATGACTTTGCAAAGCAAATTTGGAGGGGAGTTGGCAAATTTTAATAAACTGTCCTCATTTGAGTTTATTACTAACATTACTTTTATAAAAATTATTGTGACGCTGTAACTATTCTCTATATGAGGTAAGAAGTCAAATTTAAAGAGATTGTTAAATGATGAGATGGTTAAGTACATAATGCACCTTCACATAGGAACGAGTTTCATACTTATAGGGTCCAACCAATATAACAGGCCCATTACAACTCAGACCTTCAAGAATGTGATGGTCAAGTACTTATGGAGTCCACCCAATGTAACGGGGCCCTTTACATCTCAAATTTCATTATATTTGCAAGTTTGGGGTTTGCGTAAGTTCTGTAGGAACCACAATGCAAAGCTAAGGAATTTATTTTGGGAGGCCACGTTGCAATTAAACTTTATTTTATTTATTTTTTAGTAGATACGATAGTAAATCTCAAATACAATGCAATATCATTTAATTTGTTAATTTTTAAAACCTTAGGGTTTTTTTTTTTTTTTTTTATAGAAACAATTTTAGGATTTAATTTGTTATGATTTCAAGAGTACTTTTCAAAATTATACTAATTACTAAGGCAATAAGGTTCATTTTATTCCTCTCCTAATTTTTGGGGTTTAAGATGTAGTAATTAGAGAATCGAAAAAGTGCATTTTAATAAGCCAAATAAAACCATATATCAAGGTGAGGATAAGACCCTAATTTCCTACCATATATCAAGGTGAGGGTAAGACCCTTTCCTATTGGATAATAATCATGATGCGAATCCATCCCATTGAAAGATTTGCCTAATAGGCAAAATAAGTCTATATTAGCTAAACACATACATACGAAGGTGAACAAAATGGTCCCATATTTACAATATGTTTTGATCACCATAGTAGACCTAACAAATTGATCAACCAAATACACTTCAACCAATTCAGTTATTTGGAAAAATTAAAAAAAAATCAAATCAAATACAAAAATGAACATGCTAGCCAACCAATGTGAGAATTGCTAACATACAAATGGTAAAGACAAACAATCTCAGGAGGCCAAGAAATTTGCCAAAATTTTCCTATATCTCTAACATGTTAGATTTGTTTTGAGTCTTTTTTTTTTTTTTTTCCTGTAGCACATTAGAAAATGTGATTGTCATTGTCTCAAAAGGCTGCCTATCATCAATATAAAGATTTTCTGTCAGGACAAGAGGTTGTGGTATTCCTTGTAAGAAGAAGGGTATACAAACTGACATTATAAGCACTTCAAAATTACAGGACACAGAATTAACACAAACATGAAAAAAAAAGAAAAGAAAAAATAATAATAATAATGAGACAAAACATCAGAACTAATGAACAGTAGGAATGTTCTCTTTGCTCTCTGTATTAAATGCCCATATTGAGTGAAATCACCATGGCACCATCACTTGGGCATCCCTTCATTTCTCCTCAAACTCAACATCAATAATATCAGGGTCTGACTTTGATTTTGAAGAAGAGGTGCCTTTACCATCTCTTGAAAAGAAATCCCCTTTCGGCTGCCACACGATGTTTCCGCAGCTTGTACAACGAATTATTTGGTTCTTGTAACCAACAAACTGCCTCTTACAAGCGGGACAAGCACCCTGTCCAAGTTTAGGGGAAATTGACACGTTATTTTGATTCATTAGTTCATCATAAATTCCAGTCTATAGATAAACCAAATCGGTTTTGATAATAAATACATCGTACTTGAATTGTTTGACCCCATGTACACTCCTTGTGTACTAGGGTGTTCCATTTTTTATATCAATAAAACTTATTACTTATCAAAATAATAATAATAATAAATAAATTCGTCCGCTAAATAGAATATGTGGAACATCAAGAAAGGCTACCAACCAAACAGTTATGGGGCAGGACAAACCATTTGGTGCAACACAATTGGCCATGCTAGCACTTCCAACAGATCAAGAAGAACATCTAGATTGCCTACTTCTGTCTCATTTAAATTACATTCATTTTTGTAGTGATAACCACTGAGTTTGATGCCAAGGAAGTAGGATTATGTTTGACTATATTTGATACATACATGAACAAGCTATACATTGCAAAATTGATCAAATACAATCATTGAACCAAGTTAGTTTACATAATTAAGTGGGATGAAAATATATAAATTCCTAGACAAAATAAATGATGAAGATATCCTCCAAAACGACATGACACAAAATTAGTTGAAATCATTTCCACCTTTTAGCTTCATTTAAAAACATATTGATTTATTCAAAAAAAAAAACTAAAAATAGATTCTTTCATTGAAAAAAAAGGTCGACTAGAAGTAGCTCTATTGAAAGAAGGGGAATCAGAGTTGGATAATAATAAAAGAAGAATTTAAATCTTTGAATCAAAACAATAAGAGTCTTATAACATAACACACATCAATTAAAATTGATCATGACATAAGAGGTGCAAATGGCACAGGAAGAAAAATTATATTAAGGGCCTCCCTTTTGATTGGACCATATCAAGAATGAAAGTCATACATGTGAATTATCACAATTTCTGTAGAAAGCTACCAATAGCTTGAAAGTTCATACACAAAGATAATCACTTGGTTATCTGATCATGGTGACTTTTGCCCTAAAATTTATTCAAAGATATATTCTGATCATGTATGAGGCTTAAAGAGAGACTGCCAAACAGTTCATAACTAATTGCATCATATTGACAATAATATATGGTGCAACTAGTCCAATTGCGCCCTAAAAGAATTGCAACTAAATTAACTATAAAATTGTACAAGCACACCTGCATAGACAAAAGCAAAGTAAGATGAACCATACCTTTATAACAAGGTTATTGGCAATAGTCCCAATAAGAAGTGGACCGGCAAATGGCAGTATCCATGTTGCAAATATCAAGACCCGAAAAAGCCATCCAGACAACGCAAACCAGAGGAAGAAAATTGTCTACAAAAAGAAGACAAGAAAGTTCAAAACCAAGATTAAGTTACCAAATAAAGTGTTTGCATAACCAACATTCAGAATACATACAGAGAAATTTTATTAGTACATATTCAAGTGCTATTTTTCCTGAATATAGTTCTTAATGCGATGTCTCTGCCAGTTGGCAGGTGGTGAAGAGAAAGAAAGATAAGTCTAAAAATTCTTACAACAAAATACCAAGTATTTAAAGTTTAAAGCATAATTCTATCCATTTCATCTTGAGATTTTCTACATCGTTAAAACATAGAACCCCCCAAGTTTAGCAAGCAATAAATGGAAAATGGTAACCATGACTTGTTTTAGTCTGTGGCTTGACTTATAGTTTACTCTGAATTACATTCAATATGCAAAAGAAAACAACTTAATTTTGAGTTGATCATACTAAATAATGAATAACAAAACTGATGCAAGACAAGTCTCAAGGGGAACTTGTCCTGAGACTTGTGCTTGGGAAATAAAAAGAGAACAAAACAAAATGGATAGGACCTAGAATTAGTCAGTTAGCACACAGAGTTTGCATAGAGTCAGCACCAAGAAATCAAAAGAAAAAATAAAATAAAACCTAGGAATCAACAACCAGGGTTGCTTGGAATTAGCACCAAGCATGGGATAAGGATAGGAACCCAAGATTCAGACCCTGGACTTGCTTGGAATCAACACCAGGCATTGGAAGAAAACTTCCAACCCAAATTTTAAAAGCCCATGATCAACTAATCTACAACCGTGAATTTTGGCCTCTTTAAATAGGGTCCCCATAAATTATAAATAAAAAGGTCCCCAGATCATGACAGACATGGAAAGAAAATAAACTCATAATGAGATTACCTCATATATGAAAATAAAAATCAAATCTCTCTAATAGCATCAATCAGTAGTAATCAATATCAATTGCAGCCAATAAACATTAATAGGTCAAATTTGGTGTCCAAACCTACTAACCTGAAACAAGCCAATGAACTATCAAATGGGAACATGTGTTTGGGGGGGAAAAAAAGATAGGACCTAGGAATCAACACCTAGGATTTGCTTGGAGTTGGCAACAAACAATTAAAACAGGAAAATAGAACCTAGCAATCAACACCTTGCATTGCTTGGATTTTGGAATCAGCATCAAACATGAGATAAGGACAATAACCCAGGAATTAGCATATGGACTTGCTTGGAATCACAACAAGCACTGGAAGAATATTTATGTGGCAATATGTGTCTGGATTAGTTTTTTGTTAAAATGCTTATTCGCTTAAAGTTGGTAAAAGTACAATTGTACATAGAAAAAACGAGACTTTGAAAGCTGTTACATTAGAAAAGGTGAGACTTTAAAAACCTGTACATAAGCAAATAAGGTAATGGAAATAAGTTAATCCAAATGCACATAGCTCACAGGTGGTCAAAGTTATGAAGTATCTGTCATACCAAAGCCATTACCTTTAAATTTCACCCATTCATTCGAAATGATAATCAGTTATGCAGCAGCCCTAGCATGTTTAGAGAAGAACTACCCTATGCCCAAGACTAAGGCTTTGGGCCTTATGTCAATTGAGAGGCCCATGCCAATTAAAAACTCCCTTTGGCTGGCATTAAGCGCTAAAGGTAGCTTTTTGGGCCTTATTAGTTTTCAGTTTTCTTTTATTATTATAGTTAAAATTTTATATGGATGATTAGTATTCATCTGATCTAAGGGTTAGGATTAGTTTGCGTTTGCGTTTCCTTATTATAAAGAGGTAATTTTCTATTATGGAGCCAGTGCTTACTGAAAAGAAATTTAGAACTTGCATTTTTAATTTCTAACAGTACGCTTCTTCTCTTTATTATTTCTTCTTTCTTCTTCTATCACCTTAATCATCCTTTTAAATCTATAACCAGCCCCAATACCATTTACATAACATTTCACACAGCTTAGACATCCACCAACTTCTTCTCTGTTATCCTCCTATTTACAGCCCCAAATCACACCCTTCTCTCATCTTTTGAAACCCTCAAACCCTAGATTTCACTAAACCTTCTGACAGCAACTAATCCTTCCAAACCTACCTTATGAACCCTAATTTTCTAATGAGAGTAAAATTTGCATCAGTTTTATCTAAAAGTATAGCCCAGTACCTATTATAACAAACTAAATATTAAAAAGGCCCTCCTATATTAATTAAGATCATCTGTAATATCATATAATTGCACTTATAAAATAGTCCTCATAGAAAAATCTGTTCACACTTTACATAAATAACATGCAGCATTATTTTAAGGGATACATACCGCAAAACTTCTTCCTAATGGAGTGTCCAAAAACTCATTGAGCTGTTTCCTGTACTGCATGGATGGCAAAGAACAGAATTATTAGCGATCACCCTCACATCAAAAGCATAAGAGACAATAAGGCAATAACAATATTCAAAGACCAAATGAAAGTATAAATTTCAATAGTGAAGAAAACTTGCCTTTATGTGACCTTTTATGATCAATTTTAGTTATTTCCATTGTTCTTTTAGGTGTACTAAGTTAAATGCTACTAGATTAGTTTTTTGTCTTTATCTATTTACTGACGATCTATGACAATGTAAATTTCTATACTTCAGATTTGCTTGAATTTTTCTTTTTGATTGTAAGTTACACATGCACCCAATGAGTCTTGAACCCACGACCTCACCCTCCACCTCGTACTTACAAAGGGAGGAGGTGTCAGCTAAGCTAGAGCTCATTGGCTCCAGATTTGCTAGAATTGGCCATGCTAGCGGCTCATGGATAATATAGGATTCAATGGTGGGTTTATTTAGTTCTTGTAAGTTCCCGGCTTAGTATACCAGCCAAACTTTCTAAAGACCTAGACTTTAAATTAAAATGCGTAGTCCTAGTAGGAAACAGTCGTGCCAGCAGCTCTATAAAGCCTATGAGCATATGTAATCTGTAACTGAGCTAGACTCGAAGTATCGAACAGAGAGATCTTCAAGCAACTATAACAGCTCATGTAGGGTGTGTTTCCTTTCCTATGCAAGTTGTCTTCTTTGCCTAAGCTGCTCTGTATTTATCATTTCTCTGACTTTAATGATTTAGATTTCGACAAACCAGAATTGAATTTCATGAATTAAACCTATAAAATCTGAAACACCATTCCTAAATTCCAATTATATACCTACCTATGATTGCTTGTTCTGAACAAGTTCTCAACATAAATCAAAACTTGAATCATTGAATTAAACCAATAAAACCTATAATTAACATCATTCTTAAGCTCCTACACTACCTTGTGACACAAATTTAGAGAGTGCACTGTACTAACTCAGGTGTGAAGTAAGAGCAAAGAGTTTGTTTCTACTATTTCCAAACAAACCCTAACAAAAGCCAGAGAGCTGAGAGAAAGAGAGAGAGAGAGAGAGAGAGAGAGAACAAACCCTCGGCAATTTTCTGGTGAAGTCGAGCGAGAAAGTGCGCCAGCGCATTCCGATCTCGAACTCCCTATCGATTTCGCGGGCGCGGTCGGCGGCGGAGCGAGCGACGGAGCTGAGGCGGCGAGAGACGGAGTAGCGGCGGTCGAGTCGCTCGGCGGCCTTCTTGGCTTCGTACAGAAACTGCTCGAAGCCGTCGTTGGCGCTGCGCCACGCGTCCTTCAAAGCCTCGCCGGAGACCATGCGCTTGGCGAAGCCGTCGATGTCGCTGCGCTGGAAGGCTCTGATGGGCGCCACGTGGCGGGAGGGGAAGACTGTCGTCGTCGTCGTCGGAAGCCTTGGGTGACAGTAGCGTGGCTTTAGCTTTAGCTTTAACGGCAGTGAAGGTTGCCATGGCAGCGTTGTTGTGGCCATGTGGCCCATTTCTACGGAAGCTTTGTATTTGTGATTTTTATTTTATATATATTTTTTCTCTTTCGCGGTGGAGGGGGTTTGTGGTTCGGTCTTGGTTCGGTTCTACACTCTACAGTTGCCTAATGGCTAATACTTTGCCACTGGGCAACTGATCCCACGGTAGACTTTCAGCCACGTCTTCCATTTCAACTTCAATATTTTTTTTTTGATAAGTTCCATTTCAACTTCAATATTGGAATGTTTAAAGTTAGGCTCACAATAAAAACAAAATGTTCAACTTCAAGTACAACCAATATTTGAGTTCAAGATCACAACACCCCAAAAGCTTGAGCTTGGTTTCACTTAGTTTGATTTATTAATCAAGTTGAGATTGAGCTCAATATCAAACTCTAAGAGAATGTTTGGTACATGCACTTAAAAACTGAAAACATGTATGGAAATAGGTGTGAGTGAAAAAATGTCTGGAAATATGTGTAATATTGTTTAAAAACTGAAAACATGTGTTTGAGTGAGTGTTCCAGACGGGGCCTTAATCTTAAGATTAAGATTAAGATAAGATCCAACAAGAGTTCATTATCAAGCCTATATATTTTAGTACATTACCAAACTTTTTTTATATATATAATAAACAAACACACACGCACAATGGGAGAGTAAAAAAGGTTCTAATACAAAAACACGTTACAACTCCGCTCAAAAGTCATGATAACTTTTAAGAGAATGTGAGATAAGTTACACTACACACAACACACTTTCTTAAGCAATGTGAGACAATTGCCCGTTCTTTTTTTGAGAAACAAACACACACACACATAAGGGAGAAGGAAAATGATTCTAACACAAATGCATTATCAAACTCATTTGGTTTGAAAGTGTGGCCTAAACTCCAAATTAATTAAAGATTTAGTAAGTTATTAGTTTATTTTTAAAACCTATGTCAAGTTTATTATCAAGCCCATAATTGAGCCTAGGCTAAACTTGTTTTTTATAAAGCCTGTCATCGAGCTTAAGTTAGACTTGTTTTTTTTATCGAGCCATTTTGTTATGAGTTTATTCATGAATTTTTATTTTTTATTTTTTACTTTCTCAGCTCGTTTATCAAATAAGTCTAAAGTTAAGATTTAAACTTGGCTTATTTATAAACAAACAAACATGTATAGATTTTTTACTAAGTCAAGAGCTATTTTATGAATGATGTGGTTTATTTACAACTCTAATTAAAAGTACAAGATTGTTCATTTAATTTTATTTCAAATAACTTTAGTTCGTATTTTTTATTATAAAGAAATACTATATTTATAACATTTTTACAATACTTTCGCAACAAATCATAAGTGATAGATTGTTATTGGTGGGCAAAATAGTAATTTTAGTAATAAATTTAAATTAGAATTACTAAGAGCATCCAGTAGCGGAAGCAAATTTTTAGTTTTTTAACACCACAAAAAGTCACTTTATCTATTTTACTTTCTCACATTACAAAACATTCAACATAAGTGCTTTTATTTTAGCTTTTAACACAATAAAAATAATATAAATACTACGATAAAATAATATTTCATTCAATCACCAAAACACAACCACAAACACCATCAAAGCCATAAAAATCACTATACAGCCACAACCCTGTCACTGTAACCAATGCCCATAAAAAACCAGCGAAGAATAACAAAAAAAGAAAGTAGAAAAAATGAGCAAATCGATAACAACCTAGATTAGAAACACAAAACTGAGAGGTCACAAATCGACAACAACCAGCAAAAACCACGCTCGAAACACAAACCCAAATCGAAACTCATACCCAAAACAAAAACCCAGCCTAAAACACAAACACAACCCGAAACTTAGCCCTAAATCCACACTGAAACACAAGCACAAACACAGAAAACAGAGAAAAGAGACTGAGATGGGCCAGCGTGGGTCGGTGGCCGAGTGTGGGTTGACAACGATGGGTCTGTGGCAGCTGGGCTCGTGCAAATCAGCGTGGAGGAAGAAAGAAGCAGATGGAGAGGTGGTGAGGAGAGAGACACGGAGAACAAATGCACGGTGGAAAATGAAACGCAGAAGAAAGAAGGAAAATATAAAAAGCATGTGAATGCAAAATATATACATATATATATATATTTTTTAACTTTTTAACTACAGTGCACAGCCAAAAGTAGTTATAAATAGTAACTGTGAAGTAAAAAAATATAGTTTTGGCTCCACCATTGCAGGACACATTTTAGTATTTAGTAGTGTTAAAAATAGTAATATAGCTATTTAGTACTATTACTGTGAATACTCTAACTTATCACCTCTAATTTATTTTGAAAATATTATATTATATAAATCAGGTCGTCGTGATCGTGAAACACAAAAATCCTAACTTAAAACGGGACAGCGTGTAGTTTACATTACAACGTTTTGTGCTTTTTCCAAACCAAGCCCAAATGCCAAATCTCTTCATAAATGGGCCTTAGGAGTGAGTGGGCTCTCGAAGCCCATTTTAAAAACGCGACCACTTTCCTCCTCCTTCTTCGTTTCGATCCGACCCCATCCAAAAAAAACCGCAGACCAGTGTGTGTGTGTGTTTAACAGAGAAGAGAAAAGAAGCCCTAGACGAGAACTGAACATAGCAAAGTTCATACATTTTTGAAATTGGATAGTTCGCTCTAGTAGATTGATTCTCTGCGTCACACTGTCTTGGCCTGTGATGGAGACCTCTAAAGAACAAGAAGAAGAAGCACATGCATTCCTCGATCGCACCTCTCGACCAACGAGAGGGAAGAGAATGAATAAGCTGCTCGACGAGGAAATTGAAGAAGACGAGCTTTTCTGGAATCAAGAGGCTCTTAAAGATGTACTTTTCTCTCTCTCTCTCTCTCTCTCTCTCTCTCTCTCAATTTTGTTTCTAATATTGTTAACTTGGAAATTAACTATGTTACATATGTGATTTTCAGGAAGAGAATGATGTTAATTATGAAGAAGAGCAAGAGGTTGCTGATGAGTTTGATAGTGACTTTGATGAAGATGTAAGAGCTTCCTTATACTTTCTTAACAAATTTACTTTTTTCTGTAATGCTAAATTAAGCTGTACATAACCCCAATTTAAAGCTAATTAAACCAAAAAATGAGCTTAGTTTAGTTTAACAGACTAGAATATAGCTTCTGGGCATGAGCATACATTACTTAACCCGCGAAGGGTGAATGCCCCTAGATTACCCGATATCTTGTTATGGCGGGTGGGGTCGGTTTCTTGTAGGTTTTACTAGCTAGAGGCGAGTCTAAAGGGCTCTTGTTTAGAAATTGAACAGTCTAAAATGTAGTCATCCTGCTAAAGATTTTTTTGTTTCGTTATCATGTTATTTAGGAGCCCGAGCCAGATGAAGAAGTAGAAAACGATGTTGAGGACAGGTTTAGTTTCTATTGGCTAAAGCAAATGATGTTTTAAGATACTATCAATTTGGGAGTGTTTCTAAATGTTGGGTTTTCTTATAGGTCGCGTCCAAAGAAGAGACTAATATTCCCCGGAAAGACTCTAGCGAAGAGGAAAACGAAAAAGAAAGACCTCTCGAAGTTAGAAGCCGATCCCAATGATGAAAAACCAGCTCAAAAGTCTGGCTCCCGTGAACACCATGATGGCCCTGATGACAATGAAGGAGAGAGGACGATCAGGAAATCTACTAGAACTTCGGTCATTGTTAGGCAAGCTGAGAGAGATGCAATACGCGCAGCTCTGCAAGCAACAATGAAGGTCAGTTGTCTGTCTTATTATAGCATTTCTTGCTGGACATACTTCCAGTTATGATTAAAGAGTTGCTTGTTGTTTAAATGGAATGATGGTCATGATGAATAAGAAATTCACTTTACTTTTGAAGAAATAAAAGGCTGTTTGCAGAGACTTAAACTTATACTATCACCAGTGGCATCTCATATTGATAAAATGAATTAAAAATTTATGATATAATGTATCTTGGGGATATCCTTTTTGAAGTTGGGCAAATTCAACTATTTAACTATTGCAAATGCATGTCTGAGAAAGAATTATTTATTTATTTACTTTTCCATTCTCACTTTGCAAAAACCCTAATTGATTTTTAGTACTAGAATAGGTTTATTTTAAGATTCTCATGGATGAGCTGGGTCATATTCTTGCATATGTTATTCTAATCCTTAGTGGCATTGCTCACTGCTTCCTTAGTTCATTTGATTTGTTAAAACTTTGCTACTTGTAAAATTTGCATGAGTAGCATTTTCAAATCTAAAGACATGCAATCATTCAAGTTGGAATGAATTTTCAGCCAATAAAAAGGAAAAAGGAAGGAGAGGAGAAGAAGATGACCCAAGAAGAGATGCTCTTGGAAGCAGCTCAAACAGGTTTTTACTCTTAATACTCAGTTTTAGGAAATGATTTGAGGATTGCTGGAAACTTTTTATTTATATGTTATGAATTTGTGAAGCTTTTACTTTCTGTATGATCTATACTTGAATGGCATTGGTTATAATTTTGCAGAAATCATGAACTTGAGGAACTTGGAGCGTGTTTTAGCAAGGGAGGAAGAAGTTAAGAAAAGAGCAATTGTGCATAAAGCTGTCTACAGTGGCCCGCAGATACGATTTTTTTCAAAGGACGGTAAGCTTTCCTTCATAATTTAATTTACATATAGGTTTTAGACAACAAAGTGAGTGCACAAATATTTATTTTGCTGCAAAATTAATTCAAGTTGGATTAAATTAATGTTGATCTATAAATTCTGTACAGGTTCTTCATATTTAGAATTCAGTAAAGGATTGTCATTTCTGTCAGAGATTTCTACAACACCTGTTCCTTGTAAGTTAACTTTATGTGCTTGTCTTCATTTTAATATCATGGTGAAAATGCTTTCTTTTTATAAATATATTTATGCTAATGATTTTATACGCTCTCTTCCTTTTAGAGCCTAATTTTTTGTCATTGTATTCTTTAGTTAAGTTTGTGTATGCATCTTGTGTTCATGACCCTTCCTTTTTTCAATAATACCGGTACCTCATTATTATTATTATTATTTTAAAAAGAGTATCTTTATGCAAAATTTGATTGTATACAAATCATTCCCATACAAGATTGCCAATGGTTGACGGTGCTGTTTTCTTATGGATGATTTTTTTTTTTTTTCTCAAATATTAAGCTATACAGTCACTGATATTTTTATGCATGTTAAGCTTTGTCCCTGCTACTAGCAATAAATTACCTCCTTGTGTCAGTCGCCTCCCTAAGCCAGGAATTGAAGATAAACCTTTAGACCCCTGTGCCATGATCTTAAAAGTGGATCTATTGTCCTGCTAAATTGCATAGTTTATCTTTAGACACCCTGCTCCTCATAATGATCCACAAGAGTGCACTTGCCTGTTTCAGCTGTAGATCAGTCTTGTTTTTATGGAGATGATGCTACCTGAAGTTTCTATCATCATTTGAGATACTGCTGCTATATTTCTGCCCAACTTTGTATTAGTACTACAAACGAAGTTTAGAACTTCTAAAGCTCTCTGATATGATTCACATATACCTTTGACTTTGCACCTGCTTTTTATAAAAGAAACAAAGCTGCATAGCTTACTGTAGTCGAAGTGAGTTGTCTATTAGGATGAAGATCACAAAAATTCAGTTCACAATGGCTCTTTAAGAGCTTTAATATTAATATATTATCTATAAACCTGGAGTTTTAGAAAGGCCTTTGTTGAATGTTGTGAATATGGAGATAAAGGAATGTGCATTGTTTTGAGGGGAAGGAGTTACCTTTATCAAAGTTGAAGTTCTCTTTTTTGAAGGCTTTATACAGATGGACTTTTGCTACTATTTCATTCTCCTCGAACTTGTTACAGTTCCTGGATGACAACAATTTTAGATAATTTTTTCGGATTTTTCTTCTTCATCATCTTTTTTGTATGTCACTTCCTTTGTATACTTCCTGTGTTCAGGGGTATGCCCTTTCTTGCTCTTTTTGGGGCAAAACTCTGGCTTCTTATGATGCAGATACTTTGAAGGTAAACATTTACCCTGAGTTATCCAAAAAAAAAAAAAAAGATAAACATTTACCCGGTTTTATGGTAACCTTACTTTATTAAAGGTTCCAACTTTTCATCCTCCTTTTTCTTGTCCTTAGTTTCTCTCTCTTTCCTACGCCTTCCCCCCCCCCCCCCTTCTTCTTTTTTGCCCCATTTTCTTCTTCCTAAAAAAGTATCAATCCTCAAGCTTAAGTTTAATAAGGTAAAACAAAAAATAACTTCTGTCTTTGCGCTTAAAAGCACACTTAGATGCATTTCACATTCTTTGGTGGCAGTTAGGGACTTCTTGATCATATTCTGTGGCTATGCTTTTGATTTATGTATTCTAATTAAATTTCTTTCCAGATCCGGAGAAGGCTGTATGTGCAGTTACTGGTTTGCCTGCCAGGTAAGAGCTGAATTTCTGATTTGGTGGTCAGTGATTTCCCTAAAGATATTTCTGCAGGAAAAAACATTCAAATGCAAAGTCTAAAAATGTTGTTGATTTCTTTACAAGTACAACTGGAGAACATATGGTTTATAATGATGTTCTATCGTGCATGGTTAACCCTTGATTTAGTAATATAGTTTTTACAAGAAAAAAAAATCATTAATAAAATGACTTGATAAGGGAGATTGTTAATTTTTGTCATTGGCAATTGACTTTCTGTTTTTCTCTCAATTTTTTTTTGCTAAATGACATGAACCTGCAGCTTTGATTGTCCATGTATTAAATGGTAAAAAATTAATGAGGTTAGGACTAGATCAAAAGGAAATACTTTTGGGTTGTAGGGTTCATTTGAGTATAGTGGAGAGGGATAGATTACAAAGCTGGGTGATAGCATTGAAGTTGTGGATGATAAAGGTTGCTCAACGACATCAATTGTGAGGCATAGACATGGCTTAGGTTTGTGGAAGACTATTTGAAGTGGGTGGCACGCTCTCATTATTTAATTAATAGAAAGTCATTTGAGGTTGGGGATGTTAGTAAGGTTTTTCTTTGGAATGATGTATGGTGTCTCATTCTTTGGGACTGATAAGTATGGAGTCACACTAGAACTAGAGGTTCTTTCTGATTGGTTCAGAAGTGGGAAGTAGAATTAGTAGATGCTCTTATTCAACCTGTAAATGAGCAAGTGAACAGAGTTAATATATATGTTAACTTGATGATGCCCTATTAAATTGATTATTTTCATTGATTTTGACCTTTGATATGGAAGTTGTTTGACAATGGTTCCTTGGTATACTCTACCACCATACTTCTTAATGAATTTTCATTTCATGTTGTAGGTATCGTGATCCAAAGACAGGGCTGCCTTATGCTACAAAAGAAGCATTCAAAATCATTCGTGAACGGTATGGCTTCCATTGCCTCCTTTAGTAGCCTTTGTTTACATTTTATTTAAGAAATTTGTCATACAGTTTCAGCCAAAAAGCTTGCACCTATTTGTTATTTATAATTTTTATTTCCCTCCATGTCTATCATCATTTTGTGTACTAATATATCTTAAATAGTAACAGCAGGGCCACCTTAGTATTCAATATTTTTTCACTAATATTTTGATAAGTAATGAATAGTACTTTCAAAGCACCCAATTAGTTGAGCTGGGTTGAGTTAAGCTTAGCCAAGAATGAATAGCACTTCCAAAATGTAAATGGGAGAATGGAGACAGCTGATCAACCCTTGTGTCCTTTCCTATCAAGATGTGGTTAAAACTACACTGTTATTTCATGAATGTATATTTATGTACTGCACATTTTCCCGGACAATTTGAAATATGACTAATGCATGCTATGGTGTTTGCAGAGTATTTTTCAATAGGAAAAAGTTAATGGATGCACTAAGGGCATTAGTTTAGAAAATATTTTTAGAAACTTTTTATAGGAAAAGAAAAAAGTAACCAACTCTTTTGACAGTTTTTTATATTTCTCATAAAAGTGATATTAAAACTTTTCTAAATTGGTCCATTAACAGATACCCTAAGGGCATCCGTTAACTGGACCCTTTTTAATATTGACTTTGAACATCCCTCCCCCCCTCCCTCCCAAAAATTTTTAAAAGAAATACCCAAAAAAGTGTTGCTTTTATTATATGCATTTTTCTTTTCTTTTTCTTGTCTTAAAAAAAAATATTATATAAAAAAATTATTTCATTGAATTCTTACCTGATTGATCCTTATTTTTTCTTGACTTCAATGGGTGATTCTGTAGCTATGCTGATGAGAATAGTGGGGTCCCAAAGGAAATGGACATGGGAGATTTATTTGATTCACTTTCCGGGACAGGGTTTTCTGCTAAGCGTAAGAGATCAGTGACACCAAATAAAAGTGAAGTATCATATCTGCGATACTTGGCTCGTTTCCGCAGAATTCCTGCCATTGAAAGTGAAGAAGATTCAGAATAGTTACTGTGGTAATTTAAAATGTTTCTTTTCTTATTTAATATCTTTATGTTCATTATAGAAGTATTACTCCACATGGTATGTAATTTTGTGAAAATAACTCCTGCAAGCTATAAGCTATTATAGAAGTACAACCCTTGAAGTTAAATTAATCTTTCACTTAGCTAGATGCAAATTGTTTTGGTATGCAAAATGGCCATGGAAAAATGTTATGTTGCTTACAAGATAAAAAAGGAGGTTTCCTAACCTTGTGTTTAGTAGGAGGTAAAGGTGAAGACATTTTTTTACCCTTGTTTGTTTGTTGAAATTGATTGCTGTGGGGGCACCCCTCTTAACAGGTTCCTTCCCCCAATCCACCCACTTTTAGGCTGGCACACAATGGTGGGCCTTGATACATTATCCTCTTGCTAATCCTACTTACATAACCGTAGCATAAAAATAGGCACATGTTATCTATAGCTGCTAGCATTTATAGAAGTTTCTTAGATATGTCATGTGAATCTTGAGAGGCTTGGAGTGAGTGCAGAGTTACCCTAAAAGTGTTATGGTTATTGAGTTTACCTATATTGGAAGGAGATCCCATAGAGCTCTCTTGCTTATAGTTGATAATTAATAGGTTCTAAGCTCTCCCAGTTTGATCTTGTTTATATAGTTCTTTAATTTTCGTTTTATGCACATTGTCCCCAAATACAGAAGAGAGGAAAACTGAATCGATTGCTTGTGATGCTATCATTTCTGTAGACTGAGGCATAATTGATATGGTACCTTGATAATACGTGCCATCTGCAAGATCATGGTAGAGCTCTACAACAGAGTATGTGCCAAACTTCCCAATGAGTATCAGTTGTAAGTATTCTATTTTTTATTCAAAGTAAGTGTGATTTATATCATACAGGAAGCTCATAGTATGTAGTAATATACTGATATGCCCTTTCCCTGAACAGCTTTCTCTGCAGGAAGTTTGGCATTTATGGTGCTGTGCCACAAGTTTTTGATCAGATGAAATGAAGTCGTCACAGCAGGGAGAATTCTGCAGCAGAATTGCAGTCACCTACAACAGGATTCACTTAATGTATAAGCTTTGGATATGACATCTTCCAAAGGACTCCATTTCTTGAAACGCAGTGTTCAGTCACACCTGGATGAGTCTCGGCTTCACTTCCTTTTACCATGGTTTTTGAATCTTAGATATATTGGTTTTGTCAACAAATGGATATTGCTAAATGGTTCCGCGAGGGCCTGATTATGATAACTTGTACTAGGTGTGAAGCCAAGACTAAAACTCAGTACATTCCAAAATATACTAAAATTCTGTACATTATGATCTCTTCTTCTCCTTTCCTCTCTCCTCTCCCCCATTTCCTTTCATCCAAACTTAGGGTAAGGGAATGGTTTAAAATGTCTTTCCGCTAATGTAATATCTAGTTGCAGGCTTTGCCCAGTTAGCAAGAAAACCGAACTATAATTCATGGTCCATAATAATGGCCGAGTAATATAAAAATGACAATGGGCCTTGTGCATAACATTTCCTATAGTCAAATCCTCTATATAGAGCAAAATGGCTTCACGCGTCCTAGTGCTTAAGGCTAACATGAATGCTTTAATATAAAGTATCTCATAACCATACTTTCCCATATTGTAAGACTAGGCACGCAATTCCTATGAGAAAGCTGGCTGGTTTGTGTCTCCAGATCCAAATGGTCAGTTCTCTACATAATCAACTACAGAGCTGATCAAGTGGTTCTCTTCAATAATCCCTTTTATCAACAGCTATTTGGACTTTGGAGGATATGGAAATCCAGAATTGAAGAAAGATTTAAAAATATCTCCGATGAAAAATAGCCTGGAATTCTCTCCCTCCCAGGTCAGTGATCAATCAAAGATTCACCATAGAAGACATAAGCTTCCCTTCATGTCAAAAAGATATAGAAACAACACTGCATCTTTACAACTCATGCCCAATTGCACAAATACTATGGTCCCAATTGAATGGCTCATAATATTGCTACATCTAGAAGGTCAATCTTCAAGTTTTTAGGTCAGTTTCATCCTCAGCTTCACAAAAAAAGCTTTCAATATTTCCATGGAGGAAGCTTAATTCTTTATCATCTTTGCCTATATTAGTGATATGAAATTAAAGAAAAAAGAAAAAGAAGAGTATAGGCTAAGGAAGCCAAAAAGGAAAAATGAAAAAAAAAATGTGGCATTTATTACACAAACCCTCAAAATGCACACAAATAAGAGTGTATTGTGATTTCAACTTACGATTTGCATTTTGAGTGTTTTATGTGATAGTGATTTTTGCAACTTTAAGTCATGATTTGAATTTTGAGTGTGTGTGTGAGTGTATATAATAACGTGAGTGAAATCCAGAAAATGCTAAAGCTTAAATGTATTGCAATTTTTATTATTTAAAACTTATAAACTGATGTGATAATGGTTTTTTGTGATTGGTGACACATTAATTTATACTTATAGAGATTAAATTCTATAAAATGTGGTGTAAAATCCAAGTTTTATACCCTCCAATCCCAACAATATGCTACATTATCATATCACGTATTAAAAAATAGTCCCAACCAAATCCAATCAATTTAAATCTCATCTGAAAATCCAACTAAATTGAGAGTTTATTGAGATATTACTAGGTGCGGTAGAATATATTAAGTTTTAAGTAAAAAATGAATATGATAATTTGTTATTGGATAGTGTAAACATGAGTTTTTCACCTAATTTTACCGAATTTAGACTTTAAATTATAATCTTAATCTTAATACATTAAAAGTTGTAGAATTTAGAATATTGGGGTAATTCTTAAATATTCTCGAAGCATAGTAATGATGCTCCTTCTTCTCATATTAATGATGATGGAGTCTATCATGAATGTGAGATGATGAAGCACAATTTCAATATACTCCAAAAGTATTGCATTTTTTATTTTATTTTATTTTCCAAATAACCTTACTTTGCTAATAATTTCGTTAGTTGCCTAGTTTTGAAAGAATGTGAGAAACTAGCATCTCGAGTTTCTAAAACAGATCAGTCTAAAACTCGAGTTTCTAATACTTGATTTTGGGGTTTTTCATAAAATGACGTGGACAAAGTTTTCCACGTGGATATCGAGTTTATAAAACTCACTTTACAAACTCAAGTTTCTAATACTCAATTTCTAATCCACGTTTTTATAAAACTCCCTTTTAAAATCGAGTTTCAGAAACACGTTTTCTAACCACTTAAAACCTAAAATCTGGCCTCACTCGTCACTCTTGCTTTCATACACTCACTCTGGAACACTCTCACTCTCAAGCTTTCATCAAACACTCTTATTTTCAGACACTCCTCACTCTCAAGCTTTCAAACCCAAACTCCCTCTCAAACACCCAAATCAGTTACTCTCACTCTCACACACCCAAATCTCCTCCTTCAGACACCGAAACCCACCTAAATCACTCACTCTCACCCTTAAACACTCCTTCAAACACTCTCGTCCTTCAGACTCCAGCGGCCACACATTCAGACATTGTTTCACTGGAGACGCTCAGTCACTCTAACAGAGACGCTCCTCTCATCGGCGGCCCGAAGACCCTTAGTCAAAATCCTCCTTTAAGGTATGTGTAGTTCAATGATCTTCGTTCAAGTTCGTCTTCAAGTCCACTCATCTTATATAAAACACAAACAAAAGATTTTGAATGAAATGCTCATAATGAAAAATTATATTCTAGAACGATCTTGATTGTTCCAATTAAAGAAGGAAAAAAAATTATATGAGGGACACTAAAGAAAAATAGGGAACATAATATTTATCTATGTACTACAAATTTTTTTTGGGTGAAATTGTAAATGTGGATTAAATTAAAGAAGAAAACGAATTGCTTACTGCAAGTAGTGTGGGCCCAATGAATTTCTTTTTATTCACAATCTGAACTAGGGAAATCCTTTCATTTGATTTATTGAAAGAATTCCACAAAACGCAGGATGAATTGCTAGGTCATTATGACCACAAAACTTCTCACCACATTAGGATTTCCCAAGTTATGATGACAATGATAATCAAATACCATAGCGTTATAGGCTACGTACACCAATGGCAAAACTTTGTTAGAAAATAGCTAGGTCCATTGTGTAAGGTTGGCACTAGGACTAGAAGCTGTAGGCAAACAAAGATAATAAGAATTCTCAGAACAATTTAGGCATAATGATGTTTTTCACTTTGTGTATGTAGGCGGTAAAAACGTATTTTTAGTTGCTATATTTTTAAACATGTTAACATTTTGGTTTATGTCATCATCTCAATTATAGAAAATGCAATTTTAAACAAGTTGTGTTTGTGCAATTCATTAATCACATAGACATTCTCTATAAGTGAAATGACAATAGGGATAAAAATGATAATAAATTTAAAAATATAAGAACTAAAATAAAGTTATAAAAATTTAAACATGAAGATAAAGTTCTAAAAACTTAAACACGAAGATAAAGTTATAAAAACTTAAACATGAAAATTTACTATCCTCTTTTTTTTTTCCTTGTATGTAATGAATTTGGCTTGTCCTGATCCCTATATTTCCTCTATTTTGGCATTTATTGTTGTTGTTATTATTATTTTTCCTCTTGCTAGAACTTAGAAGTCTGCATTTGGTAGGTACTCTTGTATATGTAAAGTATTATGTGTACATATAAAACCAAGTTTTTTCCAGAAAACATAAAGCCAAGTTTTTTATTTATTTATTTTTCAGTCTATGACTAGTGTTACATAATGACAACAAGTTATTTGCCCCCATACTATTAATAATCTCACAGTAGCACTCTTTGCAGTATGGAGCCTTGGATCAATGAAGAGCCTGAGATCGTGCGCCTTGGTCCAAAAAATACTTCATTGCTGACACAACAAACAAATCATCAATCAGAAATTATTTGGAATGGCAAGGTGAAATATCTAGTTCTAACAACCACTTTAATTTTTACAAAGCAAGTTTCACTTTTAGCAAGTTCTTTCAAAGTTGTATATCTAGTTCTAACAATTGCTATAATTTTTATCAATTTTGCAGGATCCGAGCCCACTTCAGTGCCGGGGTCGCTCTAAGGAGATGGAAAACATATTGATGCAAGATAATCGGGTGATAAACATTATCAAGTTGGTGGAGCTAGAAGGATTGTTTAGGGCCCCTTCTAGAGAGATAGATCATGGCCTAATATCAACCCTAGTTGAGCGATGGAGGCCGGAGACTTATACGTTCCATCTTCCACATGGTGAGGTGTCAATCACCCTACAAGATGTAGAGGTCATTTTTGGACTTCCTATAGACGATGAGGTCTTGGTTGGGCCAATTGTTGTAGGGAATTGGAGCCAACTGTGCGTGGAGTTGCTTGGTTTTGGAGTTCTGGCGAATGACAAAAAAAACTTTGGCGAGGTAAAGAATTCTCATCAGCCGCCTTGTTGAGCGCATTGTAAAGCCACTACCTCATGATGCAACGAAGATTCAAATACATCAATATACTCAGTGCTATATTTTAGCGCTACTAAGGGATAAGATTTTCATGGATAAGTCGGGAGATAGGGTGCATTTGATGCACTTAGAGTTCCTGCGAAACCTTAGTGATCTGCTATAGTATAGTTGGGGTAGTGGTTGCCTAGCATGGTTGTACAAAGAGTTGTGTCAAGCAAGCCACAAAGAGACATCGCAGATTGGTGGGGTGTTTCAATTGGTCCAATATTAGGCATGGGTGAGGTTGCCATTCTTGTGCCTGAAGACAAAGCCCTTACTTGGAAGTGATTATGGCCCATGGCCAAAAGCTCCACTTGCATTTAAGTAAGTATTTTCCTGATATTCAGTGTGTTATGCAATGTACTTTTCTTAGTATATAAGTGGTATTATCTTATCTTATGTTATTCACTCGTAACTGTAGGTAGGTGCGGGTGCTAGCCCAAAGAGTAGGCCATCTGGCATGGTGTTGATCCACTATTGCGAGCAATTAGTTAGAATGCAGCCGGGCTAGGTAATAATATACAAAAATTCTACTTGGTTACGTTGAATAAAGATTATTATCACATGTTCAGTAGTTGAAAGCCTAGGGTGTCCACTTAAGTTTTAGGCGATTATCAAGCTTTGCAGTTACTGGAAAGTACTTGCTGTCTCATTAATGTGCTTGTCATCCTTTGGCAATGTTAGAAGGGACCCTCCCCCTTCATGTCAATTTTAAATAATAAAGTTCTTATGTAATTGCCTTTGCAAAAGAACCTCTATGTATAGGATTCCGTGCCAATGGCTCAGCCACTGAAACTAGACCACATTTACATTATTAGCACCCACAAAAGCTGAATGAGAAACAGGGTTTCAGAAGCATGTTCCAATCTTTTGCCTTAGGGAGCTTTGTTTCCAGCTATTGTTAATGAAACGTTGCTATCAATATGTGCCCCATCAAACAGCTGCCCCCACTATTTTGTTGTCTACCATTTTGCTCTATCAAAGTCTCAATTACAGCTCACAAATGAATAGTCTTGTTCTTGTTTCATTGGCATTGCTAAGGCATTTGCTAAAATGGTTGAATTTTGTGTGTGTGACTTCTATTCAAGGGAAAAGAAAAAAATGAAGACCTTAGTCAAGTTGGTACAGCACTCAATCTTTTCCTTTTTCTTTTTTGGTGGCCTTGATATTAGGAGATTACAATTGTTCTTTGATTGCATATCTTCCTTACAACTAAACCTATTTTCCAACCACGTGGAGAAGGCATATGTACTCCATTTCTGACCCTCCAACAAATCATGAGTAATTTCTTTGTGCCAATCGTGAAAATATTCAACAAGTTTGGATCAAGTGAACTCAATCATTGTGGCAATAGGAAGGCCTCGTGCACCTTTCGGTACACCATTGAAGCAATCTGATATATTGGTTGTCATTGCCTCAAAATGTCTCCCACCATCATGTGACTGGGTCCACATATCCACAGACTCGCTCATTAGGTATGTGTATGGAAGAAAATCCTTTTCCTTGCCATCCTTCCCTGTCACCTTCTTTTTATTCCTAATGGCCTCAATTTCCACTTGCTTAATGGATTCCATTATGGTATCAAATTTAACTGTCTGAGTAGCATATCTCGCTTTCAACGCTGTTGACTTTAGAGTCGAGTTCTGAAAATGTGTGTTGAAGTTGCTAGCAACATGTCAAAGGTAATATCTATGAAATACCCATGTTCTTCCATCATCCCCTCTAGGCCAATGTGCAATGGCATTTTTGATACCTCCATGTCGGTCAGAAATTATGCAAATGCCTTCGTTAGGTATCACATCGTCAATCGTATCTCTGAGGCATTGTAAAAACCACCTCCAACTGGACCTTGACTTACAATCCACAACAGTAAAGGCAAGAGGGAATACCTTGTTGTTAGCGTCAGTTTCCATTGCGACCAACAACTTTCCTTGATATTTACCATACAGATGGGTCCCACCAATACTGATAACTGGCTTGCAATATTTGAATCCACCAATGCATGGACTGAAAGACCAAAACATATAATGCAAAAATATGGTGTAATCTTCACTAATGGGTGTGGTACGATATCACACCCGGATATTCGAATTCTAATCAATATATGTCATTAGCAACTTTTGCAATCTTTGGTAAAACTCTTCCCAATTCCCAAATATCTTCCCAATTGTCTTTTGTTTCACATCTCATACCTTGTAGTAAGAAACCTTATGGCCATTATATTTTCTATCATAGATCTGAGATGCTTAATTGGGGTAGTGTGATCCTCACATAACTTCTTAAGGATGTCTTATACAATAAAATTACAATTCATCATTCTACCATCATTTCGTATCCTAATCAGTATACACGTGTGAGGACCCACATACATGGTGACCATCCATAGTTGTGGAGATTGGGCTTCATGATTGCGCAGACGTACTACTTGCATGACTTATCCACGCATTTCGTACAAAGGTTGACCTTCGTCGACCTACTGATCATAAAATGTTTGTTTTCCTTGAGGGCACAAATTGTTAGGATCCGTTTGGATACAACTGATTTTGCTGAAAACTAAAAACACTGTAGGAAATAATTGAAAAATGCCAGTTGATTTTTTTGGGTCCGATTTACTGTAACTCAGCTGAAGGTATTTAAGGCACGCTTTTTTTTCTTTTCCCACTCCTCTCCCACCCTAACGCCAGTGTCTTCGAGAAGAGAAGTCCACGCCCACCAGAGAGATCTACGAGGAAGACAATTTGGTTTGACGCTGGCAAAGAGCTTAAAAAAAAAGGATGCAATTAGAACTATGGGGTAGACATTGATGCAATTAGAACTATGGTTTAATTAGTAACCCTTGTCTTACTTATAGATGACAATTATAAACACTAGCAGAAGAAAAAAGAATAGGTAAGCATACACTAGATGACAATAATTAGTAATTATTATCTTACATACACACCCATGGTAAGCATAGTTTCTGCCAATAAAAAAAGAAAAATAAAAAAAAAGAGTGCAACAGGTACATAAAGAAAATCCGATTATTATAACACCAAGCCTAAGCAACCCTATCGAGACAATCCCCTTTCCTTCAGGAAAAATGATATTGAGGGTTCTTTTGTCACTGCATCTCTAGCCACTTCAGTTGGACGTCCTTTTGATTCACAAGTGTTGCAAACATAAACCTACCCTCTTAGTTTCCCATAAAGAAGCAGGTGCTAAACAAATGAAAGCAATCACCCGATTGCACCCCAGGAAGACTTAACACTATGTCTAGAGTTGCTTGAATCTCAGTAACTGCTATGGAAGTAAATGGTGTATTAGTACTTACACTTATACTTTCAACAATAACATTTAAGATGTTCTTCAAAGAGTCAGACATCTCTTGCACAACTGAACGCTTTTTTCTTGGTTTCTTGCAAATTCCCCTGAAAATGTGGACACCGCTTGCTAAGCCTTTCCCTTTATTCATTGCCGGTCCTACCCTCGACGATGATGGGCCTTCAACCTCCATTGAGTCAACATTCGCAAAGGGTTGACATTGGGCGTCAACAAATTATTTGTTATCAACAGAGTCCCTAAACCCTTCGGTGTTTTCCTTTGGTATTTCACCACTCGCGTAGAATGCATTTTTCTCCGTTGCAACTATGACTTCAAACATGATTTCCATGGAGTTAACATTTGGCATACTTTTTTTTTTAAAGGTTGATACCTTAGGACATGCCTACATGTGGACAACCAGTAGTTAGAACACAATATAGTTGTAGACAGTGGAGTTTTTCACAATTATGTAAAGTGAACTAATCGCAATTTTTTGGGTCCACCACTCATCACTGGCCTCAAATGTTCCAGTTACAGAATCAATACCCAACCCAGTCTCACGCTCAAAACACTCCTTATACACCTTCCACTGTTTTCTCAGATGATCCTATTTGTTTTTGAACTGCGTGTGAGTCACCACTTTTCCCATTTCACCTAACTGCTTAATCATTGCATCAACCCTTTCCTTTTTAAAAAAATCCTCCACTCCTCTTGCCATTTAGGACTTGAGCAGCACACAAATCCAGTGTAGTCAAAGGCGTTCTGGGCGCTCGCCTAGGCGCGCGGGCGAGGCAAAGCGCCAGAAAAGCGCCTTAGAGGCACTGAGGCGAGGCGCTCGCCTTTGGAGCCTAGGCGCTCACCCAGATGTATTTTGTTTGGCGAAAGGCGAGTGCTTGAGGCAGAGTTGTGTTTTTAAGGACTCTATTGGCATGTTTTGTAAATTTAAAGAGGTGTATGGTTGGTTTTAAAACTGTTACCTCAGTGGGGAAAAGCTGTCACCCACTATATCAAATAAATTAATATAAAAAAAGAAAAACATAAAACAAAAGATAAAACAAAGAAGTTTCGGGAACCACTCAACTTTCAGAGCAAAGTAATAGTCAACCAACATCAGAGCAAAGGTATTTCATCTTCTTCTAGGGTTTGGAAGAGAGTTGGCCAGTGGCTGCTAGCAGTCAACCAACATCAAGTAATATTTTCCTATTCTTTTAGTTTTTTTTTTTTTTAACACTTTTTCTTTTCCTGAGTTCTCTCTCACTGCGACACTGCTTTGGTAAGTTTGTCGTTGTCCATACTTTCAAAGCATATAAAACTCTTTCCTCTCTATTTATTCTCTACTTTTTTCACCATTTTCTCTTCTCTATTGGACTCTCTGTTTTTTCCCCCTTTTTAGAGCATATAAAACTCTCTCCTCTTTGTTTTTTCCCCCTTTTCTCTTCTCTGTTGGACTCTCTGTTTTTTTCCCCCTTTTCATAGCACATAAAACTCTCTCCTCTTTGTTTTTCTCTATTTTCCCCCCCTTTTCTCTTCTCTGTTGGACTCTCCGTCTCCAGCAACTTTCTCCTCTCTGTCTCTAGCAACTTTCCCTTTTCTCGAACTCCCCGCGTTATCTTTTAACAGATGTGCCGCCCCAGCCAAACTCCCCACCTGACAATGTCTTCCGCCCCCCCCGAAAGAACCCTTAGGAAAAAATCTACTCTGGCACGAGGAAACATTGATTTGTTGAGGAGGAATAATGGGTCATTTTTGGAGCAATTCTTGGAGTCTTGCCCTGATTTTTTGCACACATGCTAAGAAAAATCCAACCTTCAACCTATTAAAATTTGGATGCCAGATTCAACTTTGTACAAATTTTCACTGAGTTTTTTTTTTTTTTTTTTTTCCAATGAATTTTACATTTGTTTTTTTGACATTTATATATGCTATAAACAAATTTTCGTGCAAAAACACCGATATTGTATTTCGGTCAAAATTCTTAACAACTCGGACCAAATGGCATTTACATAAAAAATTTTGCGAGTCTTATAATGTCTTTCTATGAGCTTAGATTGGGCTCGAGCTCCTGACTTTGTCATCACTCTTAATTAGCGCTCTTCAATGGCCCTACTTCAATGTTCTGGCCATGCCATCATCATGGAATAACATATACAAATGCTGGTACAACAAGGAGTGATCGCAAAATATTCTGCCTCAATCAGCTTGGGTTTTTCTACCTTAGCGAGGATACGACGCAAGCATCACTCAATTTTTAGAGCTTAAACCATATTAAATGATACATAGCTAGCTTAATATAGAATTCTATTAAATGTATTGTATTGGGTTTTATTTTTTTATATGTAGAATGGTTTCAGATAATGGGAGGAGAAAAGATCCAAGATGGAAATATAATTATTTAGCTAATGTTGAAGACAAAAATGTAGTGACTTGCCTTTTTTGTAATAAAGTCACAAAAGGAGGGATACATAGAGCAAAACAGCATCAAGTAGGGAATTTTAAAAATAGTACAAAGTGTTTAAAATGTCCTAATCATGTAAGAGGAGCTTGCGCAGTAAATGGCAGAGAAGAAGAGTGACAAGGAGAACTATGACAAGATGCCTGATTTTGATGATATAGATAATATGATTAAAATTGAGGATGTAGATGATGATGAGGTAGAGGAAGTAGAAGTTATCCAAAAAGGGAAAAAATCATGTTCTAGTAAGAGAGGGGTTGACAGTAGCACCCAAAATTAATACTAAAGTTTAAGAAGTTGAAAGGTCCTATGGATTCTTTTGTAACATTAAAGCCAAAAAAAGTGGTTGTACTTAGGAAATAGGGTAAGATGAAGCAAACTAACATCAATGATAAACTTGACAAAGAGAAAAAGCACAAGTTTGTCAGTATATTGGCCGGCTATTTTATCTAGCTGGTATACCATTCAATGTTGCTCACTTAGATGAATTTAAATGGGCAGTTGAAGCTATTGGACAGTATGGTCCAAATATGAAGCCTTCTAGTTACCATGAGTTAAGAGTTCCAATTCTCAAAAAGGAGGTGGCTTACACAAATGAGTTATTGAGTGATCACAAGCAAGATTGGGAGAAATATGGATGTTCTATTACGTCTGATGGGTGGACTAGTAGAACCAATAGGACCTTGATTAACTTTTTCATGAATTGCCCATCTGGAACCATGTTTGTGAAGTCAATTAATGCATCATCTTTTATGAAAATTGGGGAAAAAACATTTGAATTACTTGATGCATTTGTAGAACAGATTGGGGAGGCTAATGTAGTTCAAGTAGTATTGGATAATGGATCTAATTATGTGTTGGCTGGGAAGTTGTTGGAAGCAAAAAGGCCAAATTTGTATTGGACTCCATGTGCTACACACTGCATTGACCTTATATTGGAGGACATTGGGAAAATTCCTAGAATTACAAAAACTTTGGAAATGGCCATTCAATTGACTAGATATATCTACAACCATGGGGGTGTCTTAAATATGATGAGAGAATACACAAAACAAAGAGAGTTGGTTAGGGTTGGGAAAACTAGGTTTTGCACTTCATATTTTGCAATAAAATCTATTTGTAAGCAAAAGCATAACCTAAGGGCCATGTTTACTTTTGAGGAGTGGGTTCGTAGTAGATGGGCAAAGGAAGCAAATGCTAAACAAGTAGTAGAAACAATTTTGATGTCTTTTTTTTGGAATACTATAGTTTACATTCTTAAAGTTATGGGCCCTCTTGTTCGGGTTCTTTGCCTTGTTGATAGTGAGAGAAAACCAGCTATGGGTTACATATATGAGGCAATGGATAGGGCCAAAGAAGCTATTATAAAAACTTTTAATGAGAATGAAGAAAGGTATTCAAATATTTTTAAAATCATTGATGAGAGATGGGAATGTCAATTACATCGGCCTTTGCATGTAGCGGGTCATTTCTTGAATCCTGAGTACTTCTATTTTGATAATAACATAGCAACAGATCATGAAATTACAGTAGGATTGTATGCTTGTATACAAAGACTAGTTCCTAGTGTTGAAATTCAGGACAAGATCATGGCTGAGCTACCCATCTATAAGAAAGCTGAAGGACTCTTTGGCATTGAATTGACTAAAATATCAAGAAAGACAACGGCTTCAGGTAAGAAAGCATTTATATCTAACTTATAATGACTAGAACAGTGGCACTTTTTACCCAAAAAAAAAAAAAATCTGACTTCTATGATATATGATATATCATTACTCATACTTATTTTTTTAACATAGCTGAATGGTGGAGTTTGTATGGGAGCTCAACTCTGAATTTGCAACAGTTAGCTATAAGAATCTTGAGCTTGACTTGTAATGCATGTGGTTGTGAGCGCAACTGGAGTGTGTTTGAGCAGGTGAGTTTTGAAGTATAATAAGTAGATTTTATCCTTTAATGAGCTACTTTATTTCATAGAAAATTTCAATGGTTTAATTATTCACTATAGTCTAATACTTAGTTTTCATAAATGATTGTAGATTCACACAAAAAGAAGGAATAGACTTGCACAAAAACGACTAAATGATCTGGTCTTTGTGAAGTATAATCAAAAGATGAAGGCACGATATGATAAGCGTTATGTTATTGATCCCATCTCCTTAGATGATATAGATGAAAGTAATGAATGGTTGTTGGGGGAAATGGGTGCTAAACCATCTATGAATGTTGAAGATGAGTTGGTTTTTGATGATGATGATGATGACGGTTTAACATGGGGTGTAGTGGCAAGAGCTTCTGGTGTTGGAGAACCAAGGAAGAATACTAGATTTGAAACAAAATCAAGGGCATGCACAAAGGCCTCAACATCACAACCAAATATTGAAGAGAAGATGCTGATTTTGATGAGATCGAGGAAGAGAATGTTGATGGTTATAAATCTGGTTCAAGTGGCTTTGAAAGTGATGGAAACTTGAGTGAAGACTTTGATGATGACCTTTAGATTAAAAATAACAACCACATTCAGGCTATTAAATAGGCTAATAGGCAGAATGTTCAATCTTCAATGTTTTGTTAGGAGTTTTCTTCTTTCTAATATGAAGTTATGAACAATATTTTGGTTTAATATTAAGATTTTGTTGATATTTGGATGGAGACTAATTTTTAAATGGTGATTTATGTTTATATTCAGACTTAGTTGATATTTGATAATTATCTAGACTTAGTTGACTGTTGATATTTGGATGGAGACTAATTTTTTAGAATTTGGCACCACGCTTCACTCGGGCTAGTGCCTTTTTGGCGCCTCGTCGCCTGGGGCGATACAAGGCCTTGGTGCCTTAAGGGCGCCTTTTGCCTTTGACTACCTTGCACAAATTACAAAAAGTTTTTAGTTCCGTTAGTTCTTTCCACCCAGTTCTCGCATCATTGCCACCGTCCTTCGATTTCCCCATACCATTTGTGCTACAACTTCCTCCTATACTCATTGAGGCATTTCAACAAACAATTCGTGTGCATATCATAATCGGTTATGCATGCCTATATGAAAAATGCAAAGTAAACTCACATAGTCCAAACACAACATAGGTAGGAAGAGAAACACACAAAATTACACGAAGGAGAAAGAAACCCACATGCTAGTGTCATGGAAAACACAAAAACCACACACAAACGTTGAACACAAAAAACCACAGATTGAAGCCTTATGGAAAACAATATAACCACAAACCAACAGATCAGAGAGTATGAGAAGTTAGACACAATTTACCCATGAATGCAAAGACCCACAAGGGCAGCAACGACGTCCTAAGCGGAGAGAAGGAGAGCTCGAGTGAAGGAAGAAAAAAGGGGATCAGGTTTGTTTGTTCTGCGTAATGGGTTTACAATTACCGTGTTTCCTCTGTTTTGATGGTTTATTGGTTAGTGGGTAGGTGCAATTCATTGAAGAGGAAGAGGATGGAGCATTAAAAAAATTGAAGACATCTCTGCCATGGTAGTTGAGAGAAAAGAAGAAACCTGGAGAATGCGAAAATAGCTGTTGGCCTGAACACACCATTTTGTGTTTTATTACTTTGCTTCTTCATGGGTTATTGTGAGTGAACAGTACATGTACACAGTAGCAACACGTTTCCTTTCAAGGTTGTGTCCATGAACAATACATGCACAACGTTAATGAAACGGTGCATTCAAGCTTTCATCCATGTGTTTCAGCTGGGAAGAGTTGCGTGTTTATTTCGTGGCAGTGTAGCGTGGGTCCTAGTGGTGAGTAAAACGTAAACGTTGAAACGTTGAGAAGAAACGTAATCCAAACGCTCACTTAATGCTCGCTTCACCTTCACTTTATTGGCAAAAGTCAGTCCTTTGCACAAATTCATCCCCTCTCTCCAAGTAGACATAAATGGTATTTCAATATTTGAAGGATTAACCATATTTTCCCAAGTATTTGCAAAAAATGACAAGGCAGGAGGTGTGTAGGCAAGGATTGTGTTCGTAATATTTTGAACACTAATAACATTATCTGCATTAGGTTCACTATCATCCAATGTCTTATCGTCATCAATTTCTCTCTCAAAGTCCCCAAAGTCCCCTCGTTCAATCCACTCTTCATACTCATCTCTATAGACAAAATCTTCATTATTAATGGCAGTCTCATCAACATAGTCATCATCATCATCATCGTCGTCATCATCATCATCGTCATCATTATTATCATCATCATCATCATCAGCATGAACATCATCATCCTCTACATGTGTAGAATACTCATATTGCTCATCTGAAACTGCAACTTGTAAACTTGTGGTTGTTTGTTGGATTTCCTCGATACCAACTTTTGCACGCGGCTCCAACTATATGTACAACTCAATACCATTTACTTCAGGTATTCTCTCCAACTTGTCAAACATGATCTTTACATGTTTGTCTGCTTCTATTGCCATATACTTGTAATTAATCCGGTGCTTTAGGACTTCATGTGGCATACGATAAGTAATTTGTATGTTGTGCACAGCAGGATTCGCACACAATTCTTCCATAACTATCATCTTCAATTCATCAAGGGTCTTCAACCTACGATCAATTTGGGTATAATAATACTGTATACCCGGCCTTTTAAATGGCAATCCCTTGCTCGCATTGGCATTCTTGAGTGGACCACCGTGGTATAGGATTATATCAATTACAGTCATTGTGAACCTGTTAGAGTCAAGTTACTATGTTAGTTAAAAAACATTTTATCTAGTCAAACTACACAAAGTACAAATTCCAATTCATTTAAAGGGTATGAATTTGATTACACATTCATTACACATTTCATACCCAAATCCTTTTTCCGTCACGCTAAGACTACCCATTTCATACCTAATACAAAAAAAAAAAAAAGCCAAAATCCTTGTAAAAGTATACATCATTTTATCTAATTACATACCTATAATATTTACATACCCATTTCATACCCAATAAAAAAAAAAAGCCATTTCATTACACATTCAAAGAACATGAATTACATACCCATTTCATTCCAAGGGAGTAAGTCACTCATTTCATTACATACTTATTTCATATCCATTCATTACAATTCATTCACTATCCATTTCGTATCCAAAACAATGAATAAAGTCAAAAACCTTGTAAGATCATGATAAAAATAAGAGCTTAGAAATGATGAATAAAATTTTGATAACAAAAACCATGCTAATAAATACTCAAAAAATTAATACTAACAAAACAAAGTTCTATAATTCACAAAATTAGTATCTTAACTAAGTTATGTTAACTATTTACAAAATAAATAGTCAAACTCTTTAACCCACACCTAACAACAAATAATACCCAACTACGATGACAATCAAATCAAAAAACCCTTACTAGAGATATGAATTTGTTGAGAGGGAGGAGCAGTGAGAGAGGCAATGTGGTGAGTGAAAGTGAGAGGTAATGTGGTGTGAGAAGTGTGAGAGTTATGGGTGAGTGAGGCAGTGAGGAGTGTGAGGCTGGGTGTTATGGGTGAGAGAGTGAGGGCTAAGTTAGTGACTGATGTGTGTTTATAAAATTTTTGCCTAGCAAAACTCTAGTATATAAGACTCGAGATCTATATGTTATAAAAAGGTTTTTCCCGAAGCAAATCGAGTCTTAAAGACTCGGTTTTTGCTTTGTAGAAGTTGAGTCTTTAAGACTCGAGATCTATGTGGTGCAATGTGTCTAACTCAACAAGTGCAAAACAAGTCTTTAAGGCTTGAGTTTCAAAGAGATCTCAAATTTTTAAAACTCGAGATGCTAGTTTGTTTAATCTTTGAGTTAACTTACTAGGTAGGACCCTTATACTAGTCCCCAAATTCCATCTTGCGTTTTTCAAAATATTGTAAAGAACGGTATGTCCATAATAACAGAGGATATGACACGTGAGCATTGAAGTGGCAAACCAGTAACCGGAAAACTCTAAAACCCTAACAATAACCCCTGCCGCATTAAACAACAACAACACAGTTCTCTCTCTCTCTCTCTCGCAAAAAAATGGGAATACCTTCATTTTACAGATGGCTTTTGGACAGGTACCCGCGGACGGTGGTGGACGCCATCGAAGAAGAACCGCCGGACGCCACCAAGCCGAACCCAAACGGCAAGGAATTCGACAACCTCTACCTCGACATGAACGGCATCGTCCATCCCTGCTTCCACCCCGAAGGCCTGCCGCCTCCCAAAAGCTACGACGACATTTTCGCCGCCGTCTTCAGCTACGTCGACCGCGTCTTCTCCATCGTCAGGCCCCGCAAACTCCTCTTCCTAGCAATCGGTCACCACTCACAACTCAACCCCCTATTATAACTGATTTAATAACTGAATTTGGGTAGTTAGTTAGTAAGTATTGCAGCATGAAAACACAATTTTGTAGCAGTTTCAATAAAGCTCAATGTGCTGCCATTTCACCAAAAAAAAAAAAAAAGGCAAAGTCGAATGTTTAAAATCGTTCTTTTTCTCCATGAAATCGGGTTGCCAAAGGGATTTTTTTTAATAATATTATTGATAATTCGATAGTTGGGGGTGGGGTGATTTATATAACTTGTGTGATTATTATATGCAGATGGTGTAGCGCCGCGAGCTAAGATGAATCAGCAACGTTCTAGGCGTTTTCGGGCAGCTAAGGATGCAGCTGCTGAAGTGAGTTTCTTCATAATTGATAATTAATTTTTACATTTGTTGCCATTTTTTTTGTTAGTTATTTTCTTATTTAATGGGCAAAATTTAGTTACGGTTTCCCAATTAAATTCAAATACATTGTTGCATTGATCAACGAAGCACAAACAATGTTTTTTTTTCTCAAGCAGAATTAAATTCAATAAAGCTATTGATTTTAACCTTTTTATACTATTTTATACCTATGAAATTTCATTAAAAAAAAAAAAAAACTATTAGGCTGCTTCAAGAGAGAAGACATTTGAATCTGAAGAAGAAAAGGCAGCGTATTTGGAGCAGTGTAAGAAGATGGACTCAAATGTGATCACACCCGGAACTGAATTCATGGCATTGTTGTCATCGGCTCTTCGTTATTATATACATTTGCGGATGAATAAAGATCCTGGGTGGCGGGGAGTTAAGGTAAACGGGGGAGTGTATCGGAATGGTCTTTTACTCTTTTTGTTTCTCTATCTGTTTCTGTACTAACTTGCGCGTACATGAGTATTTATAGGTCATTCTTTCTGATGCCAATGTTCCCGGTGAAGGGGAGCATAAGATAATGTCTTACATTCGATTACAAAGAAATCTTCCGGGATATGATGTAAACACCAGGCATTGTCTGTATGGATTGGTAAAGCTGTTGCTTATTAATGTCCATATGTATTTGAGTTTTAATGTAGATGGCATGTGGGTCTTGTAATATGCGACTGATGTTATGTTTTGTTTTTAGGATGCGGATCTTATCATGCTTGCACTAGCTACCCACGAATTGCATTTCTTTATTCTGAGAGAGGTTTGTGTTTTCAGGGATATGTTCCGGGCTTATTTGCTGAGAATCTATTTGCTCTTTTCAGTCAGCTTATAAGAAAACCATGGTCTGCATCTTATTTTTTAGTTTTGTGACATAGGATGTCCGTGGAGCAAGATCAAATGATAAACATCAGCAAGAAAATATGAAAAAGTCAAAGGAAATGGAAGTGGAGGGCGAAAATCTTGAAGGTTTTATCTCAAGGCAGAAATTTCAGGTTTTTTTTTTCTCGGTCTCTTCATGTTGTGTCATTCCTTTTTGTTTTTTTGTGGTTTCCCTTGTTCACATGCTTGTTTGTTGTTTGAACAATAAACCTGATGCATTACTGTTCCAGTGTGTGTGTATAACGCCCTTGCTTGCCCCTCAATATTTATTTATTTATTTTATATTGTTTGTGGAAATTCATGGCCATGAGAATGTGTGGATTCTAGTTGATTCGTACACCATGAATTTTTGATATCTACTTTTGTTTGGGTAAAAACTTAATTGGATCTGCACGTGTCATATACAAATATACAGGTTGATATTTAAAATGTGACAGTTTAGGTTGTTCCATCCACATCAAGATCATCATTTTGAGGTTGAATTGCCAATTATTGCCACTGCATGATGTTGATGATCGATGTTGTGCTTTGATTTTAAAATGTTTATATTTAACATTTTCTTCTCTGGTATTTTGTTACAGTTTCTCAACATATTGATTCTCAGGGAGTATTTACAACTTGACATGACCATCCGGGCAAAAAAGAAGTCCTCAAAAAAGTCCATATTTACCAAAAAAGGGAAGAAGAAGTTGAAATTAGAACGCTTGATTGATGATTTTGTCTTCATGTGCTTGTTTGTTGGAAATGACTTTCTTCCCCACATTCCTTCATTGGAAATATCTGAGGTTGGGCACTTGAGATTCTTATACTTTTATATTAATAAATTGTTGGACGTACTAGTTGAGTTCTTAATATTCGTTTCTCCAGTTGAATCCTGATATGCAGATATTTTTATTCTCCTGTAAGTGACTGGTTTCTTAAGATGCTTATCTACAAGATATTATCTACCTATATATAACATATAGTTTATCTGTTTCTGTTTACTTTTGAGGATATGGTCTTTTCAGAGGTGGACCATGGCTGTGATCAGAAGTAATAGCAAGCTAGATTATTTTTCCTGTTGGCTATCTAGAGTTCTTTCACCTACTAATAAGTAATAATAACAAGAAAAAAAGAGTTCTTTCACCTACTCCAACTCAGATAAAGATTAAATCTATGGATTTAGTAGAGATATCCGCTTGTACAGATGATTTGTGATGATTATTTTGTTGGAAACCTTACTCTTTCCCCTCTTATTTTGGTAATTTTGTTTGACACTTTTTACTTTTATGTCATGTCAGAAAGTGAAACTTGTGCTTAAGTCTACTTTGTGGGGTAGTTTATTGGACACCTTGGTGTATCAAGATTCCAAAAAAGGAGACAGTCTGTGTGTGGACAGCCACATGGGAAAATTATTGACGTGATAATTTTATTAGGAGGCATGTTATTGGTGGACTGGTGTTGCATTTGCAAATACATCTGCAAAACTGTGGGTCACTTGCTCTTACATTATGCCAATTGGGAAAATATGGGTTTTATATATTTATATTTTGGTGGTGTATTGAGTGATGCCAGAAGAAGTGGTGGAGGTGCTATTTGGTTGGAATAATTGGTTTGGCAAACATTGTAGTTCTTTGGTATGGGCTATGGTTCCCCTATACCTAATGTGGGTAACATGAAGGGAGAGGAACCATTGCACATTCAATAGCGTGGAGGTCTCATTTAATGAGTTAAAATCCTTTTTCTTTAGAAATTCATTCAGTGGTCTTGCACTCTTGGGTGAAGTAAATGAATTCATTTGTTGAGTTCTTAGATGTAGTCTTTCTGAATGTAAATATTGTTGAGTATACATCCTTTGCGTACAAACCTTCTTCCTTTTCAAACTATTAAGAGTATTCATAATGCGACTAGTCATATATTTGTACATGACCTAGACCTACTTTGCATAATTCTGCTTGTTGGTTGTAACTGATTCTTACATGTTTTATATTGTTTTTGCAGGGGGCTATCGATCTGCTCATGATGGTTTACAAAAAGGAATTTCGCAAAATGGGAGGTTACCTCACAGATTCTTTTAAGGTGAATAACTATATTTTTTTTCTTACTTTATGTCATATGTCCAGTATCTGATAACCCCAGAACTTGACATGTTCATGCTTTAGCATTCACCCTTTGAAATCCTGCCCCTTTTATTTATTTATTTATTTATATATTCCACTTGAAATTTCAGTTTTCTGTTAAACCTTTTTGGTATATTTTATGTCCTCATTGTGTTAGAAATCTCCAAGATTGAAGTGTTAGTATTATGATCCTTCTCTCCAGTAAGTTTATAATGCTTTCATTATCTCAATCAATCATCATACTAGGTGTCGCAGGTAGATTTGCACCCAAAATTTCTGCCTTGTCATGGCACTAAGTCCATCCTAATTAATCTCTGCCAAAATTTCAATTCACAAGAAAACTTTGAAACAATTTGTGTGAATCAAACCTGCACACCATAGACAGAAATTACAGGAGACTTCTCCCAAGATTTATTACTTTATTATAAATAAAGTACAGAGGACATTAAGGTTTCCTTTGCACAAGACACTCACTTGGGGTATGCCTTAGTCAAATTCAACCATTGAGGCTTACAAAAATATACAAATACACAGAATACACTGTTGTACCCATTTTCCTCACACATGCTTTTGACAACCCCAACAATTTTAAGAACTATGTAGGAAATAAGTGTCAATGGCAGATGAAAAGTAGACACTAGTTGTAAACCTCAGAAACTTCTTGACCCTTGGAATTGAGGAGATTTCCACAATGGGTAAGTTATGACAAGCATGGGGTGTCTTACATGGATCAACTTGTAGGGAGGAAGTCAACAATAGCTATTTGGATGGCGTAAATCCTATGCGTCCAGTAGTAAAAAATTTGCTAAGAGAGTGGAAATGGGATGTAATTTGCTTACAGGAGATGAAGATAACTAATGTATCAAAAGAGATTGTAAGGAGTTCATTTATTTATTAAATTTTTTTTTTTTGACAAGTAACATGAGGAGTGTATAGGTGGAACTTTTTATAAGTATTGCCCCCCAACTATCGAATTATCAAAAACAATTTGTAGCTATGGATAGCTTTTGGACCTATTTAATGACCTTGAATTACTAGATTTTCCATTAAAAGGGGGCTTGTGTACATGGGATAATAATCTAGATAAACGTAGATTTCTCTCTCGATGTTGTGAGAGAAATGTTACCCAGATTTTATATAGAGTTTGTTGCTATGATCGATATCAGGTCATGTTGCTGGATTGTGGTGACTTGCAAAGAGGTAAATTTTATCCAAATTTGAAAATATGTGGCTCCAAGTACTAGGCTTTGTTGATAGGTGCAAGATGGTGAAAAAAGCTATAGATTGATGAGCTCAACTAGTTTTGTCTTGGCTAGGAAACTTCACCAGCTGGTATGTGATCTAGAAATTTGGGAGGAGTTTTTTGGGATATTTAGGTAAAAAAAAAAAAGCTTCAGGTTGAAAGGAAGCAATGAAGATGCTAAGGACCTGTTTGGTAGGAGATTTCAAGCATTGTTGTTCAAAATGATGTGAAAATTGTGGTTTAAAAAGTGTTGTGAAAACACGTGTTAAAGTATTCATAATGTAAAAAATGTGTTTGGTATTATGTTTCAAATAATATATTTTAAAATATGAAAAAACATAATTGTGTGTTTGGTATATGTATGTGTTTTTTTTTTTTTTTTTTTTTTTTTTTTTTTTTTTTTAAAGCTAACAAGTATAGTAAAAGTATTATTATTTTATTTGAAGAGAGAAAGTTCTCTCATGTGGTCTAATCAGGTGGGACCTACAATTTTTAACATATTTACAAAAGTGCCATTGATCAATGTTATTTGAAAACTGAAAACTGGTAGGGGGAGTTCTCTAAATTCTGTGTTCAAAAACCCTAAAATGAGAAACGTAACTCATACACTCCTAAAAGAAATCCCCTACCAAACATGTTTTTTTTTTTTTTTTTTTTGGGCCCACAGTTTTCAGTGTTTAAATATTGAAAACTATTGTTTGAACTACCTTACCAAACAGGCCCTAAATCTTAAATTCTAAACTCAAAGTGAGACTGCTTAGGTATCCTTGGGTGCTGTACCTTAAGAGTTCCTAATTAAATTCAACCATATGACCTTGGAAGTGGTAACTATAAACAATGAATTATATTGGCTTATGAGGCAATAACCCAAATGGTTGTGCTGCATTGACTTATAATAATTTACCTATATATAAAACAAAAGCATTGACTAATAAGATACATGGTTGAATTTAAGATCCTGATAAAATTGGACCACTTGAGCTCGCATAGCAGGTTCATCCTCATATAATACCCCATCCACCTCAACACTTCTAATATGATTAGCTCTTCTATGAGAATTTGCTAATCTATGAAAGAAGTGTGTATTGTTATCTCCTTCCTTCACATACAGAGCACGGGACTTTTGTCTCCAAAAAGTCTCTTCCATGTAAGTTAAAACTTCAATCTCACCTTTAACTTGAGTACGACGAGCTTGATCCTCATGCGAAAGGCCCAGAATATCTTCCTTGGCATCCAAACCCAATAATTCAGACAGCAAACTCTTCTTCTTAAAAGCCAAATCACCAAAAACCTCCTTATTCCACTTTTTTAGGTCTTCTAAGCCAAAACAAAGCTAGGTGATCCCGTAAAGCAATAATTGATCCACCACTGTTGAACCTTCTAAACAAAACCCTCAACCTTTAACCACATGTTCTTAAACTTAAAAGCATTGCGCCCCCTCCCCACAACACTGGATTCCACCAAAATCGGACAATGATCAGAAATAACACGAGGAAGCACCCTCTGGGACACATTTCCAAACTGATCCTCCCAATCAGCAGAGACCAACGTCCTGTCAATGCGGGACATAGACTTCAGTTCAGAATCCCTAAACCAAGTGAAAGAAGCTCCCTCTAATGGTAAGTCACTAGGAAATTATTCTCTATGAAATCTGAAAAAGCAAACATGGCTGGGCTGAAAGAGTCACAGCCAAGTCTCTCGCAAGGATATCTAATAACGTTGAAATTACCAAATAGAAACCAGGGGTTGTTCCAACGAGTACGCACCGTTGATAACTCCTCCCACAAATCAGCCCTATGAAGGTCTGCGATTGGACCATAAATGCCAGTAAAAGCCCGTTCAAAACCATCCAAAACACCCCTAAAAAGAACACTAACCGAAAACTGACCAACCAACACATCAATTTTCTCGACCACCCGCTTATCCCAAATCAGCAAAACCCCCCCAGATGATTGAATCGCATCCAAAACAGCCCAATCATTGAAAGGACTACCCGATAAACTTCGCAAGACAGCAAAGTTAATCGAAGAAAGCTTAGTTTCCTAGAGACAAACAATATCACACCTCCATTCCTTAAGGAGATTCTTACAAACCTCTCTCTTTCGGGGATTATTCAACCCCCTGACATTCCAAGAAAGAAGTCTTAAAGTCATTTATAACTGCCAATAGCCCCTAAACTGTTCGATGATACTCTATAACGAGAAGAGGACCCATCGTAATTTACTGTGGAAACTAGACCCCGAAGTTCTCTAAGGCCTTTCTGACCAGGTTTAATAGGTCTTCAACCACTCCCCTCATTAACAACCTCAAGATAATCTTGTTCAAGAAGACGAAATAAAGCCACACATTGAGCTTCATGTCGTACAATAGGAAAACCCACCATTTTGCAAAAACTTCTCATCATATTGGACACCCATATAGACTGTGCACCCTCCTCCTCATCATATTGGACACCCATATAGAAGTAACAATTAAGGAATGACATCATTCTAACTAATGTTGATATCATATTCTTTATTGGCTAGTAGGCTAGTTGAGCCTTGGTAGGCTTGTTGATGTTCTTGCACCACTTTATAAGGTGATAGCTTATAATCTCCTTACAGCTGTTCAAACGTGCAGCAGAAAGTGCAATAAATATTTAGTTATACAATCTGTCTTTGCTTCTGGCAGCATGTTCCTTTTATCTCTCTCTCTCTGAAAATTTGCATATAATTAGTGTTCCATCTCCACTTTCCAGCTTATTGATTTTTTTTCATCCCATTTTTCATTAATAGGTAAACTTGAAACGTGTGGAGCACTTTGTCCAGGTTTTGGCATCTCATGAATGTGCAATTTTTAGAAGACGACGCCAGGTATCTGTTTGAGATGCTTCATATGATGAACATGTATTTATATATAATATTTTATGCTACCTTCCCTCATTGCAGTGACGTTTGATGAGCAATAAAATTTTTCTTGCAATCAAAACAACAGACCCAAGTACACAGCAAATGTACTATGGGTGCAATACATTTGAGATCCCAAAAAACAATGATCAAACAAAACAGGAAGAGAAGAAAAAGAAAAAAATTGTAAAGCTAAAGCTCCATTCGAGCAGAGAAAGAAAGAGGAAAGACTTAATCTCTAGAATAGAATGTTTGCATCCCCCAAAACATCTAGCATTCCATTCTTGCCAGTTACACCACATAATGCAATGTGGCACAAAAACCCACAAAGCTATATTGTGATGCTGACTGGAATTTCCTTGCCAAGAAGCAAACAACTCAAAGACCTTTTGCGGCATAACCCAGTGAATACCAAACAAGCTAAACACCATTGTCCACATGCTATAGGACAATGAAGAAGAAGGCGATCCATGGATTCCCCACACCGTTTGCACATACAACATTAGTCTTTCACAATAATTTTCTGCTTCCGGAGATTATCTATAGTTAAGATCTTCTCCCTCAATTGTCTTTCCTTGGAAAGGTATATGGAGAGTTAAGGTCTCTAGACGTGTTTTTTTCTTTGTTTGGTGTGTAGCTTGGAATAAGATCCTAACAGGTGATAATCTAAGATTGAGGGGCTTGGATTTTGTGGATTGGTGCATTATGTGTCGCCAATGTGGGGAGACGGTGGACCACTTACTTCTTCATTGCGAGATGGCGGTTCGGTTATAAAGCTTTGCTTTTATAACTATTGGAGTGTTGTGGGTCATACCTAGATTGATTCTAGATATGCTTTTTGGCTGGTGGAATTAGTTAGGGAAGCATTCATCTTAGATCTGGAATTTAGTTCCGTTGTGCATACAATGGTGTCTTTGGAAGGAACGAAATCGACGGACTTTTGCGGATTTGGATAGTTCCGGTGATCAGATACTTGCATCTTTTAGTGGAACTCTTTTTGATTGGTCTCGGGCTTGGGGACTCACGACTAGTGATTCTCTACCCTCTTTTCTTAGCTCTCTTTCTCTTTTGTAATTCTTTTGGTTTTTTTTTTTTTTTTTTTTTTTTTTTTTTTTTTTTTTTTCCCTGTTTCTTTTTTCCTTCTTGTATTTCTCTGGTTTGCTTTGTGTTGTTCGTGCATAGAGTAGCCTTTCGTATATATATCATTCTTACTTAGAAAAAAAAAAAGATCTTACCCAAGGCAGCAGACCATGGAAAGAATGCCACTTGAGAAGGGACCTTCTCTTGCCACACCATTTTCCAAGGAAATGATATGGCATTAGCAAGGGATAGGGAATGATAATATCCATGAACCTCAAAACCTCTAGTCTTAGTGGGCTTCCAACAAATTTGGTCTAAACCATTGCCCCGCACAAACGTTGAATAAATTATGTCCATAAAAAAGGCTAAAGATTCTGATTCCCAATCTTGCATTGGACGAAAAAATTGAAGATCCCAGTGAAGCCTACCATCAGAGAAAACCATAACATTCGCTACTGCGGACTCTTTAGACCGACTAATGCTGTAAAATTACAGAAAGGCCTCCTTGAGGGGACAGTCCCCACACCACTCATCTTGCCAGAGGTTCACTCTAGTACCATCTCCCACATCAAACCAAATGAATTTGGAAAAAGCTAACCTACCTCTCCTAATTAATTTCCAAAGAGAAACACCATAAGGGTTTGATACATCTTTAGTACACCAACCCCCCATTCACTCTCGTATTTTGCCTCAATAACCCTCCTCCAAAGAGCATCTCTTTCAGTCCCATTTCCCTACAACCATTCACCAAGCAAGGCTTGGTGAAATCTTCTCACACACCAAAATCCTAACCCACCACTCTGCATTGGTTCGCAAATTTGAGACCACTCCACTAAATATGACTTAGATTCATAACCAATGCCTCTCTAAAGAAAATCTCTTTGTTGCTTCTCAATACAATTGGCCACCTTCACTGGAATAGGAAGGAGAGAGAGAAAATAAGTAGGCAAACTAGAAAGAGTACTCTTAATAAGAGTTACCTTGACCCCCTTAGATGGTACATTCTCTTCCAACTTGCTAATCTCCACTCCATCTTCTCTAGAATTGGGTTCCAACTTCCAACTCATCTTATCCTTCACTGCAGTGACTTATTCTAGAAGCTTGGAGAACTCAACTCATATACATTTCTTTCCTCACATTTGTTTGTCCTGACAACTGCATATTATCCCATGCTTAGCCACTGTTCATGTGATTTTTGTATGAAAATCATTAATTGATTGTATTGAGAAAATGCGGTGGCTATGTGCTATGAAATTATTTGCTCAACTAATTAACAAAGGATTGTACCGTAAATTAGAAGTCATTGTTGTGGCCTTTTTTTTTTTTTTAGGAGAAGTAAGAAAAAAACTTTTTAAAAAGAAAGTACTACTTCATTCGAAAAAGATGAAGTAGCCTAAAAAACATATGTACAAGAAAACAACAAAAATGAAATTATGTTCAAGATAGAGAGTCTATGAACAAAGGAACGGAGTCACTAGATGTGAATCCTTGAGCACAAGACCAATCATACAAAGTCCTTGCAAACAGTACTATGAGCTGATCCCCTGATCGTTCCAAATCCTCAAAAATTCGATTCTTACCTCCCTTGTTTTCGGTCTTTCTTATGTTCTAGCCCAGTGGGAAGGTGGTTAGCTGGTTGGCTTTAGGCTGTTGTATTAGGGCAACTATGTTGGTCCAGTTTGGTTTTAGTTTTAGGGTATGTTTGGATGTACCGAGAAGAAATAGCTGCTCTCTCCCCATACAAACGTGGTAGGGGATTGGGAGTGTGTAAGCTAGGAAATTTTGATTAAGTCATGCCGGGCTATGGAGATATCTGGTAGAAATAAGTCATCTGTGGAGATCTGTTGTATCCTTCACATACAGGGGGGACTGGAAGGATGGTCAACAAGGGAGGTAAGAAGTACTCATTATTGTAGTTTATGGGGATAAATTTTGCAGGGCATGTCTAGTATAAGGTAGGCAAGATGTATGGTGTGGAGATCAACCCCTGAAAGAATTGTATCTTGAATTATATGTCATTACAGCTAACAAAGATGCTTCTGTTAGATCTTTTGCTTGAAGGCTTCCCCTTGATTGGAGGGCATGGCCATGGAATGGAAGATTTTCTCTTGATGTTAGTGATTGGGAACTAGAGTCAGTTGACTCTCTGTTTAAGGATTATGTTCTAAATTTCCAAAGCAATGAGGGTCCCAATCGAATGAAGCAGAGGTTAACTAGTTATAGTCAGTTTGATGTTTGCTCGTACTACCAGGCTTTAAGAGGTGGAATAACATTTCCTTGCTAAAGTATTTGGTGTATTAAGGCTCCAAAAAGGGTTTTTTTTTTTTTTTTTGTTTGTTTGTTCTGTGGACAGCAACACCAGGTAAAGATTCCATCCGGTGATAATCTTATCAAGAGAGGGATTACGCTGGTAAATCATTGTTGCATGGTAGTAGTGATTAAATTGTAGATTATTTGGTCCTGCGTTATGACATTGTCTATGACTTGTAAAATTTTTATCTATTATGCTTTTGGGTTCAGTGGGTAATGTAATGTCAAATAGTGTTGTTAAGCTACTTTCGAGATGTAAGAATTGATATGGGAAATATTCTTCATTTGTTTGGAATTGAGCTTCGTTATGCCTTTTGTGAACTTTGTGGGGGGAGAGAAATCATTGTACTTTTGAAGGTGTAGATGCCTTTTTGATGATAGCTAGAATTGTCTTTGTTAGAACCTTGTTTGAAAGTTCTCATGTTTTGGGCCATAGTGACATATGTTCTATTATAGACTGCATTGGTTCTCTTTCTTTTAAATCGTAACTTTCATTTATTCTTTCTTGCTAGGACTATGTGTATATTAATATGTACATGATTTAGTTCCTTTTAGTTCCTTTCCAAGATAGAAATGAAGGCAAGCTGTGAAGCTGATAACAACAACTCTGGGACAAGCGTCACATAGATTAAGTTTAATTTGAAAATAATTATTTTTAGGTGATGAAATAAATGTCAGCTGACCCTTTAATAGATCCTTGAAGGCTTGAGTACAGGAAAGCATTTGGTTCTTTCTTGGTTTTGTGGATGTTCTTGGAGTCATCTTTTGGTCTGGATTTTTTAAGTGTTTTATTCTGTGGATGTTGATAAATTTTTGCTTTTCCGCTCCTCCTAACTACTTGTTTGGCCTCAAGAATGGGATAGAAAAAATTCAGTATGAAGATAGATGGGTCGGACACCTTGCAGGATCTTAGATCGTCCTGTTTTTGGACAAAAGAAGACCTGATAATGTCCTGGTAATGGAAATTCTCAGTTTGCACCCTTCTATACTATGTTTTCTGAGATTTTCTGGAAATGTATTTGGAATAAGTGAGGAATGCGTAAGTTGTAATCTATTATATTGTCTATATGTGAGAAGTGTGGAAGATTTTTGCTCATTGTCTGGTTAGATTCTTTAGTGATTCAAATCTACTGGTTAGGCGTAGATATTTTTGCTCTTGTATTCTTATGGGCTTTTCCAAGCCTTTTGAATTCAATTCTGGCTGGTTGGTGGTGTGAAGACAGATGATCCAGAAAACACAAGTTTTTTTTTTTTTGGATAGGTAATCAGAAGAAATATTATTAATGAAATAAGTAGGAAAAATACAAGTTGTTCATTATGATGAACAACAGGAAACGAAAAAAAAAAAAACCCAACTACAGCAAGAAAGAAATCATGAAAAAACACAAAAAAAAACTTTTATTTTAATTTAGTACTATTTATGTTTGCAAGTCAATTGTATATATATGTTTTAAGTCATAGTAGTTTATTAGGCTATTAGTATTTTAATATTTGGAAGTAAGGTTAGTAATAAGGCAATTAGGTTTCCTATGCCAATTAGAATTAGGGTTTAGCAATCCTTTATAAGCAAACTATTGTACTCTTTTCAAGGGGGATAATGGGATTACGATTTTGATGAATGAAAAAAATGGCCTTTTGGTTTCTTTGGTATGGTGCAGACTCTAGTTCCACCCTAAGTGCTGATTTCTAGTGGTTTTCCTCGCTTTATGTTGACTCCTAGGTCATATCCCTTTATTTTGCTGTCTTTTAATTTTACTATTCAATTGTTCTGGTTGTCTTGCGTCACTGATCTACCTGAAATGACCTCTGCAAGGTTTGGAATCTTTATATGGGCCTACGCATGCCTTAAGTAGTCTCAGGCTGCATACAACCCTCATTATTGTGCTTGGTACAGCATCCTGATTGAGCACCTTCATTTTTGTACTCAATTTGAGTGATAAATCCACTTTTTATTGTTTTTAGTATGGTAGAAAGATTTTCAATTAATATTTGACAAGATTTTCTAGAACCTGAGTATATTGTAAAAGGTAAAAAACAGTTATTTTCAATGCAGAAATTTCAGAATATTTCATATTTTTACAATCTGTGGACTGATAATGTCTATAAACAATGTCCATTATTCAGATGCAGAAGGAAAGAGGACTCCGCTATCGACGATTTTCAAATAAGAAGAATACCCGTTCTTCAAGTAACCTTATAAGTCAAAATCATCGTAATGTGAGTGTACTATATAATCAAACTTTGAAATTATAAATTGAGTTTTTTACTTGTGAAAACTGAGAATTTATAAAGATTTTAATGTCTTTGAACCAGTCAAGTTCTGTTGAAACTCAAACACCAATCAACTTGTCATCCGTTGGCACAAATGCAGTTGTGGATGAGGTTTACTGTTCATTTATACTTTTTAGATGCCTATAAATTTCAATGTGAGTGGTCTCTTGTATTCATTTAAGCTCTTGTTGCTTTGACAGATTAAGCTGGGGGAAACAAAGGGTTGGAAGGAAAGATTTTATGCTGAAAAGTTTGAGGTTGAAACTAAAGATGTCGAGAAAATTCGGAGACATGCGGTTAGAAAATCTACTATGAAATTTATCTTACTTGAATTCTATGTTTGAAGAATCTGTCCTGCCCTTGTTTTTCACTCTTTATAAGTATTTCAAAATTTTGAGCTCAATGCCTAGAAAAAAGTTATATCTGGAAATAAATTTTTGCTTTATCCCTGCTGGCCTGGTGTCATAAATGATGCATGTGCATTATTAATTATCCATTTAGTGCAAGAGGAAATTATATTTACTGCACATAATTTTACTGTATTTAAGCTAGAAAGCATGGGTGCAGCTCTAGGGCCACTGCACCGACACCGGACTCGTGGCGACGCTCCTCCGACGCGCCGATTTGGCCTTTTTTTTTTTTGATTTGCGCCGATTCCAGCTGATTCGTGCCGAAAGCAGCCGAAATTGGCCGAAACTGGCAGAAATCATGGCCGAAATACATGTTAAAAAAATAATAAAAATAATTGTGGGTTGTATTCTAATTTATGAATATTATGTTTTAGTATGCTTAGCAATATATAGAAAATAAAAATAAAAATATTTTAAATAATTTTTTAATTGCCGCACCTGCACCCTACTTTTTCAAAAATTACCGAGTCTTGCACTTGAACTTGAATCCGAATACGCACCCGTGCTTCATAGTATTTAAGTTATTTCTACTTTAATTTAAAACTGTGAATTTAGGAGTGGTTTGAAAGAGTTAGAAGGAGATAAAGCTCTAGGTCCTAATGGTTTTTCTATGGCTTTCTATCACCATTGTTGGGGAGTTGTGGAAAGAGATGTTTTAGCTGTGTTTGAGGAGTTTTATCAACACAGTAAGTTTGAAAAATCTCTAAATTCAACTTTCATAGCCCTAATCCCTAAGAAGAATGGTGCCTCCAACATCTAAGATTTTAGACCTATTAGCTTGGTGGAGAGTGTATACAAGATCTTGGATAGAGTTTTGGCAAACCACTTGAAAGAGGTTTTGGATCAGCTGATATCTGAGTCTCAGAACAGTTTTGTGGGTGGCAGACAGATACTTGATTCAGTTCTTATTGCTAATGAGTGCGTGGATAGTAGGGTGAAGAGTAAGATTCCGGGGGTTATTTGTAAGCTGGACATTGAGAAAGCCTATGATCATGTGAACTAGGAGGCTCTTCTAGATTTGTTGAAGAGAATGGGATTTGGGGTGAGGTGGTGTAGGATCTTGGGTTGCTGGATTGGGTCTTTGCCCATGACCTATCTTGGTATGCCATTGGGGGCGTCCTACAAGTCCCCCACTATTTGGAATCCTATATTGGAGAAAATCGAGCGTAAGTTGGCTGGTTGGAAGAAGATGTATTTGTCAAAAGGTGGAAGACTGACGTTGCTTAAGAGTACATTATCTAGTCTTCCGACTTACTTTTTATCTCTTTTTACAATCCCTACACATGTCGCCAATAAAATTGAGAGGTTGCAAAGAGATTTTTTGTGGGGGGATTCTAAGACACATTTGGTTGGATGGGATAAGGTATGTCCATTTCTGGAAAATGGTGGGTTAGGAGTAAGGAAATTAACTACCTTTAATAAAGCCTTACTAGGAAAGTGGTTATGGTGGTTTGGGGTTGAGGAGACAAGGCTTTGGAGATGGGTTGTAGCTCTAAAGTTTGGGGAAGAATAGGGGGGTTGGACTTCCAAGCTAGATAGAGGGGTACATGGGTGTGGTTTGTGGAGAAGCATCCGAATGGGTTGGGAAGTTTTTAGAAAAAATATTCGGTTTGAGATTGGGGTGGGGGATAGAGTGAAGCTTTGGACAGATCAATGGTGTGGGGATTCTCCACTTCAATTGACATTTCCGGTTGTGTATGGGATTACCTCCAATAAAGGGGCATCAGTGGCCTCTTTTCTTGAACGGTTGGGGATAGAGGAACAGAGAAGTTGGGATGTTCGTTTCATTCGGAGACCAAATGATTGGGAAATGGGTGGTGTGGATGCATTTCTTCGTACTTTGGGCTCTAATTTACCTCCAACTGAGAATGGAGATCGTATGCGATGGAAGTTGTCAAAAAATGGGGATTTTGATATCCGATTGTTTTATAATAAGTTAAGAGGACCCTTGCCCATTATATTTCCTTGGAAAGGTGTTTGGAAGATTAAGGCCCCTCGGCGTGTTTCTTTCTTTATGTGGACTGTTGTTTGGGATAAAATCCTTACAGGTGACAATTTGAGGGGTAGAGGGATGGACTTTGTTGACTGGTATATTATGTGTTGTTGTAATAGGGAGACGGTGGATCATTTGCTACTGCATTGTGGTAAGGCTTACCAGTTGTGGAGTTTGGTGTTTAGTTCTTTTGGGATTTCTTGGGTCTTGCCAAGACTAGTTGCGGATACTCTCTTTCATTGGTGGAATTGGCTTGGAAAGCATTCATCTAGCATTTGGAATTTAGCTCTGCTGTGCTTAATGTGGTGTCTGTGGAGGGAGCGAAATTGGAGGACGTTTGAGGACATGGAAAGTTCCGATGATTAGTTATTGGCTACTTTCAGTGGCTCCCTTTTGATTGGTTTAGGGCTTGGGGACTCACCACTAGTGATTCTCTCCCTATGTTCCTTAGCTCCCTTCTTTGTAATTAGTATTTTTTTTTCTTTTTTTTATCATCTTTTTCTGTTCTTTTTATCTCTGCCTTATGATTTTAGCATGAGGTAGTTTCTTTGAATATACATCTTTTTTCTTATAAAAAAAAAAAGGGGAATGGTTTGATAAACATCCTCTGTATGTTAACCATATCCTCTATTGAATAAATTTATTTTCATTTAAAAAAAAAATAAACTGTGAATTTAGAAAAATTATAGCATTTTTTTTGCTTGATTTGTTTCTTTTTATTGATTGAATTATTGGTTTTTATTTTTAGTTGAAGTGATTGTGTTGAATTGTGCTTTTTATATAGTTTTTCAACTTATATATATATATATATATGCGAGTACATTTATGCTGCACATTCATGGTGATGTGTTTTACTTTTGTTTACCTTCACCTCTGCTTTAATCTGCTGGGCTTCTCTAGGAGCCTTGACCATTGTTATTATCTTTTATTAAAAAAAATATTGTTTTTATTATATACAATTTTCTGAAGTATTGCAATTGATGTAGGTTTCTAAATATATTGAAGGGATATGTTGGGTCATGCATTACTACTACGAAGGAGTATGCTCCTGGCAATGGTAAGTGGTGCTTTCTTATCTTCCATTTTAGAATTTTCTTTTAACTTCCTACTATAGTTGTCATATCACCATTCTTGGTTCTTTCTTCAACTTTTCTATGGCATTGCATTAGCTGCTTGCAGAATCTCTCTCTCCTCCCTCCATTGAAAAACCTGACTTCGTCAATACCTTATCATTGTGCAGTGCTCAATGTATATTATGCAATGCTTATTTTGAATGTAGCAGACAATTTCAGTTCTTGATGACTTGTTCTCATTTTCGTAGAACATCCTAATTTCCTTGCCTAATTATTCTTAGTTCTTGATTTGCAGGTTTTACCCATATCATTATGCCCCGTTTGCTTCAGACTTTAGTGGTGTTGATCAATTAAAAATTGAATTCACATTAGGGAAACCTTTCAAGCCATTTGATCAGTTGTTGAGTGTATTGCCTGCTGCAAGGTTTTCAGTTTAATTGTTTATTTATTAGTATATTCATTTGTTTTTCCTAATTTATTTCTGTAATAAGATGTGACCAAATGGGTGCACATGCAGTGCACATGCTCTTCCTTTGTTTTACAGGAAGCTGATGACAGATATGTCATCACCTTTATCAGATTTTTACCCTACTGGTAGGATTTCTGCTGAGTAGTTTATCGTTTGCAGAGAAATTCTTATAAATTTTACTGCTTTTTAATATCTGATAGTAATTTTTTTGGCAGATTTTGAGCTTGATATGAATGGGAAACACTTTTCTTGGCAGGTGATGGTTGATTCTGTGTGTTAATATTCTGTCTAATAGTGTTGATCTAAACTAATTGTGTCTGAGTTGCAAAAAATTTTGATTATTTTTTTCATAGGTATACCAAGTCATGCATGTGGAGTTATTGATTATATTTCCTGGCTATCAAAACTTATGTCATAGATCAGTGTAGTCAAAGGCAAAAGCTGCTCAGCCTAGTAAAGCAAGGCGCCAAATTCTAAATATAGTTATTAAATATATAATGAACTCAAATCGTATCTTACATATCTAATGCATCAGAATTTTATAATCAAGTGTCTCTTAATTGACATTTGGATTTTTTTCGTTATTTATCCAAAAAAAAAAAAAAAAACTGGACATTTGGATTCTTAAGCCGTTTCAACAATTGCAACAACAAAGCATCGATCTCAAATTTTTTGGGTCAGCTATGGATTTTCAACATATTAGTTTACAGATTAGTTTGGGTCAATTACTTGTATTCTTATTCTCGATTCTATTCTAATTTGAAGTAATAATCTAAGTTACTTTCCTAATTGACATATCCTTTTATTTATTTTTATTTTTTTATTTTTATATAATTTCTACTAATGTTATTTTTTATCTTCCTTTACCTTTTCTCATTCCCTCAACTTAGATCAACTCACTCTTTCTTACTAGTGCATTCGCTCTGCTTTGAACATGATCAAACCATCTTAAGCGACTTTTTCTCATCTTTTCATCAATGGCTATATTGGACTCCTAATGTTTGGACTAAAAATGAAAATTTTAGGGTTCTTTCCAAGGACCGCTTAATAATTTGATTTTAATCTACACTATGGGTGGTCAAAATGTAACAGCTGGAAATTTTTGTGACTAAATAGCGATAGGGCCAAACTACAACTGGGTTAATTCTAATTGAAAGTTTGTCCCTGAAACGCAAAATCTGTCAATTTGGATGGAATCCTAATGATTTTATTTTTTTCAAACTTTAGGGAGTGACTGGAGTCACGTGTGGAAACTGAATATTTGGATGTAACGTAAACCTAAAGATTTTTTTTTAATCCAAACTTTAGGGTGTCAACTGTGACAATTGGTGGTTTGTGGACTAAGTTGTGATAGGACCAAATGACTATACTACCTCTGCCACCTCTTTCCCCAACTCCACCGCCTACATTACCACCTCAATTCCCAATACTAACACCTTTTAGCTATCCCACCGTTTTTCTTCCCACCACCTCCTTTTCTTCAGGGGCCTCAACCTAACCAGCATTATACCCGTACCCCACATGTCCAACAGTCAATTTCCTTTTTCCCAGTGCCACCCAAACCATCTCAACAACACACCAATTCTTTCAATTTAGATGACTAAGCTAAATGACTAACCTTCATTTCTTGCTTTTGTGAGTATGAATTTAGATGCCCTTTTTCTTAGCTTCTTTTAATTTTATTTTTGACAATCCAGAAAGTTTCATACATTTCTCTTCGGCCAATAATTTAATGTGCCTTGTTTTTCTTTAGCTTTGCCAATGTTTGTAACTTTAATGACATTTTTGTGAGTGTTCAATATTTCCTTAATATTACTTTTGATGGGCAGGCTGTTTGTAAGTTACCATTTATTGATGAGTCACGCCTTCTTTCGGAGATTTCAAAAGTGGAGCATACATTGACGGTAATAAGTGAAATCTATGTTACTTGGAATTCGGTTTGAAAGTTTAGTATGGGGTGTAGGGTTTTGGTATCATATCGTATAATTCTTGAATTTCATGACATGAGAATATTGTTGAATAATTTGAACAACTGCACTATGCAAATTTAATTTAAGAGAAAATGCTATATACCTCCTGTAACGATGACGTTGTGCCTGACTTTTCAAATGTTACACTAAACCTTCCTGATTGGACCAGTATGACACCATCAAATTTTCTGACGGAGTTTCACACTTTGGATACACTACCTTTTTCTCCTTGGCTTCTTCATTTGGCTGACCCTCT